>NW_010973284.1:10660066-10827072 GCF_000737465.1 Haliaeetus leucocephalus | reverse complement strand
GCTCCAGGCGCTGGAGCAGAGATTCCCCTGCAGCCCGTGGGGAAGACCCTGGTGAGGCAGGCTGTCCCCCTGCAGCCCAGGGAGGTCCACGGGGGAGCAGATATCCACCTGCAGCCCAGGGAGGACCCCACACTGGAGCAGGTGGGTGCCCGAAGGAGGCTGTGACCCCCTGGGAAGCCCGTGCTGGAGCAGGCTCCTGGCAGGACCTGTGGACCTGTGGAGAGAGGAGCCCACGCTGGAGCAGGTTTTCTGGCAGGACTTGTGACCCACGCCAGAGCAGTGTGCTCCTGAAGGACTGCACGCCGTGGAAAGGACCCATGCTGGAGCAGTTCATGAAGAACTGCAGCCCGTGGGAAGGACCCATGTTGGAGAAGTTCGTGGAGGACTGTCTCCCGTGGGAGGGACCCCACGCTAGAGCAGGGGAAGAGTGTGATGAGTCCTGCCCCTGATGATGATGACGTGGCAGAAAATAACGTGTGATGAACTGACCGTAAACCCCATTCCCCGTCCCCCTGCGCCACTAGGGGGGGGAGGGGGTTGGTAGAGAATCCGGGAGTGAAGTTGTGCCCAGGAAGAAGGGAGGGGTGGAGGGAAGGTGTTCTGAGACTTGGTTTTATTTCTCATTACCCTACTCTGGTTGATTTGTAATAAATTGAGTTCATTTTCCCCAAGCTGAGTCTGTTTTGCCCATGACAGTAATTGGTGAGTGATCTCTCCTGTCCTTATCTTGACCCACAAGCTCTTTGCTATATTTTCTCTCCCCTGTCCCGTTGAGGAGGGGGAGTGATAGAACGGCTTTGGTGGGCACCTGGCGTCCAGCCAGGGTCAACCCACCACAATTACACTTGCAAAAAATCCAAAGACATTGATCAGGTGACTGTAGTTAATATTACACAATTCATGAACACAGCAATGAAGGCCTTCTGTACCAAGTTATTTAATCTATATCCATTTTATGAAACTTTATGCTCACAGGGAGAAAAAGATGTCTCCTTTACCTTAGATGGCTTTGGTCATTAATGTAACTTAAAAAATTCTCATGGGCTTTATTTAGTCACTTCATCAATCTCTGGCATCCAAGCAGAGTGAAGGTGTTGCACTCAGAACTCCCAGATATACCCTGGTAAGGTAGGTACTATTTTTAGAGACCTCTCCAGACAGCCAGAATCATAGCTGAACTCCTTGTCCACTGAACTTGGTAATGACCCTTCAGGAACCTTGTGATTTAATCAGCCTTTTCTAGAAATCTCCACTGGAAGATGTCCACTCATCCAGTTTACAGAAAATTTACATGGTTAATATAACTCACAAAAATTTTGTAAAACACTTCTGAAATGATTGTCTCTTTAATTTAATGGCATAAGACACGTTCAGATTTCTGCTCAAAGATAATGTTGTATGCACTTCACTGTCTTCATTTTCTCACCGCTGGCTGGGATAAAGCCCAATGGAGTAACCCATGGTCTTTCTATGACCATGGAGCTTTTTCAGCCTCTGGTCCTGCAGCTAAATCAGATCCTACTGTGGCATATCTGTTCTTCATCTCTTCAGACATAATTTCTTGGATCTTCTTCTTTTTAGATGAGTCTCCAAATTAGTAATTTATCCAAATTTTCTGTTTGGCAAATTTCCATTGCTCCAAACTCAAAACGCTTCCTTGCAATCTATCCCTAGCAAACAACTTTGTCAGCTATCTTATTCCCAACATCTTTCCACCTTAATAAGCTTCTCATTGTTAACTAACATCAGCTACCTGTCTTAAGGGAAAAAATATGCTAAAACCTATTTTAGCAATTTGGTTTACTCATTCATGCTGCCAAATAAAAAATAGCAATTTTATACCCTCACTATATCTTTGCAACTACATAATTCTCCAAGCAGTCATAGATACAAATTTCCCAGTTAATGTTGATGGGCATTGGCTCAAACATTGAAAGACCACTGAAAGAATCAATCGAACTACTGAACAGATGATTTCTGCACAATAATGCTGTTGTAGCCATGATGGTTTGTGGGTATAAGAGAGAAGATGATGATACTTCTAACTACTGTAATGAAAAATGTAAATGGGAATTATTTCTAGCCTGTGTGAAATACAAACTATATTTATTAACTAAGTAAGTTATATGGCTTGCAGAATGACTTATGATTTATATGTGAATCATACATCTGGTTGAAATATCTGAAACTCACAATCTGATAATCTGCTGACTGTGAAACTCTGTTTTGGCTTGGACTGTGAATAAAGGATATGTTTAATTTTTCTTCTACCCAATGCCCCAAAGAGCTAATAACAGGGTAAAATTAATTAAATAAATATTTTCTCATATCTGTTTGCTTATGTTAACACTAATCACATTGTAAAATATTTTTTTTCTTCCAGTTTACTAGCTGGTGGATTTTTTTCTCTCTGCTTTTGTATCTCCTTGAGTTTTACAATCCAGGGATTCTGAAAGCAAAGCCTGTTCTGTAGCTGTAAAACTGACATTTACAGTAGAAATTTGCTACATCTACTTTGCTCAAAAAGAACTCCCCCACAAGAGAACAGAACATCTGAATGGCATCTTCAACACCTTGGCATATATACTATAACTGTAATCTAATGCCAGACACTGAAAGAATTAATTACCCAGTACCTCAGTACTGAAAACATGATTATAACAAGCAGATAAATGTCATGTACACAGACATGATGTGGTAACAACTTTCTACTTTGATAATGATGTAGATTTGAACCACAATTCAGAAGTAGAGATCAGGAGGGTTTTTCTTTGCCTTCCGCTGTGGAAAGTCTAGCTCCATACAGAAAAAAAAAAAAGCTGGCTTGTTTTTTTGGTTTTTGGGGTTTTTTTGTTTGTTTTTTGGTGACCTCTTTTCTTTCTGTTTCTATCTTCAGTATATGTTCTACAATATGGAAGGAATTTGGATAAGAAAAATGTTTCTCTTTAAAAGTACTTAAATAAAAATCTCTATTTTCTGTAAATCAAATATCTTTATCACCATACCATATTATTTTTGTTATAATGTATGAGGTAGAAGATATGAAATACTGCATATACTGACATGAAATGCTGAAATTTTAGGTTAATCACTGAAAAAAATTATAGCTTGATAATGAGGTTAAGAATGAAAATGTGGCATATAAAAAAACCCCTTATGTGATATACATTTCAAATGCAGTTTTAATCAACTCCTTATGGAGGAGTGTGAAATCTAAGTAATAAAAATGACATACTGCCTATGAGAGTTTTAAAGTGACATGAAGTTACATCCTAAGAAGAGGCTGGATAACCTCACGAACAGGGTTATTGGGCATGGGGTATCAACTTTCCCAGGAAATTGATTGGGGCTGACAATTGTTGGTACCAGCAGTTTCCAAAACAGCTCCTCCATGTTTGTCAGCAATGTAAGCTAATGCAAGAGTTAGTATAGGTGTCTCAAAACCATTTTTCAGTGTTATTACAAAAAGACTAATTGAGACTATTACTAATGATTATAGACAGTGATAACTGTAAGGGCTTTTACTTATTTTTAATAAAGCTTACAAATTAGGTCCAAATGTAACATTTCAAATCAACAAGTCCCTCTCACACAAATAAGAAGTAAACCCTAGCATACTTATTAACTTATCTAGAAATGTCAAGTAATGAAGCAAGGGGCATTAAATAGAACGTTTTATTACCACGACTGTAGGTAACACCAGGAGCTAGGCTTCTTTTACAACAAAGAAAAAGCCCAACAAATTTAACATGACAAAAGATAAATCAGTGCTCTCGAAAAGCTATTAAGCCATAAGTGTTAATTTCCCTTAGTTAAATCTTTGCTCCATCACCTGGTTATATATGAATCATTTCATAAAAGTGAAAAAATGGTGCTTTAGAAATATTAAAGTCACAGCTTTATGTCTTCTTGAATAGGTCAGGTTCTTAAACTTTCAGTAAAGGGTACCTAAATGCAGCTATCTTTGAAAAAGCTAAAAAAAGATGACACACATAGTGCAGTGGAGGGAATCTGTGAAAAATCAAGAATACAGACATATCTCAAATAGATCTCATTGACTTTTAGAAACACTTTGAACAACAGCTGTAGCCACTGGGGTGCTGTAATGACATACCCCATTATAAAATGTAACACTAAGTAAATGTAGGAGTGGAAATTTAACAATTGGACGTTTAATGGCTGCAATTATGGCAAAAGAATAATGAACCTATTAGACAGAAGAACTGGCAATTACTCTAAGGCTTATTGCAATACAGCTGTGAAAAAAGTAATACAGAAGCATGCTTAAAAATGGTTATTAAAGGGGGAAAATGCATTCTGTTTACCTTGACAGAAGCAATTTTTCTTCTGAAATGAAATGGAGCTTTTTGGCTATCAGACATGGGAGCTCAGATGTGATGGATCCTGCTATTTAAAGGTAATGTATTTTCAGATATGCTTTTCTAGGTATAAATGATGTCTACACTAAGACTATAACAGCTAGATTTATCAGCCAACAAACAGACAGAGGAAGATGTTTAAGAACACACATAAATGAAAAATAAATAGCATGCAAAAATTTAAGGTACCCTCTAAGCAGTCTAAGTAGCTACTCTTCATGAATGGAAATGTTAAATGTTAGTTGTCTCCTATCAAGACAGATTAGGTGCCAGACCCATTAGGCAGCTTACAAAATTCCCATGTTGGGATTCAGATATAATTTATTTGGCTTGCTTAATTTTCAGCTGTACACATCCCAGTGAGGGTATAAGTGAATGGAAAGAAGTGTCGTACAAATGAAACAAGGAAGACTGTAGAAGAAAGGCTTGATTGTCTTGTATAAGAAGTGTAATATTTGATTAAAGCAGTATGTAATTTTTAAGATTTCAGTTTCCTTTAAATAGCCAGAGTCAACAAAAGTCGAAAGTCCATCAAAGTTAGTAAATGATACAGGATGTGCTGCCTGTCCACATAATTAGCAATAGACAGAAATTCAGAGGATAGCCATGTCCACCTTGCCCAGGTCAATGATTTAACTGGTGACTCTATGTTAAGCATTGTAGAAAGTTAAACGTTCCACACCAAGTCATGGCCATGTTCCTAAAACATACGTCTCAAAATACTTCATTCAGTGTTTCATAAGGGATTTATTAAATACCCTGCAGCTCTCAGCCATACGTTCCCATGAAAGAGCTCAAAACTTAAATATGGATCTAAATTTGGATGGCAGTGAGTGCAACTAAAGAAAGGGCCTCAGGGCCCATATCTTATCATTTGGTGCAGACAGTTAGAAAGAAATGAAGACTTGCCCTTAAAAGGCAATGAAAATAGGATCAACTAATTAGGAAATAGAGTCTTAGAAGACACAAAACACAGTGGCTTATGAATGGCTTTCTAAGGCCAGGAACCAAAGTAATCAAAAAGTTATGCACTAGCAAAATTCTCATCAAGAGCTTTGCCCTAAGCTTGCTTACATCACAGAAATGAATATGTACAAAAATAGGTTTACTCTTGGCTTAAACAGCACGACTAGCAATTTGTGTGCATTTGGTTCAGGTTCTGGGACTGGCTTTGGCGGCTTTGTGCAGCTGTGGCTGCTCAAAGCAGCTGGAAAACTGCTGTAAGGGGCCATAAAAATGTTCCAGTTTGCTCTAAATTATGCAATAGGTCATTTAGGCCCAAGGCCAGTACATGAACATGAGTATGGAAAAGTGGCTTTGAGCTATGGCTATCAGTTTCCTAGTATGGGAATTAATTTTGAGAATGAAAGGGACGATGTTGAAATTTGACCTACTGACTTAAAAAGGTTTCCATTTAAGAGCAACATGAAATGAAAATCAAGCTATTCATAATGTGTATCAAATACCCACCTTGCACTGTGGTACTTTTTTGTTACATACTTCAGCTACTCTATGGAACTAACTCATTAGTATACATATTCCCTGCACACTTTCCTCAGAAAGTGTCAGTGCCTGAAAATAAGTCCCCAGATCAATGTGAAAGCAGGAGTGCTACCAGTCTAGAAGAAACAGGCTTTTGAACCTTAGGAGTGGGGACCTATAGGCTATGGAGAAGCACATTACAGAAGAAGAGAAGACCACTAAGGAGTTCTGAGGTAAACATAACCTTGTATTACTTGTCCAGAGTCAGAACTCTACTACTTCTGAAATGCAGGCTGTTTATTTATTCTTAAAATATATAAATATATATATATTTACAGATGATTTGTGGGTGCTATAGTGTGAAAATACAGTATAATAATTCCCCTGAAAAAGATACTCTTTTTACTTTAAAGTATACCCCGAAGTTAAGTGACACTTACACCATCACTCCTTAAGCATGCCTGCCAGACAAAATGTCATGATACTATAAATGATGTCTCTTTTCCCACATATACTTCCTCCTTGCTTCCCTCATCTTTGCTCAACACAGCTGTAGAGGTTTTAGACGATACTTACACTAGCAGCTTATTGCATCACCATGCAAATTATATCTTTCGATGTGCAAGTGGCTGTTTTACCAGTGTCTAAATTATTAGACTTCTCTTTAGACTGCAATGTATCAGTGATATCTCTGGCTGGAAAGGTAGTGTTTTCACACATTCAACCCAAGCATGACTAAGAATGTAGCTTTAAAAGCATAGCCCGTTTGATTAGTGTTGATGCATGCATCAGAAGCTAGTAACAAACAGAAAATCCGAGAAGGTGAGTCTGAAGGAAAGTGGAAAAAAACATGCCATCAAAAACCGTCATTAAAGCAGGATGTTATCCTCAGTTGTCATCTGCTGAGAATATATTTGTTCACCAAGTAATAAATAAACATATCCTCAAGTTCCCTGCTTTGAAATGATGGTACAGAAAAGCACATTGCTACTATAATCAAGTTTAGGCTATCATTTGGTTTATGGCAAATAGATGGTATTAGTTAACTCTCTCTGGAAGGAATGATTCATTGCAGAAGGAGGAGCAGTATTTCGAAGACCTCCCTTCAAATTTCTCAGCTCCCCAGAGATGAAGCATATTACATGAGACTGGAGAAGAACACAGACTGTCTTTGAAGAAGCATTAACATGCAGTGCCATCTTTTAAATGGTTTAATTGCTGGTATTCAGCAGTTGTATGAGTAAGACAGTCTGTTTCTATCAAATTTCTCTTTCTTGTTAACTTCCTTGTTCCTCAGAAATTGCTAAGAGGAGTTTGTGCTTTTTCTCTAGAAGCTGTACATATTCATCTGGGTGCCCCTGTGCTCATTCTCCTTCAGAGAGAAAGCCCTTGCTCTTAATACTTTCTGAAAGTTCTTCCAATATGTATGCTTTCTGCAGCATGGTTATCTTGCAAATATTACAGAAAGTCACTATTAAAAAAATACAGGTAACATACAGAAGGATAAAGCCAGACTGGTTAATTTTGAATCTTCTTGAATGGGGTGATATAATTGATTTCCTGAATTCTAAAAATTGCCATTCGGATAGTCAATACACTAAGGACAGACACTCAAGATAATGATTATCCTACAAAGCTTCCCTTTTATTTTTCTTTTTTTTCTTTTCGATTTGTTTTGTTTTGTTTTGTTTCATTCTTATGCTACATCAGACCTTTTTAAATGAGCTGTAGGTTTTCCTGGTTCATTTAGCTCCATCTGCCTGCTTCAAATATGGTTTTATTATGTGGTAGACTGTCTTCAAGTGTCTTCTTTCTAGAGTAACCTTTTAAATTAAATATGTTAGCAGGGTGTGAAAGCTTGCTAAGCAAGGATTTACCCTGTTTTCCCAAAAGGTTCCTCTCAAAGAAAAATTCTCCCCAAAAAATTGCAGAAATTCTGCTTACCTTGTTAGGGCACGTCAACTCTGTGCAGTGAAATACAAGACAGGTCTCCATATTATTGGCAATCCAAGGCTGGTAGCAGCACCATCTACACATAGTAGCTTGGATCTGGAAGCATAATAGTGTTGATCAAGCGGCCCTGTGACCAAGCTAAGAATCCCTGCTGCAATACTGAGGGGATGAGATATTTTGGACCCAAGCTGTTTTGTGTACACCTATGTAGGTGTTTCCCAGTTTTAAGATAGAAACTCTACAGTGTAAGACAGATCTATCAACATGGCTAAAAATGCATCCAAAGTTGTGTCTGTGAAGACCACAGTGCATAGGGAAAAAATGCTTTAAATGGGCTAAGTGGAATATCCACAGCATTCTTACCATAAACTACTCAGTAAGATGAGTGAGAAACATCAGCTCAAACAGCACTGACTGTGTGACAGACACTCTCAGGTCTGGTTCATAAGAAGTTAAACATTCCCTGACACCAGACTATGGCATCAAATTCCTAAATGGTATAATTTATAAACCCCTGAATTCTGACTACTTGGGAGAAATAAATATGAATAATTAGCTCACATATTTTTAATGATTTCTTTTTTTCAGACAGTAAGAGGTAACCCTTCATGCACTGTTACATTTCTTAAAAGTGCAACTAGGCTGTATTAAGACAAGGACATTACTTGCTTAGCTTTTGGAAATCTTCTGTGCTTTAGAACTGGACTGGCATCTTCCTAGTTAGTACCAAGACGATGATGTTTAAAAGAAAAAACAAATCATGCCTCCCAAAGACGCACAAACTTGAAGTACATCTGCAAACATCAGAAAATGTTTAGAAAGTTTAGGTAAACTCAAATTTCATGAGAATTGTTCATCCCTAATTTGCATGCATGAGTCATGTAATTGTCAATGAGTGATGAAATAGGGAAGCAGGTGGTAATGTCTGCACACTGGGTTATGAGTGCAGCGTTCTGAGGCAGGATGTGTTTCAGTCTGTAGGAGAGTTACTGGGAAATGTGACAGACTGAGTTCTTTTGGTTACTGGACAAATGGAATAGATCTGGAAAAGCAGTTTAACAGGCCAGGAAGATAAATGCTCTGGCTATGTTAGAAAGTCTGTTGTAAGAAAAAAAGATGATTTCTCAGATGACAGATGTGAAAATATTGCAGGCTCAAAAAATACAAAGCACTCTGAGGGCTGCTATTATAACTAGCTCATCCAAAGATAAGAGAATAAGGAAGATGAGAAAGATACATTTGCATTGAGGGGGAAAAAAAGTCACACCCTTTTTATTCTGCCCAATGGCCTCAAAAATTCCCAGACCACCTTCTTATAAAATTGAGATCCACTGTCTGTGTTCTTCCACTCTAGCACTGGCTGTCATATTGCATGATATTTGCATATTCCCATCAAATGTATACTGCTTGCAGATCTTCCTAAGCAGCTTTATACCACTAAAAGTAATGTACTAAATATCCAGTAATACAACATCCTTTGGACTAAAGACAAGAAAGGCAAAGAAAAACAGGTCTATATTCCTCCAAAATATTATTTTGGAAACTGTTAGACTACATAACTATGTTGTACTTCTGGAATGTTTCTAACCACTAGTTTTTACATGCTGCTAATTTAGTTGCTAAAAGAACAAAAAAAGCCAAGACAAATGAGATGGAAGTTCAGGTTTTCCAGTTCAGCTCAGGATTGGTTCAGAAATTAACAGCAGCATGATAACTGGACATGGATGTAGTTGTAAATCCTTGGAAAGCACTGTACAGTATTTACTGTGTAAAACTCTCCACCTGTCATAAACTAAGCAATCCTGTAGGCTTGTTGACAGCCACAACACGTTTCAGATTAAAGTGGACAGAATTAAAGTTCTCTTAATTGCTGTGTCACTAAAGCAGAATAATGAAATTTAGTAGAAGCATTGCTAACTGCAAAAACCATTCAGAAGTACTCTGACATTGAGATCAGCATTTCTGACTTGTCCATTTTGAAAGATGATAGCTCTGTACTGAAAGCTAAAGGCAAATGGTTTGTCATTGACTTGTTGCATTACAAGCTCCATTTAGGACTAAACCATCTGTACTGTGCCAGGAGATAGAAACCATGTAAACCACTACAAACTTGAGACTCATTGTGGGATCTCAACTGTGTATGTCTCTTCCTCACTGAAATACAGCTTCCTAGTAGTAAAGTCTTTGAATGGACTCTGGAAAGAAACCTGCATGGGAAAGAAGTGAAACTCTCCAGTGGTTTGCTCTGAAAGCTGCAGTTTGTCTACTTGAACGCGTAGCTTGAGGAGCTGTCTGAGAAGTGAAAGCCATTTTATTGCAACTAGTAAGCAGAACTAGCTGGAAGAAGAAAAGGCAGGAGGTATCTGTTTGGACCAAGGGTGCTAAGCAGAATGAGAATCAAAGGTGAAGCAAGATCTAACAAAGAGAATTTTCTTGTTTTCAGATTTTCATGCTCTAAGCTCTTTGAGAGAAAATGTTCCTAGGATTAAGAAATGCTTTGCCAGGCATGTTTTTGTTGTTATTGTCCCAGTACCAACTCAGAATGTACTGAAGTTGCCAGGCTCTCTGGTTTTGTCATGTCTTCCAGTGTATTAGCAGATCAGTGTAAAGCAAATTAATGAAGTCCTGTTCTTTGCTTTATATGTTCTTATGTCTGCTAGTGAACAGGTTAACAAAGCCAATTCGTATCCAGCAAAGAACAGCCTAACAAATTCTAGCATTTGTGAAATGTCAAGTAAATTTGTGTGCTCACAGAATCCAGAGCATATTTCTACACACTGTAATTCCTCCAGGCTTGGAAAATAAGTAGGATCACAACAGCATTAGGCTTTAGGCAAACAGACAGAAAACCCACACTCCCATGGTGGTTATAAATCTCCAGTACCACACCTGCCAACCTAAGTAGCATTCTTCTGCCACTGTTTGCTTAATTTATGCATACATTCATCTAGGAAATATAAGCCTGACCTGCAAAATAATCTGGATGGAATGAGAATTCATACAAAACACCAAACTACTAACCATCAATGTTCAATCATCTGCTTTGATCCTTTATTTCTGATTTCTTCATGGATAGACTTCTGTGACCAACATGCATAAATAAAAGCTATTGTAACTGTGTCTGCAGGAAGAGCAGCACTTGGCAAATAAAACAATCCTTGAGACAAGATGGTTGCAAAGTTGCATACAGGTCTATAGCTTTCTGCTCTTCACTACTCCTTAGAAATAGTTCTCTTTGGCTAAATTAATTTCTTAATGACAATCAATTATGATACTTGTTGTTGCTGGTTTATATTACATTTTGCAGATTTCCAGTTTAGTGCCACTGGGATGTAAACTTCCTGACCTTCAATACATTAATCTAATGTACTACCACATTAATGTAATCAGATGATCATAGCGCTTCCCACCATCTGCTATTTAATTTTACAGTGATCGGTGCAGAAGTCATCATGTTTCAGTTGTGTTGTCCACTATAATAACAATCTCCTTGCTATGTAGTTTTTAGTTCGTTATTATAGTGCAGTCATACTTTCCACAAAAAAAAGCTGGTGGCTATAAGAAAATGTAACTTGCTGAATACAAAAGGAATGTAAATTTGACACATAGAGAGAGGTCATATCTTTTATTATACAAGCAAATACAGTAAGGACAAACAGACCAGCTTTGGGTGTGCAAGGCCTTCTTCAGGTGAGGGCTTTTTTTCCCCTCAACAATTGTAACAGCTGTTGTAATAACGTACTTTTTCTGGAAAACCTTGCCTTATCTGTATTCCTAGACCATCATAGCAACAACAATTTTTTTGCTGTATGTGTATACAAAACTGAAACCCTAGGGATCTCAAAGTTATTTGTATTTTTTCTGTATGTTGTAGTGGTTATGCACTATAAACAGTTCCTGCATGGATGTGCAACATTGCAATTGCATCACAAAGATTCGATACAGGAAATTAAGAAGTTTCCCTTGTTAGAACTAGCAGAAGGAATTAGGAAAGAATGCAATGATTACAAGAATTGAAAACTTCATACTTTTCCAAAACTATGCATGGGGTCACACAGGAGAGGAAATCCTAAAGAGGGCTCGCTGAATGTCAGCAGCTTGTTCAGTAGTGTAATACAACCAAGTACTAGCTCCAAGAGCTTTTAGGCATCTAGGCTTGGTTTGGAGGCATGTGCTCCATCCAGTAATGGAGGTGACAGAGCAATGCAAACAGGAAATGCATAATAAATCTGCATACTTTGTAAAACTCATAAGCTTATCTTACAAGCTGGTTACATGATATATTCTCTTTGAAAATGTTACAGATAAACTTGTGCCAGCCACAGTCCATCAATTTTATCAAATTATATTTAATGAATGCAGCAGATTCCCATAGCATAGGAATAACTACAGAACCATCATGAATAATGAACATAATGAATGAAATACACCTCCAAGCACAGAACAAACCGACTGCATCATCAGATTAAAAAAAAAAAAGAGGGCAACTTAAATAGTTATTTGCAAATACCATTCTGTAAACAAATTTGAATATAAAAGCCACACAGAGTTTGTTATTCTTCAAATTTGTATAAAGGATTTGTCATGTCTGAGATGACAATCCATTCAAAGTACAAAGGCAAACGTGCTGAAGGTGCCAGTTTGATTTACCAGAAATACCAGGAAATAGGGCAGAATACAGCTGAGCATAAATTCCTACTAAAAGTTATCCTCAAGTGAGTGATCACCAGGAAGTAAAATGCTTGTGCCTCCACTGCACAGAGATATCAAGGAACAATAGTGCACTTATCACTAATCAGTACCATTGCCACTGTACTCCAGAAAATTGTGTTTACAGAGGTTTATTATGTCCTTTATTTTACTGTCCCCAAACATAAGACAGACTTGGATCAAAAACGGCCCTCGCCTTTCCCCAAGCAGAAATAAAAATACACAAAAAAATCCCCAAATCGCTTGCCTCCCTATTCAGACAACAGTTTGCAAATAAAAAGAAATGGATTTTCCTTGTTTTCCAGTGTACTGCATACCGTATTCAGGCCAGTATCACATATTGAAAGATTAGATAGCTGATAGTGTGATCACCTGACAGAGTTGGCTCAAAGATAACTCTAAAGCCTGCATTTGCTACCCAGCTCAGGTTGTCCTCCTTTGGCTGTGTTCAATCCGAGCCTAAGAAAGGGAGGGTCTGAGATTGATCCTGCCAGTGTTAAGCCTTGGCAAAATGTAGATTCCTCTATCATCTTGCTGCATTTAGCATCTGTCTGCCTGCCTGCATGGCTCCTCATTAAAAGGGAAAGTGAACTCACAGCAAGGAGGAGGGAGAAACAACATCCCAAATGGGATGACAGCTTTCAAAATACTTTGCAGATAGAGGAGCCACAGCTCCCACAGCAGAGACTGGGTGAGAGTAACCCTTAAACTCCATTCTGAAAGTTAGCTCTGTAGCTCCACCTTAATGTCAATGTAAATAACCACCAGGGCAGGGCAGGTGAAAGGAGTCTGAGTTTATCCCCTCCATCTTCTGAACTAAACAGGAACTGTGCTTTAGTGGGAATCTGGGATTGGGAAGCTCCTCCCTGCTGCATTATAGCACCATAAACAGCAATTTTTGTTATGTAAAAACTGGTAAACAGAACAGTAAAGACTTACCCTAAAAATGCTGGATCTAACTACTGCTATTCTTAAAGATAATTAGTAAAAACTTGGCAAAAGCAAAAAACGCACATGTATGGTCCTGTGTCTGGTATGAAGTTTAGACATACAGAATCCAGAATTTTATAGAGGGTGGTTACATCTCAGTTAATGAGTCTTTTGACTAAACTGATGCATGTGTGCTCCTCAGTGCCAAAAGTACACATACTCTACATAGTGTTACCTCCACTACAGACAGAAATGTTGTCAGTTAGTTATAGACATAGTAAGGGAAAAAAACCTGACTTTATTTGTTTGGAAGCTACTTTCCCCTGTGCACATGACTTATCAAGGAGAAGGTATGAACTTATGAGTGACACCAAGATAGAATGGAAGAATTGGCAGAGAAGTTGAAGGAACATAAAGAAGAAAGTAGGAGGCAAAGTACTACTAAATGAGTGATGCGGATGTTAATTTGAATACAGAAATGTTGTTTACATTTTTAGGAGAACTAAGATGTGTTTTAAGGGATCTCAGAATTAATCAGAGGCTTATTCATGCAAAGCAGGGGTATGCATGGGGCCTAGTATCAGCAACTCTGCTTCTTACTGGCTTTTTTTTTTTTAATGTTTCAGGAAGCCAATTAAAAAAACACAATTATAAGCAATCTGGTTATGTCATTGCATTTCCTGGATTGTAAGTCTGTAAAATGATGCTTGGACTTTGTATAATTGGGCCCACAGATGTCTCCCAGAGGAAATGAAATGTACGTAGAAAAGATACATGGGTTTTTGTTTGGGTTCATTTGGAATGAAAAGGCACAGCCCTACTGCAAAGCATATTTGTGAAGCTGGGAAAAAAAAAGAATGTGGTTGTTGCCATCTGGCTCTTTCAAAATGATCCCTACAGAGATCTGTCTCTGTCTATTTATACCATATCCATTGTCATCATATCCGACTGTCCTGTGAGACAGCACTCTGGGCAAGAAACATATAGAATGATACTCTGAAAATTATGGAGATGATTCTCAGTGAAAATCAGCATAGCAAGATTAATGAATGAAGTACATAGTTTACATCAAATGAGAATCTGCCCTTATGAATGAATTGTCTGGTAAAAGATTTTAGAAATACACTTGTCATGGCTGTTCTTAGTGTGCTCATCCTGCCTCAGAAATAAAATGGCTTTTTGCTTTCCTCTTCTGATGAGCATTTCTATGTATGTACAAATGTAGTCTAATTCATACTAGTATTCATGGACCCTCTCTAAGTGTATTCACACACAAATACATATTATGTCAGAAAAGCTAATATATCTACCTATGATGTTCTCTGTAAGAAGCAAGGCTAAGAGGAGCTTGGAGGGGCACTGAAGAGAGAACAATTAAAGACAAATATCTGTAAATTAAATACAACTACTATATAGCTAACAATGAGGGTAGGTAGGCAGTGTTTGCTATTTCATATCCAATATTCAGGAATACAAACACAATATTGTGCTGTATTGCCTTTGTGTGGCAAGGCTTTGGTAGCGGGGGGTTACAGGGGTGGCTTCTGTAAGAAGCTGCTGGAAGCTTCCCCTGTGTCCGACAGAGCCAATACCAGCCGGCTCTAAGACGGACCCGCCGCTGGCCAAGGCTGAGCCAATCAGTGATAGTGGTAACGCCTCTGGGATAACATTTTTAAGAAGGAAAAAAGTTGCTGGGATGGACAGAAACAGCAGCTGGAGAGAGAGTGAGAACATGTAAGAGAAACAGCCCTGCAGACCCCCAGGTCAGTGAGGAAGGATGGGGAGGAGATGCTCCAGGTGCCAGAGCAGAGATTCCCCTGCAGCCCGTGGGAAAGACCCTGGTGAGGCAGGCTGTCCCCCTGCAGCCCAGGGAGGTCCACGGGGGAGCAGATATCCACCTGCAGCTCGTGGAGGACCCCACACTGGAGCAGGTGGGTGCCTGAAGGAGGCTGTGACCCCCTGGGAAGCCCGTGCTGGAGCAGGCTCCTGGCAGGACCTGTGGACCTGTGGAGAGAGGAGCCCACGCTGGAGCAGGTTTTCTGGCAGGACTTGTGACCCACGCCAGAGCAGTGTGCTCCTGAAGGACTGCACGCCGTGGAAAGGACCCATGCTGGAGCAGTTCGTGAAGAACTGCAGCCCGTGGGAAGGACCCATGTTGGAGAAGTTCGTGGAGGACTGTCTCCCGTGGGAGGGACCCCACGCTGGAGCAGGGGAAGAGTGTGATGAGTCCTGCCCCTGAGGAGGATGACGCGGCAGAAATTAATGTGTGATGAACTGACCGTAAACCCCATTCCCCATCCCCCTGCGCCACTGGGGGGGTTGGTAGAGAATCCGGGAGTGAAGTTGTGCCCAGGAAGAAGGGAGGGGTGGAGGGAAGGTGTTCTGAGACTTGGTTTTGTTTCTCATTACCCTACTCTGGTTGATTTGTAATAAATTGAGTTCATTTTCCCCAAGCTGAGTCTGTTTTGCCCATGACAGTAATTGGTGAGTGATCTCTCCTGTCCTTATCTTGACCCACGAGCCCTTTGTTCTATTTTCTCTCACCTGTCCAGATGAGGAGGAGGAGTGATAGAACGGCTTTGGTGGGCACCTGGTGTCCAGCCAGGGTCAACCCACCACATGTGCTCCTCTGAATGCTCTTCCATTTGTAGCTTTTGCCTGTGTATCTCCAGCTGCCCTTCCCCTTTATACAGCTGGCTCTACTTTTTTAAGGCAATGAACTCCCTAACAGGCCCTACCAAGGCCCACTTTCTGATTAAAAGCATTGTGGGCATCCACTCAAAAACAGGGACAATACCATGTGATTTAGGCATCCATTCACACCATTCAAAGTTTAATTATTCACAGTGAAAAGTCCATGAGGAAGCCCCAGGAAAATGTGTTAACAATATCTTAACAACAAAGGTACTAACAAAAGAGACTTACATGATCTGCAGGAGAGAGCTGGTTTCAGCAATTAAAAGGGGCCACTTTCAGCCAATCAGTTTCTCCTTTCCTAATTTTGTATCCCAACCAAATGATAAAACAGTTCAAAATATTTGACCAGCCAAACGGAAAAACCCACATGAACTCCACTGAGTTTCCTGGTACAGCAGAAGAAATGCTGTAAACATAAAGTGCTTATAAATACTGTCCTATCAGTCTTTGTAAACTGTACCGCTAAGACTCTCAAAAAACAAATCAACCAGCCCAAACTCAAAAAACCTCGACATGATCTTTAAAACTAAAAAAAGGTTCTGAAATTTTATTCTTTTTTTATCAAATCCAGTCTAACCCAAGGCAGGGGGCACAGACAGTTGCATTACTCACATACAGCATACTTCTCCAGATCCTACCCCCCCAAAAAGGGTGTCTCAGCTTCTAACTGTTTAATGATTTCTGAAAGCTTTCAAAATGGTTTTCCGTCTAGTATCACAGATCTAGCATTACTGCTGCTTAGGCATGTGAAGACCGCATAAAAATTGCTAGGTGTTCAAATATGAAGGAGCATCTACAGCAATACAACACTGAATGGCTTCATTCTGCTCCTATTTAACTCAACTGAGAGCAATAAGGGGTAGTTCAGTGCTGGTTTAGGTTTCCCCAACACGCCCTAAATCCCTGCTCACTGCTGGCCCAGCACCACTGCTAGTTGTTTCAGCAAAACACTGCTATGGAAATCTTTGCTAAAATACAGGAACTTGCATTGGGGTGAAGGGTGGGAACGCAAACACCCTAATGTAGTATTCTCACTGAACCCTTCCTGGGCTCCACCTCACAGCAAATGGTCTGATTCTGATGCACTACTTAGTGTAAAAGTGCCTGAAATTTAAGTCAAATCAGTCATAAGATTTTCTGCTAGTGGCAAATCCACTCAACTGCATTTGAAGTAGGAGATATTCCTAATTCATCCACCACGATTTTCACCCTAACCACAGCTGCCAATTTAAAAAAAAAACCAAACAACAAACAACCTAGTTCAGCGAGTATGAAATAAGATAACAGTGATAGCTGATGCAGGTGAACACCAGGTTAGTGTTAAAATCTTCACAGGACCTACTCTTGGAAAGGCTGTGAAATGTGAATACTTATCTGAGCCTGAATACATTCTACACAGCAAGTCTCTAGTATACTCATTTTTCTTCAGCATTTTGCTATGAATAACTCATCTAGGGAAGCCTGGTAGCTGATTCTTTCCCTACCTTTCAGCCACCTTTTAGAAGAGCTTCTTCTACTTTACACTCTTTAGGGATCACTCTTCTGTTGTTTCTTCTAATCACATCTAGCTCCTTTGCTGGGGGTTGATTTTGCTTTCACATTTTTTCCTTCAAGAGAAATATAATTTTTCCAACTACAACCTATTGTTCCTTTCTCTTCAAGTCACACAACTATCATTCTGCAGCTCCGTCTAAAACCCCTTCTATTTTATATAATTAGTCATAGATCAAAATAGCAGAGAATGTCTTTCTTACTGTAGCTTTTTAGAGTGTTTTTGAAAACTATATAATGAGAAAAATCTTTGCACTATACTTCTCTTGTGTCCTAGCTGGATATTACCCGTATTTAGATCTTGACATAACAAGAGCTTGAAATTAATTTTCATGAAGATTTGTTGCAAAAAGAGGACACATTTGAAATGATAATATTTAGATTCTATTAAGGTGCAGTCAACCAGCTTGCAGACAGCAGAACACAGGCTCAGGAAGAAATTACCTAAGATCCCTGTAGGACTCAACATTCAGGGCCAGATCCTCCGTTTGGCTTCAATGGAGCAATGCTGATGTACTCCCACACACAATCTGGCCTTGTTCTCTGCAGCGCTATTGAACCCAATGCTTTTTTTAACAGGTTTGCCTTTGTATGATTCAAAGATTTTTTTTTTTACATTCAAGCAACTTTTCTTTATTAAAAAAAAAATCTTCTGTGTTTAAAAGCTCTAAAATGCAACCAATGAACTCTGTGTCAGCCTCTTGGCTTGATAAGTTTTGATTCAGTCTCCATGTGCAAACTCAAAGACCTTCAATACCCATTTCCTTTCTGATGCATCTCCCACAGATGCATAATATTCCCTGGAAACTCTTCCAGAGATGAATGTTCTGAAATTTCACTGTGTAGGGGTAAAATATTGCATTATGTAATATTGAATTTTAGTCTCATATCAGAGATTTTCATCTGGAGATATTACAGCATCCAAAATGTAATATTCCAACTTCTGTATTCAAGCACCATGTATTTAACTGCCAAATAAATGCTCTGTCAGCTGGACCCCTCGGGAGCTCCAGTGATATCTGGACTTCATCAGACAATTCTCAGAATTTTTTTTTTACGGGAATTTCTTGGGGAATTATCTCAAGCTAGACTGCACCTATGTAAAAGCAGCAGTCCAAAAGTAAAACAGTGCTTGCATCCCACATGCCTAGATAAAACATCTTCACAGGTTTCTTGTCGAACGTTCTGCAGTAACAGATATGAATGGCAGGCAAACCCCAGAAATTAATAAAATCCTTTCATGCATGTGTCTACAGGGAGTCTTCATTAACATTAAAGTTGAACCTCTAAAGAGATAGCTAGACATTTTGCATGGCACTCCTCCTGGCCCTTTACTTACGGTATTTTATTAGCATCGACACTGAGATATTACTTACGTAATAAGAGTTTATGACAGCACAAGTGCTTGTATGAGAGGATTGCACTTCATTAGAACATATTTTCTGACATCGTGTATTCTTCATTAACTTTTAAACATTTTACTAATTAGATTTCACTTTGTGAAATGGACGCTAAGTAGGGTGGCTTTTATTCTGGCTCCTACTCAGTGAAAAATTATGGGATTGTGGGCAGCAAATGTTAATTGAATATATAGCAGTTGCTGAGTTCTGCTGCTGCCCTTCTCTTCCTCCTGCCCTTTTCAAGACTGAAGGCTGCCATTATTGTTTCATTCCTTTGACCTCTTATAAGGGCAGCACAGAAAGGTCAGGCTGTTCTTTTCTTTCCTCTCCTCCAGATCAGCTAGCAGTCCAGACCTCTCCAAATCTCTTCCCATAGTTTTCTATTACACAACATCTCCCTGCACACTTTACTTCTATTCTTACCTCTGATTTATTGTTCTAGTACTAATACATCAAAAATTAGGCACCTCCAGCTCTCCAGGCACCTAGACAACCTCTTAAAAAACAGTGACTAACACTTGCCATATGATCAGATAGGAGCAATAAAGACACCTAAAGCAAAATGTGATACAACCCTCCAATAGTTTCACCAAAATTCTCTTGCTGCTTCCTCTCAGCCATCTAGCTCTGTGACCAAAGGGGAAACAAACAATCTGCCTCACAACTAGTCCTGAAAGTTATCAAAGATGTCCATAGGAACAGTGAGTCACTGCCTCCGTCTTCCCACTTATTTTTGTTTAACGCTAACGTCTCAATGCAATCAAAGCTTATGTGATCACAGACACTCTGTTTGCAAGTCTGTCTGCCTCCACCCAGTAACTTTGGATTTAACTGGATTATTTAAAACTAATTTCGCAGACAAACAAAAGCCTCAAATATAGACATGAGTTTCACGAAGCTCAGCAGCCAGCTAATAGGAGAGAGCCCCTATTAGCACTTTGAAGGAAGGAAAGGCAGGAGCAGTTTAAATTGTCTCTCTTGTTCAGTTTGCCCAGAGTCTGGGAGGAAGTGACACACAGCTGAGTCAGTACACATTTATTAACTGGACCAGAAGTCTACACATAACTTTAAGACAGCCAAAGTATGTTTTCTTTTGACCACCAGACAGGGCAGAGGTTGGTAGAGAATATGGGAAGGAGCTCTGAAGCCACCTTAACTTCAGAAGTTACTGCAGTAGAAAGTGCATCTGGGGACACAAGAAAGGGATAGGGTAGTGTGGAAAAAGACAGAGGACATAGAGATATCACAGAGTATGAGGATTTTTAAGGGCCATGGGGGAATCTGGAGCTAAATGAATGGAGAAATGCAGACTATTAAGGACAAATCCATTTCTAACCAGACTTCATTACTCCCAGAACTAGTAATATGGCTATGGCTTATGTCCTTTCACTGGCAATAAGTAGAGCAAGCATATCAGACAGAGCTTCTTCTATGGATTGACTCAGATTATTTAGCCTTCTAGATCAAAGTCAACAGCTTCAAATGAATCTGGAAGACAATGGCGTGAATGGCCTTATGGGGTAACAAGAAACTTCAGCTTTTATTGATATCAGTGAAATGAGATCAATAAATGCAGTCACATAACCTTCAAAAGCTCAGGCAAGTCTAGTTAATTCATAATAAATGAGTGTATCAGCACTTGCTCTGTTCAGGTGTCAACATTTTTTAGGTTGAGATAATATACAGAAATTACTGGTAAAATTTTTACTGTGTCATCTTTCCAAATAGCCTGACTACAGTATTTGTGCTGTTCCCTGAAAAAAGAGCTTCCAAAGGACCCTTGCCCAGGTCTAATAAAGGCATTTGTAAAACTGTCCATAGAAATCTCTGCATATGGAATCAGACTGATCCTGGACAGCAATGGCAATGTCCTAATTAATTCAAACATTTTCTTATTAAGAGATTTTAGTACTCTCATTAACATTAATAGCACGAGAGCAATATCTTGTTAAGAGGAAATACAGTAGCAGAAGGAATTATGCTCCAGAGAGGAAGATTTCCATGGGGCTTAAAGATCCTTGGCACACGATACAAATGAGAGAGGCTTCTGCATCTCAGAAAAGTTACCTTGCTTTGCCCATAGAAGAAACATGGCTGACTCCGAGTTCAATTAAATATTGCCTCCAGGCTTGATTCCTATAGCCAACGAGTTTAACGTTAACTATTCCTTATGTACTACAAGTTATGAATGTACTAATTTTGTATAACTTGGATGTGAGTACCACTGCTTTGGAAAAAACAAAGTAAAGATATTGTATGGATTTCTCAAGTATCTGAATACAATTTGCAAACTTGTTCAATGGAAACAAATAAAACTGGAATAAAATTCAGGAAGTTACACACTCCTCTCTTGTTCAACTCCCAGTTCACATGCATTTTTCAGGCAAATTATTATTGAATTAAATTATGCAAGTAAATTTGGATCACCAAAGTAAGAAGACAGGCTTAATTATACTGAACCATCTTTTTGTTTCCAGAGGTTTTAAGCCTTTAATATTGGAAAAAATAGTATATCCCGCAACAGGCATACTGGGGCCTGATGCCATCTAATCTAGTGCGTGTTGTGCCCATATCAAACAGGACTCAGCATACTCAAACATGTGGCACGGGAGGAATTAAACTGATTCTTTCACGTCTTCATAGCTAATATCTTTTATCTAGTTAGTATGTAGACTGATCATAGGAAGAGAGTTTAAATACTTGCTGACTTGTCACACTGGGGCCTTCAACTGTTTGAAATAGTAGATTATTTTCAGACAGTTGCTGCTATTCAATTATGCATTTTTGTTTTGTGATGCATATAATCAGTCACCATATTCACAAATTCAAAATTTCCCAGTGGGAAAAGTTTTAAAGACGGGACTTCTATTACTTTCATTCCTTATCAAAATGGAGGCAAGCAACACATGTTTTCAGCAACAAATATCTTGGGAAATATACTAAGTACTCAATCCTGCCATTCTCAGAATTTTAGGATTTACTGCTACTGACAGAATGGTTAAGGCAGTATGCTAAGCCCAGATCTATTCTGCGTTCCAGAGAGAAAACTGTTTTGAGGGAAAAAAACAGGGAGACTATCAAATTCAGACCAAAAGAGTAATACATGTGTCAAAAAAATTCACTTGAAAGAACGAATGTTAGTTTGTTTGATTTACACATTATCAACATTATCAACCATTTTTTGTGACCAAAACAGGAACAAAACCCTGTACCTAGGGCTAAAAACTCTCGTCCCAAGCACTAAAAGAACCTCTTCCTAATCAGGAGGAATGGACAGTTTTGCAGCTGTCCTTTGCAGCATCTGCATATCCCAGCCTCTGACATAGCCCATCAGCATTAACTGCGGACACACAAAATGATTGCACGCCTTCTCTGGGAAACAACTGACCTTGGTGCCTGCACACACCTTCTTTTGTCCCTGCCAAATCTTTTGCATTTTATACGAAGTAAAAAGGAGACCATATGCAGGAAATCCACCTAGATTTGCCCCATGCATTCCACCAGGAGCTTAGATTCTTTTGATATATTAAAACCAGAAACACATTAAGCCACTGACAGACTGAAACATAATTCTTGATGTGGAGATGTACAGTGATGTAACATCACTAAGGCCCAGACAGTTCTGAAATGTGAGTGCAAATCATAGGCCTCTTAGCTCACTGGATGCAGTCAAAACAGCATCTAAGATTTCAAGCCTTACAAAATTTAAGGGAGAAGAATACTTAAATACAGATCCAAGCTTTGTCAAAGATAGACCAGTTTAGCTTATGCATCAGTGCCCAGACAAGTAGGATCAACACAGTTTTTTCATTTCAAATCTTTGTTTTGCTTAACATCAAAGTTATTTCCAGACCCCCGCTGTGAAAATCAAGACATCATTACTCTGGGTGCTGAACAGACAGTTGGTATATAACCTTATTCTGGCCTGAAGATTTTTCCCTTCCCAGACAAGATCTATGTAGCCAACTTTGACAATAACATTTCATGCAATTCTTTTTGATTAGAAATGTGCTCAGAAAACAGTCCATTAAAACTGAATGAAAGGTCAAGTCTCCATTTGGGTAATTATGTTGTTTTCAAGAGTGATCAGAGAGAACTGTGGCAACATACTGTGGATTAGTACCTGCCACCATATGGCACTTCAAAACGACAAATAGAAACAATACATATACTTAAAGAAGTAAATTGTAAGCAATTTTAAAAACTGTTTTACAAAATCAACTCTTGGTATTAAATACAGGAAACCTGTGGGATATTTTGTTGTGCACATTGGTGTTCAGGTACAGAAACATCCAAGACCATCAAGTCCTGGGCAATTCTTTTTTTACTTCTGATTATTTTAGACTTTTTCATTTGTACTATCTAAAAAATCTGTAGGGTATCTCTAGCCCTAAGGAAACAATGTTTGAGTTGCTTAAATATATGCTTAAAAGGCAAAGCGAAGACACCCAAGTACAAAGGTTGAGTTCTTAGTCCTATTAAAATCAACAGGAAAAAAAAAAGTCCTAGAAATTTAAATGGGAGTTTTCATATCAGGACTGCTGACAAAAAACCCAAATTGATCCTCCTCCCCACTACTTCCCCTTTCCGCAAATCATGAGATAGGCTTAAGAATTAATACCAAAAGAAAAAAATATTTTTGTTTTACCTCCTTCTCCTTTCAAACTGCTGAAATGTACCCAGATCAGTTCTGAGGTTTTTCTGCAAGATGAACTGCAGTCTTTTTTGTGTTTTGTTTGTTTTTTTTTTTTTTTCTTTTTAAAGAGAGTTCTCATATGAACCAGGTCTTCAGGGAAAAACCACAAAATCTTGTGAAATATGACATCTTCAAGAGCTCAGAGCTGTGTGCAATTGTGGGCCTTGGCAGGCCTGGACAATGCCCACCTGGAAACTTTGAGCTCCTGCTGCTGGGAGATGTTGAGCAGAGAGCAGAGATGGTAGCACTTTGGCACACAAGTTTGAAGAACGAGTTTTACAAGGGTGCCATGACACTGGCATCATCCTTCTCAGCTGTGCCCAGGCCAGGAAAGCTCTCCCAGGGCAACAGGGTGGCCCTTGGCCTGCAGCCTTTCCACACAGAGCTCTGGGGTGGAAGTGGCTGGCTGGAACTCTCCAGAACAACCTCTGCTGCCCTGTGGGCTGTAAACACACCTACAGCAGGTCCTGGGCACCACCCGGTCCGTGTCGGCTGCCAGAGCTGGGTCAGAGCTGCCGCTGCCCTCAACCACCACATCCTCCATCTTGTCTGCGCTCTGCTGAGGGACCTGCCTCCCCCTTCAGAACGCTTCCTCCAAGGAGGGGCTGGTGACGGACAGCCAATTCTTTGCCTTTCTTGGAGAGTGGCACTCCTCTTCTCCAATGAAAGCCCACCTCTCTGTCAGGCAGGGAAAGTCCCGCCCCAAAGCCAGCTGGCTGGGCTGAAGCGGGGCCAGGGCTGGCGCAGCTGCCTCACGCCTCAGCCTTTCGGCGGGAACGCAGCTCCCTGCTTCGAGCTTCACCTCTCAGACCGGGATGAAGTAACTGAGACAGACAGAAACTGCCCCCAAACAAAACAAACAGCTGTTTCGATCAAAAACCTGCGGAAACAAACAGTGCGAACAATCATACGGAAATCATGCAGTCTCTCGCCTACCTTATCATTCCAATTACATTCTCCTAATCTACAAAATTGAAAGGTAATGAGCAGTATTTCCTTAAACCACATTAAATAACACTGTCAAAATGCAAATTTATTCATTAAGTATAAATGAGTGTGTTAAATATTCATGAATTGTTGCTTGCAGTATATAATTAATCCCATGGTCTGTGTGTCCAAAAGCATTTAGGAGATAAAGCGCTGAGAAGACAGTGCTGTAGAATGATAACATTTAAAGCATGTTTTTAAAAGCAGAGGTGTCCAGCCCTTTGGATCCTAAACTATTACCAGTGCTTATAATTCATTGTAATACCTCTTCAGCATGTACATGTGCTTTCATGATTCAAGGTTTGTATCCTCAGCCCTTGCTGTCTAATAATCTATTCAAGGAAAGAAATACTTGAGAGCGGAAGGTGCTATTAAATTATCCCATTCACTACCGATGCACTCAAATTAATATGGTACTTTCCACGTTTTAAAATTCCCAAGGATTGCAAACCTGCCCTTGAAAAATGATGCAGTTTGACTCCCTCGCCCTCCTTTTTCTGAAAAAAGTGCATTCTGACACTTACTTGAACCGTCACTAAGGCTGGTTGCCATTTCAAGTATCATGAAAGATAAAACAAAGGCTTCAGTACCAGAAAAAGACTGGCCTCTTTTTTCTGTGCTTTATAGCCATTTGTGGATATAAAGGAAAAACCCCAAGTACTGTACTGAGCTTTAAGTAGGTGCTCCCATTGATACCAATGAGAAGCATGGCACATAAAGCACTGGGATGTTATGGCTCAATATCCTTAGCTTAAATATTCACTATTTTCTCTGTCTTTCTTAAATTCCCACTGCTTCCTTTCATGTAAATGAAACTGCTTTCAGAAACTCTTTGTCAGTCTGCATACTTTTGGGGGAAGAATCTTTGAGGTACTGATGAAAAGAACTGATTTTCTCAAGATAGTGTGAAGAAATAACAAAAAATAAAGTTGCCATATTGTTCATAGTAATTCCCTCCACAATCACTTGATGATCTCAGGTTGCTTACTCTATACAGCTTTCAGCTAGTTGTACAAGTATAAACTCTGCAGTCTCCCTTCCTTCCACAACATTTTCAGAAAAAAAGTACATGGCAGTGACTTGATCTGTGATGTTTTAGTGTATGAGATTCTTACCATGTCATTTCATGTGTGTATGTGAGTGTGTGGATTAATTAACACAATACCAAAAGTGATTCACAGTTCCACGTAACTTAACCTGTTGTTCACAGCATAGGCCATAGAAAGTGTTTAAGAAGAGCTGTGAGGCTGTGCTCTGTCAAATTTTTTTCATGTTTTTCCTTGCAAAAATGTAACAAATAGTATGTCATTTGTGTGCAGACATGTTTTGTTCATTCAGAGCCAGCAAGAGTATCTCTGCATGGCATAGGCTTGTACTGTACCATGTAGACATATCCTGCAAAGTTAGGTGCTGGAGGATTTTCGGTTTCTATACAGTATCTTCAGTGCCCACATTTGCATAGCTGTCTTCCCAGCTCTGCAGAACTAATACATAGGACAAGGAAGCAATCAGATTTTTTGCTAGGTGACATCACCATACATCAAGTGTCTTTCATCAATCAAGTCACTAAGATGATGAAGCAATGCAACTTGTAGTGTGTCAGAACAATGAACTGAACATCTTTTCCAAAGTGCTTACAAAAAAAGGCAATGTGAGACCAAATGGATTTGATTAGCCTTATTTCAAGGTCTGAGCAGTAGCTGTGGCCTTGATGAACTATAGGCACTGTAAGAATAGGTTGAAGGCAAGGTTGGTCACAGAATGCAGGATCATTTTTCATTGTATCTATTAAACAGGTAAGTCATCAAACTCCATGGTCAGACAGCTGCAATCCAAACACTGTTGACACTCAGTTTATAAGACATTTGCCGTAAGTGCTTTTGTTGTAATTAAAAAGCTGTGCAAGTCTACCCAGATGTGTCCTAACCAGTATCTTATCTCCTGTACCAAGATGAGGACAGACCTCACCTGTCAAAGACAATTAATTTAGATAGCTCTCCTCTGGACAGGAGAAGAGTTAATCAGAAATTCTCTGGTAGAATGTTTTGCTCTTTCCAGTGAAGAATGCTAGTTGATTGTCATTTAAATCTCCCATAGAAAGATGCAGATTTTGATCAATCTTCTGACAAAACAAGCCAGTTCTTAATCTGTTTTGTTTTTTGACAGTTCCTCTGCTCACTTTACATACTGTCTCAGAATCTAGACAGAATCTAGTTCCCAAATTCTGCCAATCCAGACGAGAGATGGGAGCTGCTAGCCCAGGGACTGGGCTGCCCATGGAGCTCTAGTTTCTCTGTGCTACAATAAAAAGAAGGGCCCAAGCAGGTGTGTTAGGATGGCCTACATTTTCATTTGAAAACAGATGGCTTTTCCCCATCTCTGATTCACCCCACCCAAATTTCAGAATCCTCCAGAGACAGAAGTGTTTTTTGAAAAAGTACAGTTAGAGATCACATGAAGCCAAACCAATCTGGGGAAAAAGCTGGAGATACAAAGATGATTGGAAAGACTGTTTTGCAAAGGAGAAGTTCCTGCACAGCCTGGACTCAAGGTATGTCTTTAAGATTGAACAGACATCCAGTGTCAGAGAGCAAGGAACATTAGTGATTGATTACACATTAAGCAGCAGTGACTGCTTCACAGGGGGTTGTCTCCCAGATCTTAGGCAAGTTCAGGGAAGCCTGAACGTTGCTGAAGGAGAAGAGTGCCTGCATGATCCTCTAGGATATTATCCTTGGCTGGCAAATGAAGGAAGACAGGAAAAAAAGATTCTGAACATGGAGCACCTGTCTTTTGATGCAGGTGAAAGGATGACACAGTTTGGGTGGTCTCCTGCTCAGTAGAAAGGCAAACAGCCTGCTATAGGAGAGGCTGAAAATGAGTGGTAAAAGGGGAATTGATAAAAAAAACCCAAACCCAACCAACCAACCAAAAAAAAAAAAAAAAAAAAAAAAAAAGAGTCCTCATTCAGCAAGATGGCAAAACCAAAATTAATCAAGCATATAAAAGCAGTAAATTTTCTATAAACCAATACTAAAGAGTCTGGGTAAAAAAAGGAAAGGAATTTATAAATTCAGTGTAGCTGGTATTACTGACACTAGATGGGAAGAAATGCATAACTGGAACATTAAAATCAATGGTTATAACCTATTTTGGAAAGATCAAGTAGAGAGAAGAAGGAGAAGAGTGGAACTTTATGGTAAAAAAGACATAGTCTGTTTTCAGGACGCTGGCAGCTCAGAAGCAAATGATCTTGAATGCAATGGATCAATACTCTAACAGATAAAACACTAGATGGGATAGTAGCTGCTGTCTGCAAACCACCAAATCATAGAAGAGAGCAGGATGACTGGATGCCTTTGCACCTTCTGTAATGTGTGGGAGTGAAAAAGCTGCACTGTCATCTGAGACTTCAGTCTGCCTGACATATGCCTAAAGTTTCATGATGCTGATACTAAAACCTCTGCAGAATTTTTGAACATTAGGTATGAACATTTAATAAACCAAGAAGAGTTTAACATTTCTTAAACCAAAAATGAGAATTTATGTAAGATCTCAACTCACAAATAATCAAAAGAGATCAAAGGACTTGGTGAGAGAACTAAATATTAGTGGCTATGATAGCAGCTTGATTCCTTTTTATGGGCACAAAGAGAATGAAGCCCAAACAGTAATATGGATGATGCAGTCTTTTTACAAAACTGAAAATTATTGTAAAGGAGAATCAGCTAGGAGAGAGAACTGATAAAAATAGGAAAATACAGATTTCTTTTTTTTTAATAGCTGCAAAATTAGGGAAGAAAGCTGTATGTGTTTAAAAAATATATAGCTCAAAGGGTTAATAAAACCCTCTACATAACTGTAAATCAGTAAAATGAAGAAAGGAAGTTGATAACACTGAATGTAGAGTAGAAGTAAGGAATTAAATAAATAATTCCTCCAATAAGTATAGACAAGTTGTAAGGAGAAATTTATGGCCAGAGAATTAAGGACAATATTTTTCAAATACATTAGGAATCCTGACAATGGTACCAGTTCTTTATCAGATTGAAGTGGAAGATTTGTTAAGAGTAATGAAAACAAGAAACAACTGTTCAGTAAGTATTTGTGTTCGGTATTTAAGGAAAAGACAGATAATTGGTGATGCTCTATGAGGATGATTAACTACCAGGCAACAAAAAAAAAACCCAAAGAAAAACATTAAATGGAAGCTACTGAAGTAAGAAATATTTGCATAGGAAAGTTCAGATAACTTGTATCCAAGAGTTGTTAAAGAGCTGACAGAGGAATCTCTATTGTTATTACTGCTTTTTGCTAAGTCTTGGAACAATTGGGAAAGTTCCAGAAAGCTGGAAGAAAACTTATGTTGTGTTAATATTTAAGAAGGATAAACTTAATGACCTAGATAATTACAGTCCTGTCAGTCTGAAATTGATCTGGAGCAAAGTAATGGAATGTCTGACAGGGGACTCAATTACTAACTAATTAAAGAGGAGAAATATGGTAAATGCCAATCTAAGTGCAATACAGAAAATAGATACTGTCAAACACATTTGCTGGCTTTTTTTCCAATTGTGACTACAAGCAAAACACAACACTGTTGATATACTTTGATTCTATATGACATTTGATGTGGTATCCATGACATTTAAGTTAAGAAACCATGATAATACAAAATTGACATCACACATTAAATGAATTGAAAACTGGTTAACTGACATTTCAAAATGTGAATTTAAATGGGGAATGATCACAGAATAGGTATTCTGCTGGGATAGCTTCCTGGGCATACTCTAGTTAACATTTTTATCAACAAGTTGGAAGAAAACCCAAAGGTTTGCAGAAGACTCAGTCATTAAGGAAGAAATCTGTAATAAAAAGAAAAGATCACTGAGACTAATTGACAAGGATTACTGGGTGAAAACTAATAAAATAAGATCCAAATGTAAAGCCACAGGAACAAAAACTTCAGGGGGATAGGCTGGCTATTCTATAAGGGTTTGAAAAGGTCTAAGGCGGATAATTCAATTATTAAACTATTTTTTACCTGAGTATCTGGTTCTATGACAAGTAATCAAATAAATTTGCATTCACATCCCATGCCACTACTATTAAGTATGAATGTACTTCAAGAGTAGTATACAAACCCAACTGTCCTGCATGGAAGAAGGATGAAATTAATCCATATTACATCATGCTGTAAATATGCATTCACAGCTCACCCTGTAATAGTTCTGAAGGGAACATTACGGTATATTCAGACAGTATGTCTGAAAAGTAACACACAAATTCTGAACAAGCCCCTTGGCAGCATAGCAAATTTGAAGGACCCTCGAAGTTGAGCATGTGCATAGCATTTCTTCCCTTTATTTAGTTTTAGTCTTACCACAGAAATTCTCTTTTTCCTAGCCCTCATTGCAGTGGCTGACAAAATAGCCCAGTTCATAAAGGAAACAAATCTCTGTGCCATGAGTACCCGAGGACCAGAATCTGGCCCAAAATTAGATGGTAACAGTTGCTGTACTATATATGCCAGTGCTGACAAACACACCTGGAATCTCCAGCCCTTTCACAAATGCAGCTCGTCTGTATGTGTTTAATTCAGCACATACTGACCAAGTTAAAATTTACACATTGAAGTCTGTTTCTTTTTAATCATGTTCTCAGCTGGTCAGTAAAACAGGAAAATTAGAAGCTAGTTAGAGGCTAGAGGAGTTCTAGTTTCTTTCCTCTCTCAGCACCATGGGATCCACTGCATGATGGAAGAGAATTTATGTAGGTCCTCCTCATTGTCAACATAGCTGCAAGTAGAGGTTGGCACCTTTTCATGAGATGTGATCTCTCCCACAGCCCTTCAGTCTTATACAGCTCTCTCAAGCTTGTGCTGAATGTCCACCCTAGGGGGTTTCAATGACTTGTTCTGAGAATGCTATGCTCTGAGAGATTGCTTGAAGGATGTACCCTTTATGGATAGGATCCAATGTACCTTTCCTACAAATCTCAATTTCTGTGTGCATATGTGCACGCCACATGTGTTTTAACACACAGAAATAAAAACATGAGTTATTGTAAGTGTAGGTTTTGTGGCTGAGTTTACTCAACATTACTGGATATATTTAGGATAGATGCCTTAAAATGTCTTTAAAGTCAATTAAGAAATAATTTAGGCATAGTGTATGTTTGTGTGCAGCAGATTATAATACTATCTAGAACAGAGATGTTTGTTTCTTTGAGTTCAGTGAACTGTCAGGTATTATTATAGTCGCATATACATAAACAAGAATAAAAGTGTTTAGCACAAAATCATATATAAATTATGTCAGACAATTGGAAAATCATATACATTTATTTATATTTTAAAATAACCCGGGCACAATTTTACAAGTACACAGAAGCACATTCTCCAAATGGGAGCAAAAACTAAGCAGCATATAGCAAGAAAACACATGGCAGAACATCTAAAATAAGTATAAATAGTATGAAAGTTTTCTAAGTCTACAGTGATATCTACTATGAATATACTTGTCAGCATTACAAAAAGGCAACCAAAGAATACATGTAATAAATAGTTTAACATGAACTTTCTAAATAAGTTTATGTTAGCAGCATATTGTAGCAACTGTCTAAGAACAGAGGAATGCTTGTACACTGTATATACATGCACATATGCACACATATACAGACACAATTGGAAGGCCACAAGAACAAAAATACCCTGGGAAAATGATGAAGGGAATTTTTATGTGCGATGCAGTATATAAAAACAATGCATGCATTAGCAAGCATCCAGCATGTTCATGATAAAAATCACATCCACAAGTGGAATCAGTTAACTCTTCATCAAACCAACGCTTTCCATTCTGTATGCATGCTGGATTACCCTGTCCTATACTGCATTCCTGATTTACGGAGCACATCTGGATGCTAATTTTAGGAGGAGTCAGAAGCCCTTGATTCCCATGATCTGACAGGAGGAATCAGATCTCGGATTTGAAAGAAAAATACCTATGCAAAAAAAACCTATGCAAAGCCTGAGGCGGGGGTGGGGGGAACCAACAAAGGGATTCTATTTAGGCAAAAGGTGGGCTAATAGGAATTTCACTTTCTTGTGGGGCAGTCCAGTATTGTGGCCTCACTTAACAAGGTTCTGTATGCCTGATGGAGTCGTCCTGAGGATGTGAACTAGATTCCTTTTGGATGAAACTAAAAGATGTGCTCCAATCACTAGCGGCATTCAGCCCATGGAACCAAACTAGAGACTATGCATGGTGTGGAGATCAGGTCTTTAGCACCAACAGTTTCAGGCTACAGATCTGATCCAGCTGAGCTAATTCCTCACTAATGTAGACCTAGGCTTTGGAAATATACGGAATAAACATGAATCAACAAGTACTATAACCTACATCTACCATGTAAATTAGTCTTATTTGTTCTTACTTGCCACTATCTGGAAAAAAAGACTTTCCCTATCAACACTCTTTGTGTTTGTAGATGTGTGTGCGTGTGTCTGTGTACAAGGAGGGGATAGATGAACAGCCAAAAGAGCAGTGAGCACACAATTTTTTCTTCCTCCAGCCATCCTCAGAAATACTATTTTCAGCAGCAACAATATGAAAAAACTACAGGCATCTTAGCCAATCTTCTAGATGTGCAATTCCCGTTAAAAAGATACTCCCATAAATGTAAAAAATTTGTGGTCACTGCCCTGCCAACATCTTGGCATTATCCATGTCAATAAAGTCATTCCCGATGTTACACTCAGATGTGATTTCCTTATAACAGAACATAGAATTGTGACTGTGAGCACTAGAGGAGGTTCACAAAAACAAGTTTAACTATTTCTGATATTGCAGTGAAAAATGTCAAATTTAGTAAATATTTCCTGGCTCATTTCAACAATTTATTTGCTCCAGCTGCTAATGGCTCTTACAGAGCTCCAGCAAAGTGCTATGGGCAACACATGATATGAGAAAAAGAAAAAGGACTACTCCCGCTGCTTAAGCTAAGTTTACACACAACTTACATTATTTATTATAGTGCGAGAATGTGTAACATGCTATCATGCATAATACATGGTAAGAACATGCATTAGTTCAAGTTTACAGTCTCTTTATGGCCAGTAAATCAGAACAGCAGTGGCAGATGCTGACAGCTGCATATCTTGAGGAATTCCCAGAAACAGCAGCAAGCAATGCAAAAAAGACACAATATCAGCTGTTTAAGACACCCATAAAATGGCGACTCTTTGTGAGTTAATCATACAAACAATAACAAAACCCAGTGATATCTTTCCTACCGCATTCAAAGAAACTGAGTTCAGCACCTGAGGTGAGACTGTGCTCCAAGCAACACCATGCTGCTGACTTGAGCGAGCATCTCTGCTCTGACACCCATCACTCCTCACCCCCAAGTTAGCATCACCACTTCCCCTGGCCCCACAGAAGGGGACGATGGGGTAGACTTTGTGCAGCTCACAGGCAGTATAAGTCAGCTGGAGAACGCACCTCATCCAATGGGGCTGGAAAGGGCCCAAAGCTGCGGCTGGGTGGGGAGCCTATGAAAGCTGGGGGAGCAGGCCCAGGTATGCCACACAGATTACTATGGCTTCCGCAGAAGCCCTGTCTTTCAGTGGGGACAGACCCTCTCTTTCTCCTTCAGCCCCTTTCTGGAGGGTTTGCCTAGGAGACTCCAATCCAGAACAGACACATGAGACTTCTGTAGATGATGCAATACAAGGTTTACAAAAAGCTTGCTTTTCTCTGTGTCATTAGCTATACATCACAGCAATAGCCAGAAAAAATATATATGGCTCTGGTGGTTGGCTATTTACCATACCATTCTTCACTCCCACATGGCTAAGTCATATTCCTCTGCATCCTCTCAGGAAAGAAGGAACAGAATGAGACACATCTGCTGAAAATGAAACACTTTCTCCTCAAAAGAACTGTGCCTAGTCAGGAAAACCAGGCCTTTTTCAGTAAATACATGACTCTGTTGTACGCAGTACATCACAATGACCACAGACAGCTCCTGTGTGATCCTTTGGCACTAACACAGTTTCACTCTTGTGGGTACCCTAAGGTTCATCATAAACGAACCTCAGACTTGCTTGAGCACAACTAAAGACATACACTATTTCTGAGATACACCCAGAAAAAAAAGTCAGCAAAATATAAGCATCAATATGTAAAGTGCTTCTCATTTTCTATTTACTAAGGGCACCATCCAGTTATAACTCATGGGTGACTACTTATTTAATTCTTACTTACCTGGACATGTCCTCTGGTTGAGCATCTGCGCTCTGCTGCCAGCTACCTTTGTGTGGGGTCCTACTTTTGTCCAACCCACAAGCAGGTGAATAAAGGCCATTTGCATCAGCCCTCCGAGTATTGGATGAGCTCCTCTTTATTAACTATGCAATGCATTATGTGTGCATGGTACTTCTCAGACAAAACACTGCTTACCTTAGTACCTAGGAGCGCAAAGATTTTACTGGGATGGGTGCTGTATTCATTAACTTGCCAAAGTGATTTCCATTAGTTTTGAATTGAGTCATCAAAGATTCCTAAAGCAGTGAGTCTTCAGATAATTTGTGTCAGGCTGACTTCTTCATCCCTGGTGTTGTTTACATAGAAATCTTCAACAACACAGAATTTGCCTCTACTTCTTCCTGTAAAGGGCATGTTTTCTCATTGCTGCTAATTCCTACTGGAGAGAGTAGGACAATAGTTCTACACAGGAGCTAAAGGCATTTGAAGAAACAGAATACTTCGGTAAAGTATTTCCAGGAAAGATCAATGGGTACTCCTCTCCTAAAGCACTTTAGGGGCATTTTTTACAAGTTGGAACACCATCTGCTCCTAAGTAGAACTCTTCCTCAGTCCTTCCCGCTTACTGATGTAACTGATACAAGCAGTCTGCAGATGGAGCCTCCCAGCCCAGATGGAAAGGGAATTTGGCTGGATACATAGACTACTTTTTTTCTTTCTGTGAAGAGGCCTTGGTATAAGCAGAGGGATGTGATCTGGACATCTAGTGGGGATCAAAAGTTTGGGATCATGTCTGCTGTGTCTGTTTGGAAAAACAAAAACCAGTTTTTTATGTTATTCAGTTAATTACCTGTGAATTAGTAATTAGCCAGTCAAAAAGATTTCTTTTTCCTTAGGAAAATTTCTGCTCCTTCCTATTTAAAACTTTTTGTCCTTGGAAAAAAATTAAATCAGAAGGTAATGCAACATAAACATAAAGTGTATTAAAATTTAAACATTTATTAAAACCAAGCCTAAGCAAGTCAAACAATAAATGCCATTTTTTTCTTCAAAAAGTATATTTTAAAAAACTAACTAAATTGTTAAAGAAACATTTGGTGACTACTTAGCTGACTGATGGCAAAAAAAAAAAAGCCAAATAATTTGTGAGTGTCCTGGTTTTCGCTGGGATAGAGTTAATTTTCTTCCTAGTAGCTGGTATAGTTTTATGTTTTAGATTTAGTATGAGAAGAATGTTGGTAACACACTGATGTTTTCAGTTGTTGCTAGGTCGTGTTTATACTAAGTCAAGGACTTTTCAGCTTCTCATGTCCAGCCAGCAAGAAGGCTGGAGGGACACAAGAAGTTGGGAGGGGACACAGCCAGGACAGCTGACCTAAACTGGCCAAAGGGATATTCCATACCATGTGGTGTCATGCCCAGTATATAAACTGGGAGGAGTTGGCTGCAGGGGGTGGATTGCTGCTCAGGAACTAACTAGGCATTGGTTGGTGAGGTTGTTTTGTATATTCCAATTCTTTTATTATTATTATTGTCATTTTATTATTATTATTATTTTTCTTCCTTTCTGTCCTATTAAACCATCTTTATCTCAACCCACAAGTTTTACTTTTTTCCCCAATTCTCTCCCCCATGCCACTGGATGGGGGGAGGGGGCAGGGGGAGTGAGCAAGCGGCTGCATGGTGCTTAGTTGCTGGCTGGGTTTAAACCATGACAGTGAGCATTCCTCTATTAGCAGCAATATGAAGATCTATTTTGAAAACCTCAGGTAAACTCCCTGCTTGTTTTATACACATGAGTAGTTGATTAAAAATAGGACTGCTTGAATGAATAAGCAATTAGGATCTGATTACATTCAGGTAAACTGTAGTAGGCTTTATTTAAAGAATTAATAAATGATTCTCAGCTGATGTCTTAACTGCTCTCAGAAGGTGAATCATCAAGGTCTCTTACTACACAGCCAGGTACTGAGATTCTTTCTTCAGTACCACAGTGCTGATTTTTAACAGATTTCGACAAAGTCATTTCTTTGTAGAATCATCTTTAACACAGTGGTCACAGTTCCTTACTCATATCATAAAAAACATGCAAATATGTGTTTAGTTTATGCTAAAGACAGGCTCATTTAAATAAGGGAACTGATGTTCATTTACTCTAGTGTGAATGAAGCCTGCTGCAATGTTTCTAAAACTGGATCTGCTCTTACTACAAATCCAAGCAGAGAGCAACACTTACTTTGCTCTGACAACTGCACTCTAATGATGTTCTCAATTTTGCTGTACATTTAGCTGTTCCTAGAGCTGTATTTTTCTTAGCTAGCCTTTGCATGAGTTACTGTTTCATACAGCATGCAAGCACTCCACAAGGAGCTTCAGTATGAAGCACATATTTTACAACAGATTTATGGCGATTTGGCAAGTCTTAATTATCTTAAAAACTTTCTCAGGCTTAAAAACTGCCTTGCATGTGAACACAACTCAGGCAGAATCCTTATGCTGTGCTCATTGGGGAGAAAGACTGCTTCGTGAGGACACTTGTCATGTAAATCTGTCCAGCCCAACTGCACTTCCATGTGCAGCACTTTCATAGTAACTTTCTATTAACCCAAAGACCTTCTAAAACAAGTTCAGTTTGACTGATGTTCTCCCTTTCAGCTCATCTTTCCACAGGGAGCTATAGGTTTTCCCAGGCTACCCTGTACAATGTGTGTGGAACATTGTCCCTAGTTCTGCGTGTCCTGCATTCTTCAAATCCTGCATTGCAATTTTTTTATTAGCTTTCCATCTATTCAGCCATCTGTCTGAACTGAAAATGTGCATATGCATATTGCGATAAATCTAGCTCACTGTCTTTCACTAGCACAACTCTTCATCCATCCATGACCTTTCCCCCTCTTGATTTCATCCCATGCTATATTAGCCTACAATTGATTTTAAACTCGGGGGACAAGAAGCAGCCACTTTGAATTATTTGTATATTATAGCGTTACCTGTAGCATTCAGACACTTTGGGCACCTCTTCTGCAAGGCATTATACAAATACATTGCAAATGAGAATATCCATCTCAAGAGCTTACAAGAAAGTCAGTCAAGGCAGGGAGTAGGAAAATATTATTGTTCTCCTTTTTCAAACAGGAAGGTGAGACACCAAGTCATGCAAGAAGTCTAGAACAGAGCCTGTATTTGAATATAGATGTTTATACAGAATCATAAGCATGGCCCCAGCCTTTGTCTGACAACCAGCATGAACACTTACAGCACTAAAGTAAGCAGCAAAAGCTGAGCTATATTAAAAATAAAATCAGAAAGCTGCACTTACAGTAGAAAATAGAAGGAGCAAGAGAGATGATACCCTGGCATCACCTACCAACAGGAATAAGAAACCAATGGAGGAGGAACACTGGTGAAGAGATTTCCTCCCCATCCTAAGAGTTGCAGCTGCTGCTGAGAGAATATACATGCCATGAACATACAAAATATAGATTTATATATACAAATATACAATAGGAAATATTCAGTATACAAATACTTACATGTAAAAATATCTTTTTACTTTCCCCTTTTCATGATTTACAAAAGCATACAAAGTTTCCTGTTGGTTAACGTTTACGTAGTGTGAGTAAACCCTGTGTGTCATGTTCCACACATAATTCTTTCAAGTGTTCACAGTATTGGCTATTACAGTGTTGAATCTGACATTCCAGATGTTAAAATATTGATAGGACACATTCTAAACTTAAAGCATTAATTTAAATACAGTTTAAATAAAACTCACATGTGTAGTTGAATTATGGTCATATTACAAATGAGTCTGCTGCAGTTGAAAACTTTCCACGAGAATAAGCTTGGAAATACATATTTCAACTAGAGATGAGTATATTTTAAATTCTTGAACTGCCTCTTGATGTGCAGATAATACTGCGAGGTGGTGAGTTCTTTCAACTCCATCTGAAGCAATGCAAACTGAGAGAATGCAGTATTACAAATTATCCTCAGTAGGCAAGTGGATGCACAGAACAATTCGCCATCAGATGCAGACATGGTGTCACTTTCGTCAAATACCCAACAGACAAGAATAAATGACAGGTACCACTGGTTTTGTGTTAAGAATACATGCTCTGTAGCATTCTTCATCAGGAAAGTGCTTTATGGACTTAAATCAATCCTCACAACTCCTTTGTGAGGTAGATAGATACTATCCCTGTTTTTAAAGATGGGGAAACTGGAGATTTAAAATAAATTATGATGGCTGCATGGGAAATACTGTCAAAATACTGACTGGTATTTGGATGCTGGAGCAACTCAAAGGCACAACTGGAGTAAATGGAGATGTTCATGCGACAACTTTACGCTAACCAGCTTGGGTACTGACAGCATGCTTGGTACAACAGACAAAGGTTCAGCATGGGCTGCAAAACACAGTCTTTGCTAAGTGCCATGCTGATGGACCTAAACTGTGGGACAACAGCCTCAAAAAGTACAAAATGCATCATCCAAGATGGTGCAGCCTGACCAGGGTGGAAGAAAGGTGCATTTCAGAAGTTATGAGTTAATTTGAAGCCTTGAGTAAATAGTATCTTCTCATGCGAGAGTTCTGTACAGTTCAAGAACCTTATTTAGCTCATCTCTAATTTTACCATATATGCAAGTGCTCACATGTATCAATGTATTCAGGTGTTTTTTTAAATTTACTCACTCAAAGACCTTGGAGATCTATATTTTTCCTCATATTTCTTTTGTGGAAAATTTCTACTAATACCACAAATTGAACTAGTGCTGCAGTACTGCAAATGAGCTACAAATACTAATTTTAATTAACTAAGGTGATGAACAAGTTTTAAAGGACCACCATGTTCTCTGCGTGTACCTGTATATGCAGGAAATTTCATCTGTTTTTAATTGCTCCTGCCTTGAAGTAAAATCCAGTTAAAGTATAAAGTGCATTGTGTGGAGTAAAACCCTAAGAAATAACAAACAATGTGTCTGCCTTCCACAGATGATTAATTTTGCTTAACAGCTGAACCATCACCCTCTTTGTCTTCTAGTTTTTAGTTTAGTGTTACCTAGGCTGAGAAAGGCCAGCCAGATGTAAGCAAAATTATTGTAAACTGAGACATTTTTGTAATATGCTGTTAAAGGAGAGTTAAGAAAACCAGTATCAAGACACTGTCCAGTTGGGGTGTGTAAATATTATTGTGTGCTTCTTGGCCCATTTAGCAAATACTTTTTTTTCCGTGATAAACCTATGGCCTCCATATGGAGCATTTTCATGCAGAAAGTATTCCTCACACTCATCTCTTCCTGGCTCATAATAGTGATAGGGAACTTTACGAAAGCCTTCTGACCTAGGGGAAAGAAAAAGATATACTTAAGTATTATTTCCAAGAAAAACATTAATATATACTGCACCTGAATTATCTGAAATCCTTTCCATGTGTCAGCACCCAGACTCCTTTGCTAAATTGTATAAGGGCTTTCATTACAGCATGATTTGTATGAATTTTCCTATAGAAAATGAAGCTAAGTGTATCTCTCAACATACATTGATCTTATCAATCAGTAAGAAGCTGATGGGCTGGCTCTTATGCATACTGCACATTTTGTTTAACCTGGGAGAACTCAGCCCATAAGGCTCCAACCCCTAAGTCTTTTCATTGGATAGTCCCAGCTCTTGAAACTGGTTCTTGAACTGGCTGTATAAGGCCGTTATAAGAATAATATACATTATAAGTAGGTAATGCAGTCAGAATTGCAGCTTTAAGGAAACCCATCCTTCTCTGCTGCCAAACAGACTGAAGTGCTATCATGCTGTTTACTGGTTTTACATCAGGGCTATGCAATGCCAGCTTGGCTGAACTCTGTGAGGATAACTTTAGTCCTGTCACCCCTCATCTCAGGGCGCCTACTGTGTTTTCATAAACAAAGAACAACATATGTTCGTTCCATCTGGATGACTCAATCAGTGAGATCTGCAGGTTCTAAAAAGTCAGCTTCTAATGTTAAGATACCCTAATTAAACAGCTGTGACTCAAATGAGTCCCACACTGGAGTAACGCAGAATGTGGAGTGAGGGTCTGCACAGACTTTAGGAGCTGAGGACCCACTGGACTGGTTACATGCAAGACTTGAACCAGCCTTGGTACAGAAGAATAGATTTGTACTAGTGTCATACATTGTTTATGACATTTCCTGCTTTTCTGAATGAGGAACAGTTTCATTTTATATTTTTCTACCATGTATTGTAGATTAAAGCATTTAACTTGGACTTTTAAAAATTGTGTTTAGAGTTATACTTCTGACAATAGGATTAATTTCTTGTCACTGTAAGGTCACTAACAGTAGTTGGCTGGAATTTATGTCAGTTTACTGTGATAAAGCTTGCAGGACTTGTTTTATTATCTAATCAGAAACCCCCTACTACTCAAACCAAGCTATATATAACCTAGAAAGTTCAAGTAGGTTGCTCAATGGTGGTGGAATGTAATTTTGGGTACTATCCTGGGCTAATCATTATTTCACTTCCAGGTGTATTTGGTATTCAGAGAACAAATATATTAGTATTTCCTCTATAGATTTGTTTTAGCAGTAGAAGTAAGTACATTTTGTCAGAAGAGTATGAACATACTTTGTTTCCAGCTAATTCAGAAACTGCAAAAGATCTTTGATTAAAAATAGTTCCTTACGACATCTGATGTTAGATTTTGTAAATGTTCTTATTTTATCAACAGCAAATACCCTATCAGGACTAAATATGCTGACAATAGTGTCATATCAATGCACAACACTGGGAAATGACTGCCTGATCCATTTTTTGGATTTATGATATTAAAATCAGTTGTGAAATTTTGACAAGACATCAGAATTGTAGATGCATGAAAATAATTTCCTATGATCTTACTTGCAGTAGGTGTCATTTATCATCCCATAGACGTGAATTCCATAGCAGGCATCCATAGCCAAAATTAAGGTAAACCAACCCGTACTGAGGTATGAACCTGACTGGACTCTGTAAAGATACAACATACAGAAAACAAATTGCAATGAGAAATTATCAACACTTTATCAAAGAAATATAATATATTACCTGGGACAAAAGGCATTAAGCAACTTGACAATCTGTCAAAACCACGCAATTATTTTGAATTATTTATAGATATAAAATTCTCATTCTTCCCAGCTTGGGGCCTCAAGCTATTGTCCACAGAAAAAATACCACGTTAAATATCTGGAGTCAAACAATGCATCTCCTATAGGACAAAAAAGAATTTATTTTTACATCCGAAAGATAGCAATTAGTGGAGTGTGTAAAATGAGATAAAGTTCACCAAAAAGCAAACTACTGGCAGAGTTTGTGCAGTGTGCATGTGAGTATGTACCATCCTCTTCCACAAGCAAAATCTTAATCTGCAGTGGGCAGTCCTCAGCTTGAAAATTCACACAGTAATGAAACTTTTAAGGACATTTTGGTAGAAAACCATTGAATACAAGGCTTTGAAAACCAAAATTATGTGCATATCCCTTTACATAGGTTTGTGTTATCATTCTTTAAGATAACATAGCAGAGAGAAAAACACAAGAGGACAGTGCCCGGATTGATAACCTTTGCTCAAATAACTAGTTGCATTAAATCAGTCCAAAAAGAATTACCTGCATGAGTGAGAATAAATGACGTGTAAGAATTTGGCTCACAAATTGGCTATGTGAGCAAATGTACGCATTGTTAATTACAGACCAAATCCTGTTCACTCTACTCATGCAAGTGTTACCAATGGGGGACTGGGAGTCAACAGAGCTACCCAGATAACCTGGGCAAGCAACACTTATTGCTTTAAAACCTCATAAGTAATAAGAACACACTTAGCCCTTACTGCTTACAAACTGGTTGAAGTCCAGCTTTGTGATTGTATTGCTTTCAGTTCGACTGAAATCAATGAGAATAATTACCTTAAAATTATAAATAACTTGTCCAGTTTCCAAAGAAAAATATCACAGCCCCAACTTTGGCTCAGTTTGAGAGAGTTGGGTGTGAGTGAGAGAAGGGGATAATCTCACTTTATGCCACATCTTTTAGCTCTTAGCTTTTGGGTACAGCAGGGAGCAGTCTGTTCTCCATCATAAGTTAAAGTAGCCTAAGGTCTGCACACAATTAAGTTTTGCTGCAAAAGAACTCCCAAGTAGGCCTATGTAAGAATCAGTTATCCCCACCAACAAAATCTTCTGAAAACATTTTCATCCTGGGGTAGGAATAAAGCTTTCATGTGGAAAAAAAAAATCACATATTAACTTATCCAGCCTATAAACCCCAACTTTCCTGTGAGACAGAAGAATCAACCTCAGGTGTTTCTTCCTGGTTCACAGCAAGAATGTTCTATGGTCTCCTGCCTCCCAGGTAAATCTGCCAGTCAGCGGCTTTTGGCTCAGATTCTGTTTTACTTCCTTGCTCTTTCTTGTTGAAGTTTGACAAAATACTAATTAAGATGATGGGTGAAAAAGTAGTTGTACAACCTTTATAATGACATTTACCTGACACATACAGGACTGAGATTCAAATTCCTTCTCTGATGAATACCTTCTATTATAGATAGTAGAAAGGCTCCAAGAGCTTTACATTCCTAAAGAAACTCCAGTACGCTCCAGTTTAAACAAATTTTTTTTTTTTTTTTTTTTTTTTTTTTTTGTGAAAAACAATTACCTCAGCTCCCAGAGAGTTTTACTGTACTCAAGAACACTGATAGTAGTTTGGGCTACATCTTCTCTTCCTCGCCCATGTCTATTTATCATCCTTCATGGGTTAGCTGGTGTGAACTTCTATCCCTACCTTTCCTGAAATGTCCTTTTCCTTGGGGAAACTCCTAAGTATCTAGCTGCTTTTGTAAGGGACCATTCTGGAAACAATAAATAAAGGGTTAACTTAGCACTGAAGAATGGCACGTAGGAACAAAAGGCAGGGTGTCAAATACCTGTGTTTCATTAGGTGGACATGAACTATAATGGTGCTTCTTTACTTGACACCTTTATAGCCACAAAACTGTACATCTGTTTATGTCCCGTTAGGATCTTCGTTTCTTCAAACAGAATTTCCTGCTACTGTCTAGCAAAGAGAATTCCCAATCCGATTCATGTTACTTTATAGTAACATTCTGCCATGACAAAAAGCTGCATTGCTTCTAACTTGCTTTCTGCTGTTGCACCAGAAGAACACTAGCCTTGAACTATTAAAGCCATTTAGAATCATAATAACCATTTATAAGAACACTATGAAGATCAGGACCCTTCCAATAGTGGAGGTTTATTGGAGAGTACTATATTGACAGTAGCATCTGAAATTTGCTATACTCAGGAGGAAAAAGGAATTTTAAAAAAGAATTAATCAATATTTCATGTCTTGTTTTAACACCATTGGACCTTAGTCCTCTCATCTATATACTACACTGGCAGGATAAATAAAAACAGCAGAGTGAGTTCCCAGATATCTTCCCTGGGAGATGAAGTACATGACAGAATACAGATTATATACTTTAAAACAAAGCACTTATATTCCTCCCATTTTTTCCTCTGAAGATACACAGGGATACAAGGGAATATACTGAAGCAGTGGGGATTCTGGATGATTTGGTAACACCTTAGAATTCAATCTGATATCATAAACATACTTTCAACATTCTAATGAAAGTAATATTAGAAATGTGAAAACAATTTTAGCTGTCCCTAAAAAGTCATATATCTCTGAATACCTTTTAAAAACATCGTCCCACAAAACTGTAGTGCAAAGTAATGTCTCAGCCCTTGCTATTATGCTAACACCGCACACTCAATTCCTTTCTCTACAGGAGAGTTTTTCATGTTTTTTTGGCCAGGGCTTTTTGAGACTCATTGGAAAGAGTTCCTCTTGTTACTGTAACTGCATTCAAATTTCAAATTTTACACACTGAAAAGAAAAGAATCCTCCATTTATGTGTAGCATAAGGCTATGTTACTGCACAAATCTGAGGGAAGGAGGACATTAATTCCAAAATAGGGAAAACAGGAGTTTGTTAAACATCATTCGTAGAACTACTACAGGCAAATCTATTGTGATATATGTGTGTGCAGCAAATCCAAAATTGTTCCCTATGGCTCACAGTGACTTTTTCTTATACTCTAAAATTAATGGGGCACCAGATCTAGGCAGGGAATTGTCTCAACAGCTCAGGAGAAAATAATGCACTATTTTTCAAAAAATGCATTTGAAAAGTTGGTTTTACTTTCAAGACATGATTTACAGCTGGATGCAGCAATAAAAAGGCAATGCTCACAAAAAATTACTTTGTCTGTTTATCTTGAAAATTAAAGCTTATTTTGCATACTTCCGACAATATTAGGATTCTTAAAGAAATGTTAGTTATGGGGATGTTATTAATTCTGCTAACTACCATCCAGCATTTCAGAAAAGTACATAGGCATATGCTTAACATTAAACATATGAAAAGACCAATGGAATCAACTTAATTAAGATGCTTGAAACAAAGCATATGGTTGCCTATCTTGCTCTTAGTGAAAGTTTAAGAGCTTAAACTGTCATTATTTCATCTCAGAATATAAAAGCTCCAAGATTAATAGTTATTCATAAGTTTCAAGTCTCAAAACATAGAACTTGCATTTTTAGTAATGCTTTCCATAAACTTCAGTAGAAAGAATTGACTATAGTTTCTCACAATGCTTTAAAAAGGAGACTTGCCTTCTGTATTTTAGAAGGAAATGGTAAAAAACACGTTTAGGGTTGCTGGAATCGTCATGTGTGACACAAAAAGCTTTAATTAAAAATTAATTAAAAATAAAAGCAATTAGACAGGGTTCTTGACCTTTAGCTTTCCAATATTCTACAAAAAGCATAAGAAATCGATATAAAGAAGATGGAATAGAGAGTGCCCCATAAAAATGTTAGCGACTGAAATTCATCTACTCTGACATCTATAACCATGCTTTGATGTAGGCTAAATGAAGGAAAAACTAGTTCCTTCTCTCATCAGAGGAAAATGGAGGAACATCAATGATCAAGTGCAGGTGAGTTCAAATTGGGTAAAAGTTTTGTTGTTACTTGAGTTCTGATTTTACCGTAGAATTCCAAGAAGTTCTTTTCTTTGTTCAGTTGTTCCAGGATTTTTTATGTGCACAATCAATTCTAGCTCTATGGTTCAATGGACTGTAATTTCCAGTGGGGACTTCAGTGGTAAAAAAATAAAAATGAAAAAAGAAGTTTGTTAATGCAGAGATAATCTATAGACAAGCAATTTCATGTCAATCTGATTGCAGAAAAGAATTTAGAAGCCTATTTTTTAATTCTTTACTGGGAGAAATTAGAGAGCACAGAAGGTCAATTAAGAGTGTTAATTAAGATGAAAAACGAAGAAATTTAGGACTTCAAGAAGCTATTAAGTAACAGAGAGCTTGCCAAAAGCATTAACTAGACACTTTTCCTTTTTTGCTTAAATTCAAAATATTGTGGTAAAATAAAATTCAACAATGACAGATTGAAATGTCAAGATTCTCCAAGCCAATTAATTGACAAAAAAATGTATGTTTTTGTAAAGGTTGTTCATAGACTCTAATCCTCAGATGACTCTCCTACCAAACCAATCAGCAGGAGTTTTGTTTGCAGCAGCTTGTCAGGCCCCTTGATTAATAAATAAGTATAAATAAGGGTTTTGGTTTAAAACTAAGAGACTTGTAATCCACAGAGTGGAGGCTTCATAATGTGAGATGTCCTTCCAACATGCTAAAGGATTTGTAAAAATGATTCAAAATAAATATAAATATTTTCAAGAACTGTGTCAAGATTAGCTTAGTCTGCGTTCAGGTAGACATGTCTCTGGTACTTATTGGTATCTGCAGCGCATCAAGGTACCATTACTCTTCTGGGAGGGGGTCAGTATACTCTCTCTGCCACTTACCCTGTGTCAGCCTTGTCTGTGGCTGACCCTCAGGAATGAGGGTAGAAGGTACCTGTCTCCTGTGCTATGTCCCCTTGTTAAAGACAACCAGCTCCTTTTCTCCCTGGGTTACTGTAGGTTTTTGCATTGCTGAATAACGGTATGTTTCCTTACAACTAAAAATATGGAAAATTTATCTACCAGCACAAACGGATGATCCATCACTTAATTCTGTACTAACCAAATCCATGCTACCATTGTACTTATGTTGACTGAGATTCTCTTTTTTTTTTTTTCTGAGGAAGCATCTCTGAATATAGCTGCTGAACAACTCTTCTTTGCCAAATTAAACACCCACATTCCCCAAGTCACAGGTTTGGTCTCTGTCTTCCTCTTCATATCAAAAGTAGATTTGTAAATGACAGATTAGAATGAGCTGACAGAAAAATGCCCCCACCTCTGAGAGAATGGCAAGCCTCATTTTCCTACCACTTCTCCTTTGAGGAGCACATATACTTCTCATGCCAGAAAGCTTTTATCTTGCGAAGAAAAAAGGAAGTACATTTGGTACAGGAGAAGGGTAAGACTCTAAATGCTGAAGAGTAGTAGCACTAGCCTAGATTTAATTCTGTTTTCTGTAAGATTCAGTGCTTTGTTGCTAATAATTTCATTATATACTTTCTGCAGAAAAAATAGCACAAGAAGACCAATGAAGATGCAAGCATAGAGAATTGATTTCACATGGTAAAAATTGTTGCTATTTCTGCATTACAAAGATACCTGTTAGGCAGTGGTTTATCATAATTATTCATTCTTTTGTACGTGTGTGTGCATGCATGTGCTTGCTTTGCATTCCATAATGATGCAGGACATCTAATAATAAACACCCATGCCCCTCTAGCAGTGAGCAGACTGTCTCACACATTCAAAAGCCCACACCGTGCTTCAGGTCATTCTGAAAAGTGAAACATTTATATATGGACAGATGTTTTATTATCCATCATGTATGGTTTTATGCAAAGCTTAAACAAGTGGAATGCATTATGAAAGCACAGACTACATTCCAGATTCAGACAGTGGCTGTGCCCAGCAAGATGTACCTGGGAATGGAGAAGTGATGCACTCCTGCCAGCCCAAACTCTTGGTAGATCATCCTTACTGTGAATCCTGACAATAAACTGCAGTCAGGCAGCATACTGTCCAATTAATCTCCAGAAATATAGGTTTTCTATCTATATTAATACTGCACCAATGGAACACAGAGGACAAGAGTCCATTTCAGCTGAATTTGCTACAAACCCGCAGTAAAGGCTACTCCTACATCACAAACTAGCCCATGAGAATCTCCCCTCACAATCTGATTTAAAAAGAGGTGTAATAATTAATAAATCCTATGTCAAAATGGCCTTGAAAAAAAAGATAGGAAGGACACTTCTGAATGATCACAAAAGGGAACAGAGAAACTATGGCTTTGTATTTAACTGCATCTAATTAAAAAAAAAACCAAACAAGCGACTATTTGACTTACTATTTACAATTTTTGGCAAGACAGGCAAAACCAGTATTAGAAATAAGGAAGAATCTGTTACTGCAATTACTGAAATCCACGCAGCATCTGCTTGGGTATATAATTTATGCATATAGTTCCAATCTTTGTGTTGTGTACATATTTTTTTTATTTCTTTCCTCTCTTTCTCTGCTCTATTCAATATATGCATGGAAACCTGAAACAAGGGGGGGGGGGGGGGGAGCAGCTTAAAGAAGTTGACTTCTGCTGCCCAGGCTTATGTAGTTTCCTTATTTCTGATTCCTTGACCTGACTTTAATGCATCTCAGCTTAGACGTGAACTCAGGCAACAAGAGAAGGAAGTTATTTCATCCAGGCAGAGAGGGCTCCTTCAGATGCCTGTCCTACTGAGCTCAGAGAAGAAACAGAGAATTCCTGTTTATCAAGAGTAATCATAGAGGTCCAGCTTGCTGCAAAGCACTCAGAAAAGAAAGAAGACTAAAGAACTATAATTGTAAACCCTGCCTTCCAGCTGATATACATATATATATATATATATATGTATGTATTATTTTGAGGTGATTCTCATGCAGGAAAACCTGTGCTAGTCCTTCCAAATCAAATGGCATCCCCCCTAGAGAACAAGAGTTGCTAGCTAAATTTCTTACAGCTATTGGGCTTCTGCAGCTCACATTGAATCTTCAGATACAAATTGTGCTCTTGGTGCAAATATTTACAGAACAGTAATCCAATCCCAACCTTTTTTTCTCCCCCATTCTCTTCCCTAATCATCCTGTTTCCAGAAATACATATTCTCTTGATTTCTCTTGAATCAAGAATTCTTTATTTCCCTTTCTTAAGTACAAACTGTGGTCTGAGGCACAGCCCATGCTATTGCATGCACTCAAGTTATTAGTAAAAGATGCCTTTTGTAAGTGCCCTGGTTGCAGTTGCCACCTGGGATCTGAAGTCAAGCAGTTTATGCCTGATTACCAATAACCTTGACCCACTGAAGGTGTGTTGTGCAGAAAGAGAAGTGTATGGCTTCACACATCTCCATTTGCACTTGGATTTTGTTGATGAGCAAATGGATGTTTAAATCAGAAGAGGATCCACAGAAGTGTTGACCATTACATCCATGCAATTACTTTTGGAATGAAGGGAAACTAAATTCACATAAGCAGAGTTGAGGGCTAAGCTGTTGGCATCTTTACATAGCCATTTTTCTCTTCAAAAATCACCTGAGTAAAATCCACTCCACCCTTAGGAAGACTGAGCTTATCAGGAAATGCAACTCTTCTGGTCTATGCCAGCATAGCACTTGCTCCACAGTACAATTACTTATGCTTGCAGTGGTTGAAGCTAAAGGGAGATAATGCCAAATCTGCTTTCCCTGGACAGTACTCAAGCCTGCAAGTTAGTTGTGGCACCATGGTGTACTCCTATCCCACCGTTCTCCACTTTCCATTGGCCTATGCTAGGTCAAAGATTTACTGCAATCCCTGATGGCTGTGACAAAGGGAGTGACAGCTGAAACAGGTTTCACGACTTGTGCCACAGGCCTCTGTAGGGCAGCTTTATGTGCTCTTCTCTTCACCAGTAGCTGCATCCAGTTTGCTGAATGCTGGTTCAACGTCTTCCCACAGCATGAAAGGGAGTGGAGAAGGATTTAGTTTTCATCCTTTGTAACCAAAAATGAATCAAAACTCAAAAGTGTGCCAAGTGGAATTAAAAAAGACAACAGTGACTTCTTCCTGCATCTACATTTAAATCAATACTTGCCGTCTTGGGTCTGCACATTTTTCTCCAGGGAGGATGTAAACTAAACAGAGCTGCAGTTAATCCAGGATCCTCGAAGAGATTTAATTAAGCAAGCTTTCCCACCCTTTTCTTTTGGTATTAAAGGGCACTTACTATTCCTAGCTGCATATTTTAGTGAAATCTATTGTAGGTGAATACAGAAGAAATTTCTTGATTAGCTCTTACCTTGTCAAGACAAGATACTGAAGGGAGTTCATTTAACCTTGGCTAAAAGTGGCTTAAATTTTTCATAAAAACATTTTCTATTAGGGTTTATTTTTTTATATTTAAAGCAAAAAATATAAGACAACTTTCTAAAGGTGCACATTGTATGTCTGTGACATTGGGATGTGAGCAGAGACTTTTACAAAGGTATTTTGTTTTACTGCTATGGTGAAAATGAAAGAATAGCTAGCACGAGATTGTACCTTAACTGTTCATTTGAGTGGGGAGAACACTGGACCAGATACTCAGCTGATAGAAACCACACTGATGTACATCAGCTGATATCCTTTCAAATTTTCTGCAATCTGCAGTCATTGTATTGGTTTAATCACTACCTCTTCGATGTTAACATGGAAAGGAAGGCAATGTTACATTTTTCTCCCTGCATTTCACATTTTTCTGAGAACTTTGCTTTTCACCAGGGTAGATGGTCATCCAGAAAAAGCTTATGGAGGGCCAGCCATAATACTAATGGGAAGTTTCATTTCTGAAAGGAAAATATTCACTGAAAAAAGAGAACTTAAACCCCACAGATAAGGCCTTTATTGGTGCATACCCCTCTATCAACAACTTGTCTCTCCCCAGCTGTGTGTTTCCAGGTATTCTAAAATTAATTCCTAATTTGTTGCTAAATTACTCACTGATTATTTACATTACAGTAGCAATGCAAATCCTCACTCTGCAAGGTACTATACACCCACATGTGACAGTCCTTGACCCAAAGAGCTTAACTGTCAAGTAACCAAGAGAAATGGATTCTTTGGAGAACGTACATGTCCTTATCCCTAGTTCTCACAGGGAACTGATGCATACTGAGATTTCCTCCATTACATTTAAGGCATGTATATCAGTATTAATTCAACATGCATGTGAAAGTCTCTCTACCAAGTATAGCAGGTAGAATGGAATAAAATAAATGCAAGACCTTCTAGTACTGTTCCGTAGAAACTTCCTACAATACTGCATTGTGTTATTGAATCCGGAGCCACAGTGCTCTGCTCTACACTGCCTATTTGCACAAACCAAAAGTTCATTTTAGATTATGGAACATCAATATTTTTAGCAAAAATGAAATCTTAAATCCAGACAAATTATTCTGATGTGGAAAAAAGGAGGTAAAAATAGAACTTGCGTGGGTCTGAATTTTAATCCAAATGCAAGAGGCCATAATGTAACCCATCAGTCAAGCTTTGAAGATGAACTGATAATTAACACAGATGTTGCCTTCCCTTTTACTACTGTAACTTTCTCCAGATTAACTTTTCCTTAAAGTAAAAAAGGAACAAAATATTTCTCTCTCCTTTTCTTTTTTTGACATACAATTTAAAGAAACACACACACATATATAGGGATCCTATTACTGGTTAGTATCAATGTTAGGGTCTTGCTTACTCTCTATATTCCATCCAAATGTCCCTAGTCTTTCACTGCTTTCTTAAATAACCCACCTCTGTCCAACTATCTAGAAAGAAGCAAATAATCCTAGCCTCTGAGCTATTGAAACTTCCCCTACCTTCTCCATTGCTCTGTTCACATAGTAGCTAGCTTTCTGACGGGCACCTCTCACTGACATACATTGTGGACAGAAGAGGTTGAGGTCTCATTAAAGCCCCACTTGAAATATAGGGTCCTACATCCTCAGGACATGCAAGATTAGTTTTTGTGTTTCCCCTTCTGCTCACCAAGAGCCACTACATTTATGCAGCAGGGTCTTCTGAAGGCCAGATGCCTGCAGCCACTGACACAAAAATTTACACTGAAGGCAGCACCTTGATTGCAGACAGACATATTCGGCAGAACAGACAAAGAATGGTGCGTTTTTTTCTCTCAGATGACAGCCTTTAGAAAAAAGCATGATACAGCAAACAATTTAGAAAAGCAGAAGACTGTCACAGAGAAGCTCATAGAAGAGGAACTCTAGATCAGAGTAGATTCCCTTCTAGCCACTGCACAGTTCCTTCAACACCAATTTCAGGTATTTTTTTTCCCATATTCATTGAACAGACTGCAGGCGGGCAATCGTACAAATGGAAGCTGGGAGAAAAATCTCCATACTTATTAGAATGGCAGTGAAATGCTCTACAAGAGAATTTTTATGGCTTCCCTGCTATCAGCTGAAGTAGCAAATTAGTTAATTTTCCGAGTCTTTCACAATCCAGCTTTTTGAGAATAGTAAACTCAACAATTATCGGACTAATCGTCTAGCCAGCTCACTGTCAGTGTAAGCTAACGCCTAGTTATCAAGTATGGTGAAGAATTCAGTTAGCCTCAGGGATTTGGTATTTCCAGGGAACCAAAGTTATTAGAACATGTTCATGAAGCAGGACAGTGCTCCTTTGCTTTATGAGTAAATGCTCTGATTTCTCCTCCACATATTATATTGCTCTTAGTGACATCATCTTTTCAGTGGTTCCCAGTATCAGCTAGTTAAGACTTGGATATGTTGCCAGTGAAGCTCTGCAGGCAAGCAGCTCTTTAGGAGGCCACACACGTGACAGACAGCATATATCAGAGGAGGCTGTTGCTGCTCCTGAGGCATCAAAGTTCAGGCCATCACAGTTAACTGAATTCTTATCTATAAGATTTGCATAACAAACATTAAAACAAGCTAATTCATTACAACTAGAAACTACAGCCCACTTGTTACAATGTAGATGACTCAAGACTACATCTTTTTGGCACCAAATTGTAAAATTTAAAACTGCTAAAAATCTGTTATGTAGTTACATTACAGAGACCTCAGGTAACACTAGTAGCTACATTGCTGGAAGGAATACCAGATTAAAAATTAAGAGTTCGATCACACACAATACTAGAGATAGTGTCACAATTAGTTTTACAAAACAACATCATTGTTTGTGAAGCTTTTTCTTTGCCTCTTCATGCTATTTGCCTGATAAGCCCTTGCCAAAAAAGACATTATACTAATTACAATTAGTTATACAAAGTGTGGGACAACTGAAATGATTTATTGGTTTTTCCTCACAAAATAAACCTTATTTTGAATTCCAAATATACAGTAAGAAAATAAAGCAGAAACCCCAGATGGCATGTTTACTCCAGACATGTATGAATGTGAATGTACTTATAGAGACATTCAATCCATTTAAAGCCTTAATCTTACAGTAGTTGTTTGGAAAAATCAGTGCAGAGTAGGTTTTATGCAATTAAATTCCTTTTCCCCTGAGCAGAGACATTTAAGGTACAAAGCCAAGAGCTGAGCTGTTTTCAAAAAAACTTAGAACAAAGAGGATCTTCCAACAATAGTTTAAAAAAAAAGTGTCCAGGTCAACAAATAAAAGTATGCATATTTGTCATGCAATATTAATGCAGCACTGACTATGTTTGCATTTGATATAATCTATTACCTACATGTAATCTGAAGAGATGAAAGAATATGAAGCTGTGTTAAACATCTTTCTGTGTTGAATATCCATCTGTGGTAACTACCACTTCATATCTAGGCATGGAAATAACAAAGTATCTTTTGCTTCAGTTCTTTGGGAACTCATTCTAAGCATTTCTACAAGACCCTCCTTTGTCCTCCATCCTGCAAAATCAAGAATGCTCCTCAAATCATACTGAGAATTTGCTCATCTTGTGAATATCCCCAGTGTTCAGATGTATTTCCATGAAGAATATGCATGGACTGAGAGTCTGAGCAGAACACAGCACTTGATCCTTCATGGGGACCCTCCTCACAAGTCTGTACCTTGAATTCCTTTGAAGTTCCAAAAAAAAATAAATAAATACCCAGACTTACTGAAAAATGAATAGCTGATCCAGTTTGATGTTATCCCAGTCTTTTTTATAGGCCCCATCTCCAGAGCTCCAACTCACTCAAGCACTTAGATATAAACCTTCCATAATACAGACAATGAATATATGCAAGTAAATAGGCTTAGATGCAACAGCCACACTCACAAACCAGCAGGTGTACTCCCTGATCTCTGCAGTGCCTTTTGCCACTACACTAGCCATTTTGTCCTCAGTCTTGACAAGAGAAGGCATAGCACTTAGGCAAAATACATTTCTTCTCTTTTTTTTCTGGTCTGCAAGTCAGCATTATCTGATTAGGTCTACTTCCTACGGCTTGTTCAGTCTCGTTTATCAGGCACACTGGAAAATATTTCCAATAATAAGCCACCAGAAATCTGCCTTCATATCTGGTGTCAGGCTACATATAACAGAAATCTTTTCATTTTAGTTTTAAAGTATTGCTTCATTCAACAAGCTGACTGCTGGCTGACACACAATCTAACCTAAAGGCTATGGATCAGCAGGTAAATGCAGAAATTCTATTAGTTTTCAGACCTGAGGTTTACGCCTTTCATTTCAAATGAAATCAAAATCCTACACATGAATAGGTAAAGCACAGAGTAAAGATCCTTTCTTAAAACCATCCATTACCTATTACATGAGTGCAAGGAAGAAAGCAGTTTCTGCATCTTGTAGATACTGAATTCCTTGTGCTCAATGACTCTGGCAAGGATGGTAAATAGCAGACATAAAAGAGATCCATTTTGAGGAAAAATTAAAACCATGACGAACATTATATTAGGCAATGTGAAATCCTGCAAAGGTACAAAGACAGGCATATTCAGATATGCTTGATATTAACAAAACCACTCCAAGCTTGTATAAATTGGACTTTCTTACCTAAATCTGAATTTAAAAGTCATAGGCAAACTTGGCTATGCTTTAGACATTTTGGAAATGAGCATCCTCATTTAGCACCAGAGGAAGGAAATAGTGCAGAAGTGCATATTACAAAGTATCCAGAACGTTTATGAAAATGCTTCTTTATCCAAACTGAAAGAAAAAACATCAACAAAGAGAGATTTCATTCCTTCTTTCCTTCTGTAAGTGTACATACTTTTGACGTGTAATCTGATTTCATACCCTGCTTTATATATAAATACAAGAGATTTATGAATGATTGACATCTGACTATTTTACTGTTTGCTCTAAAGAGATATGTTCACATGCGTCAGCATTTTGACACAGTATACAGACTGAATCCCCAAATTAATAGCAGTGAGTATAATTCACTTTTGGTGTGGTCTGGCAGAACTTCACTGAAGTCACTGGAACCACTTCTGCCAGAGTTGAATTCTCTGTGAGACTGGTATATTGTCTGGCACAAATACGTTTGGAGATAAGCCCCCCCTAACATGGGGCCCACCCTAAACCTCTGGAAAGAACACATCTAGATTCTAGCTTTGTGGCTCAGAGATTGCTCTATCATATACACAGTTCCTGTGTAATTATGCCACACGCTGTTTTCCTTCAAAACAGTGGATAATGATTGTCTTAGAGCAAGGAAATCAATTGTGATTACCTAATCACAATTATGATCAAACTAATAGTGGTTTTTTTGCTGCATGTCTCGTTCTGTGCATTCAGTTAAGAAAACGTTCCATGTTTTTGCTATTTATTCAGGAAAAAATACAGAAGAAAAGCATGACTTTTTCTTCTTTGAAAAATTAGCTGTAATATTTGTCTTTGGAGTATGGCATTAAACAGTAGAGAAGCTAGTCAGCTTGTTGGGCTCCCTTTTTCTCATTACACAAGCCTACTCACATCTTTCATTTGTATTTTGTGGTTATTTGTATTTAATCTGTATTTTCCTCTGGCAATAGGTTTCATAGCCTCTTGTTTCATTTTGCGCTGATGCTATCTTATAGCTTGATGATTACAAGTGAGTTGGTATTCTTTATCATAGCTCTTAGCTATTACAATATTCAGTCCTCATATATGGATTTCCCATACATTTTCTCCAGGAGAGGTAGAATTGTAGCTGTTACACAAAACTGAGAAGAAACAGCAGTCTACACAGTGTGAGATTTCACCTTACATGTTCAGTTCGATCAAGAAATGTTACGTCAACTGGTTTAGAGTAAAAGCAAATGGAAACCTCAAGATGAAATGTTCAGGTCCAGGTCTCAGTTAAGTCCAATAAGCCAATTAAATTACAGTTTACAAAGGAATTAAAAAAAAGCCATGATCATTCTGTTTCATCTCACAGAAGATGATAACAGAAATGCTGGTTTATCTTGCCCTTCTGACAGGTATATGCCAGCACTTCTCCTGATTCTGTGTAAGAACTTTTGACAAGGAAACAGTGCTCTCTACTCTCCAGTCAAAGGCTGACATAAAAGGTGCTTCAAAATTAACATTCTGTTGGGATATACTAAAATCAGGGCTGCAGAAAGCTAATCTAAATTACAGCATCTGAGCTGGCACCATTGCTTATGTAGTACCTTTTGTCCCAAAAGGTTCTTGGTAGACTACATCCACACTGACAAATGCAGCCACTTGTGGGGGAATGTGGAAGGTGTTTAACAGCATGGCAATGATAAAGGACAATTTAGGTTGAGGATGAAGAAACATATATTAAGTAAACTCCCCAACAGCATGGGAGATGCTTGTTCAATGCTGGCAAGAGAGGAATACTGGTATGGAGCAGTTTCCTAACGTATTCTTGAATTACCTTGGAAATCGCTCATCTGAGTATTGACCAGATCTGACTACATTTAACTTGTTTGATCTGATGAGATCAGGTTGTATGGCTGCAAGTTTGTGATAAGAAGCCAGTGTCAGAAAGAAACTGCAGATCTCAGAAGAGCAAAGCAAGAAACCCCACAACCCTAAGCCATTCATATGTAAATTATTCAATATAAACAGGTAATTTCTTCTTGAACTGCTCATATAATAGTCTATATCCATCTATCATTAGGAAAACTACATGGATACAAAGATTATTACCTTATGAAACAATGCAGACATCTTACGTCTCCTCATGGGTTTACTAGCATAGCTCAGGGCTTTGCTATTTTAGAGTAATGTCATTATCCTTTATCTTTATGCTGTGTAGTATTGTCCTCTATTGTGCAGTATTCATTATTACACACTTTGTGATGCACTACCTCCGCAGATATATATAATATGCACAGATTAGGCTAACCGATTTACCGATACCATAGACACACATGGCACTTAGATCTATCACAGGTATTCCTCACACTTACAAGACAAAGCAAATGAGTTATCTTTTATATACTTGAGGATCACTCTTGGTAAATGTTGAATGATTTTAGTGGTGACGTTATGACTTTGTTTTCCTTCAATTTGTTCCTAAGAGGATGTAAGAAATAAAAATTTACTGGTAGGGAGAAGGAATATAAATTAAACTATTTTATGAAGACCATTCCTTAGAATGACTCAGACAATAAATTTCAGCAATTGTTCGAGAGCAAAAGCTTTTGTAAGTACCTGAGAACAACAATACAGGTACAGGAAGAAGAGAGAACATCTTCAATTGAGATCATTCAGGTTTGCCATTTACTTGTACAAGCACAACCAGAGAGCTGCTCTTCAAATAGGGAAATGTCACTTCTCCTCTGGGCTTTGAGTGATGCTTTGCTCTTGTTTTACCTTTGTATTTTCATTTGGTTTCTTTAAGTGCATGCAAAGGATTAATGTGAAATGATGCTTGTTTTCACACACTGTGGAATGAGTTGCCCATTTCTGACTTGCAAACTACAATGTAGACTAGACAGCCTCCATAACATTTAAACAGAGTTTATAGAGGCTGTAAGAAGCAGCTGGAGTGGAAGTGTTTTGTACAGAGCAGTGTTTGAAAAGATGCTAGATATTATCTCCCACAGTCCTCAAATACCACAGTAAATGAATACAAAAGGCAAACCTCATTTCTCCCAGGAAGGGTTTTTTTAACTTACTTTCCCAGAGATTTCTGGAGTTTCCCTTTAAGAAGAGAGTCTGGGATGAAGGCATAACAAATACAAAATTATCTCCTCTTGATAACTTATTTCACTAGTGCATAAATTGCATGAAATGCAGCTCTGTATTGCATGAATGCATGACAATTAACCATGGGAAAAGTGCATTTTACACTGCAATCCAGAACGAAAATACACATTGCCGACAGGCTACTTTCTAAGCAGTTTAATACTGCAAGTAAATGAGACCTCACAGTGTTATGCAAGGTATGCAAGGACAAATATTACCAACAAGCAGAAAACCTAAGACTCAGATGGACAAACCTAGGTCTATACAGCTCAGTTAAATCTATGCTGAGCTTATGTACCATCCTCACTTACGCTCAGCAGCCTGTCAGACACCACCTGAATCTAGCTGTGTGGTAGATGATGTTACAGCCTGTCAGACACTGCCTGAATCAAGCTGTGTGGTAGATGATGTTACTGCTCCAACTGTTTATCACCACCAAACAACTGGAGATTACTGATCCCACAGTTCTGGCAGCACACCATGCAGGTCTCTGACTTGTTTCAAGCACAATAACCAGACTAGACCAACTCACGTACACTGGAAGCACAACAGCATATAGCTGACTTTGCACTGGGCAGTTAGGAAGTGGCTGCATCTTAAAGCAGTCCAGCTAGGAATATATATCTTGAGCCTCCGGGAATGTGCATTCATGAGTCTTGATAGAGCGGCTTCCTAGAATTTTCTATTAATAGGAAATTGGGAACATAAACGCATCTCAGGAGAGCAAAATTTCTGATATATTGATTATGGACAAGTAAATAGCTTCAGAAAGACTTTGTGCTTATAAAGACAATTATTGGAACCTCATCTTTTTCAAGCCTGGATTGAAGCCTGCCTCGTATCCATGTACAAAGATATTGTTGTAATGGTAATTGCTTTGCCACTTCAGGAGTCCACTCCAGGAGCCTGAATAGCAGACACAGCTATGATTAAATATTATTCAATTCACCTCTTTGAATCTTTTACCTGGCACCACATTGTTATTTACCTGAACAGTGATTATAAACCCCCACAATTCAAATATTATACAATGCAACAGAATATTGCCAGCTTGAGAGCAGACCACTAGTAAAGCACTCCTCCCTAAGCAAATAACAGTGAGAGCTTTCCAGTACTTTGCCTTAGGTGCTTAACTTTGTTCAAAAATAATCATGACGAGAGACAGAGAAGATATTTGACAGAGTGGTTAGGTGGAAGCTTACATTACTATGGATTTTCATTCAGTAGCAGCAGGTGGAAGATGAGTTCAATGCACCTTCTAGAAAATGATCTACCCTTTTCTTTCCTCCTATTTGTTTAAAAAAAAAAAGTTTCAATCCAAATTAATTTTTTCCAAATTTTCCAAATAAAAATGAAAGTGTAAAATTATTTATATTCTTTGTGATCTCTTCTGGCTTTTTGTCTGACATTACACTATAATGTGCTCACATCCAAATGACTTTGTGGATAGAGGGACTCAGCTGCCCAAGTGCTAAGAATTAGCATTTGCGCTAAGTTGTACTGAATTATTAAGTTGCCTTCGCATTTTGGAGTGGTCCAAAATAAATAGCAATCTTTCGGTTTCTATTTAAAGTACTTCCTGAAAGCAAAATGAATTAAACTATTAGCACACCTGTAAATTAAGTAGGCATTCTAACTTATTAACTGAAGCACACAGAAGCTATGTGAGATACCCAAATGGCTTGTTCTTGCTCCCATTGAAACCACAAGCAGTACTCTCATTGTCTTCCGAGTCATAGGATCAAGCCCAGAGTAAGCAGAAAATTGACAAAAGATAAATTTAATTCTCAATCAATTGCATTATTAACAATGCATAGTAGACTACAGGACAACAGGAAGACAACGTGCTTGGCAAACACAAGCTGCACAAAGCAACAGCTAATATGGCATATCCCACAAGGGGTATGCAGGCATTTGCAACATGACTACCTTTATACAATTTGTCCCAGCAGCTCTTAATGTCTCCCTTACAGGTGGGCAATGTGCCAGTAATCATGCAACTGTGATGGAAAAGCAATTGGAGGCACATTTAAAAAGAGAAAATCTCTGTTTGCTTCTGCCCCTGAATCTCAAGCAGACCTGATAAACTTGATGACTCCCTATTAGAAAAAACATATTCCACAAATTATCATAAATAACTAAGTGGGACGTATGCTTAATTTTTGCATGCAAAGAAAAACCTTCATGCTGGCTTGAATGCATAAAGAACTTTTCAAAGTACAGAATTTCAAACAAGATTAAACCCCAGTAAATCCTCTTTCATTGTGCTTCACTGTGCAGACTGTCCTTTCACTGAACATGGGTTTGAAATATGGGGAAGGAGATTTCCCAGAGTGCCATCCTTCATTGGCTCAAATTCTCACAGAGGTTTGTTTTCTCAGCCAACCCTGCACATTCCTCCCACTAACAAGTGCAACTGTGCTACAAAACAGACATCAAAACAACTGCTATGCCACAGAATCCAGGCTCCTACAAACAGGAGACAGAAAAGAGCCAGATACTGCTCAACCCCATCTCCCAAAATGGTGCAGAATTCTCATCAATAAATTCACCTGATGTTCCTGGTGATTTTGTATTTCTTGTTCTCCACCTCTTCCAAAATATCCTTTTCAATAAAGTTTGAATAAACCTTAAAAAATTTAAATGAACTGCTCTAGAAACGGCAAGCAATCAACTTTGAAGCCAAAGGAAAATAACCATTTTTCATTACAGAATTTATGTATCATTCAGAAACAGGATCTTAATTTTAACCTATGTGGCATCCACAAATGAGCTTGCGCCTCACCTGAAATAAACAAAATTTTGCTGAAAGAAAAAATGTACTGATAGCCTTTTTCCAAGGTCTAACAAAAGATAGGAATTATTTAGAAGAAGAACAGTGCAAGTATTGTAAATATTGCAAATACTTCTTTGGTATGAAGCAGAAATTATTTTATAGCTTTCCTGTGAGGAACTGTGAAAACCATTTTCTTTTCCTGCAAAGAGAAGTAAAAATCTTCTGAAAGTCTATAACTATCACACTCTAAAATATGCATTAGGCACAGAGATAAACTCTCCTAAGAAAAGAGTAAGAAAAAACCTAGTCAAAAGTATAGCTGTATAACATTACCCTTCTGGTTTCTTCTGGGATAAGATTATCACAGTGATTAAAGGCATGCAACCCAGCAATTAATTGATTAATTTGTAAGGGCAGAGGAATAAAATCCTTAAAATCCCACATGTATTCCCATGGGTTTTGCTGAGCCATTTTACACCTTTTGAGGCATCTGCCAAGAAAAGGTCAGTTGAACTAATCCGTGCTTACACCTTAGCATCTCCATTGAAACATGTCATCTCTCCACTGTAGAGTTATTACTTGCTGCCTATGACACTAAGTCTCAGAAACAGGCTAGACTTGATCCTGAATGGAGGTGTGACTGATATGTCTTTCATAAACCAAAGAAATCTATACACTGGGTGTCTCGGGAGACTAATAGTCCAACTTCCTTTGGAGTATTTTCCTCTTCTGTCTAGCTTTCAGAGCACTCCTTTTCCCGATACAGTAACTACAGAGCAGAAAAGGAACCATCAATAAAAATTCAACATCAAACAATTAACTTTGTGGGACAAAGCTCAAGGGAAAGTCAAATGTATTTGCTTATGTTCATTTATCCAAAACCCAGGGCTTAAACATTCACTGCTAGTTGTGAATTCATCTTCTCTAACTGTGAAACCACAGCTTCCCTGCTTGGTCTCTCAGGCTTTTCCCACACAAAGCCATCTCTTCATAAATTGGGAATCCTAAAATCTCACCATGAATGCCTGGCAGCAAACAAACAAATGAAACAACACATCACAGAATAAAAGCAGCCATAAAAAAAGCCTCATGTATAAAAATTAGTTGTCAGATAGATGACAACTCCATTCTGTCTTCCTGTAGCTTGTAATACCCAGGAAACAACCCCTTCACATTTATCACTATTTACCAATACCACTCTCTCAGGTCTCAGAGCTTGGACCAGCTACAATTGCCACCCACTCCATATTCATGGAATCCATCTCCTTCTCATGCCATCTGTTCTTTGTCCTGGACTAATTATGATATATAGGACAATATGCTTGCTACCTCCTCTGAACACTGCTCCTAGTATCTTACCGTAGGTTTCAGCAGAATCACAACTGTGAGGCTACGTGCACCATCTCTAAACCCCTGGTGTAAAACCACTGGAGCAGAAAAACAAGTTTTAGGACTGATGCTACTTCTTACACTGTTATCACTCGTTGTTCAGTGTTGGAGGAGAGATTCTCTCTGATTTCTTACCTCTACTACCGAGCAAAGCTACATTTGGTGCAAACAAATCTAGTTCATAATAGTCTCTGTTGGATAACACAGGCCCATGTTTTGAAATTGGACTTCGAAAGGACTCTAAGATTTACCCCTGAAAATTAGACTTTGATTGGTCTGTTTGGGAGTGAGGCTGGTTATCAGTGATAACACATGCATTTAGACTCTTAAAGAAACCTGACAGGTGACAGACATAAGAAATTACCATTTTCCTCTGTGAGTCTGGCTCCATTACACACATGTTCAGATCCCATTTTTGTTAGCCAAAGCCCTGTTTAAAAAATCATTTTACAGGTTTTAAGAAGCCTGTAGTAATTTATTCAGAATTTTTCCTTTTTATTTCAGTCAGATATTAATAGAACAGCAAAGAAAAATGTTCCTGTGGTTTAAAGAACACATTTTTCTCTATATCTGCCTCTGCTTACACGTGAGGGGGAAAAGGCTCTGATAATCTACCGTACAAGCAGGAAAGGTGACAAGGGAAAACTTATCTTTTAAAATGCTTTCCTGTTTTACTTCAGGTGAAACAGGCAGTTAATATGCTAGAGGCTGTTTTCTGTGTAGCCTGGAACACTACAGAGAAGCAGCATGCTAAATATCATGTATAGAGCCTGTGTCGTAACACAACAGCTTAGTTACTACAGGAAAATCTGTGACAACTTGAGACGGACGGATGGACAGGAATAAAAGTTTAACCAGTTTTGAAGTAAAAAGTTAAGTACCAGTGAGAATATTTCTTACTATCTGCCCCATATTAAGAACACGAAATAATTTGAAAAACTACAGTGAGGGTAATATATGCAGCAAACCACACAAGACTTTACCCTTGCAAACAAAGTTCGGGAGCATTTTTGCTCACAGGAAAAGCATCTTAGTTTGAATTTGTATGATACGTAAATATTCCCACTTCTCTGCTGGTTTGGAAGAGAGGTTAATAGAGGTGAAACATTCAACCAACATCTCTAACATACACATTTTTCTGTGCAAGAAATCGTTATTATTCCCGCTTCATGATTTTATCATTCTGGATGTAAGATCTGCAAAACGGAGACAGGTTTACAAAATGTAAAAATTACTTTTAGAGCAAAATAGAATTATATCTTTATGTTTCTGGTCAGAAAGCAAGCTAGGGCAGTCATTTCATTGAATAAACAAAGACCAAGTCATCACCTCTCTCTTTGCTGTGGTCAACGTCAGGATTTGCAGATCTCATTCACTGAGACTTGGATCTTCAGACCTATCCAGGCTGGTAAGATTCAATCCAAGCAGTAGTAACATTTAAGTGGATTCTATTTCTGTTCTGCTTGAATTAACTGTCTAAAAGATTCATTACTTACATTGTTCAAGGCTCTGAACAAATCTGAATTAACTTCAGTGTTTCATTTTCATAGGACAGAGTTAGTTTGTACACAAGTGCAATCTGAATTTTATCAGTGACTTAGGCTGGTTTGACATGCACGTGACAAAAGACCCATAAGGTACTTGAGTATGTTAGAACCCGATTTCCTTAATTCACGTTAAACCCAAATGTATAGAGTATTGTAGTTTAAAAAATCTTTGATGTTAATAGCACAAGTGATAAAATATGGGTCTAATCAAAATGACTCAGTATTGCACATTAAACCCTGCAGTACCCAATTACTCATTGCTGTTTCTGGTGAGAAATGTGATATTCAAGGGTATAACCTAACCTGCAGCCATAAATAACACATATATTAAAAAGAACAGGATGATGGCAGGGCTACTAAATGCTGTTCTTTTAATGTGTGATCTTAGCTTTGAATCCATTGGTGGTAGTAGTAGTACCGTAGTTACATGGTAGAGTTTTATTTAAAAGCAATCAGGTCCACAGACTCAGCAAAATCATAAAGTGGTTGTGCTTGTCAGAAAGCAACATTAATAAGCTTGGGCTTGGTATGGGGATGATCCTCCTTTAGAAAAAGGAGTCACATGTTTTGTTCTGAACTTGTCATTTTGATTTGTCTGGGAGTTTCTTCTTGATTTGCCTTGAAAAACCTTATGAGGGACAGAGAGAGACTTTTTGGGGGATGTCTTGTCACATGAAAAGGCTTTATCTTACTGTCCACCCAGTTTGCTAAATAAGCAACCTGTCATGCTTGTATTAATTCACTCAGGTCAAAGCTGAAATTCATTTTGAAGCTCCTATTTCAGCATTTTTCTTCTTGAATCTATTGAGCTTGTTGTTGTGTACAAACACAAAGGTGTCTGTCATAGAAAGGGAAAACAACTAAAAAAAAAAGAAGGAAAAAACCCCACTGTCGTATGCTTTGGGTTGTTTCCCCCCCCTTTCAGTTCAAACAAGTGTCTGTTTTGTGCTGCAGAGATTGGTACAACACCTCATCCATTTCAAAAGAGAGGCTGCTTTATGAACTCATGGAAAATGGTTATTTTATACAGCAACTTGCAGATATGATCCTCTGACAAGCAGCGCTCATTAAAAGAGCATCAGCTGGCTCAAGCAGTAGTCTTGGTCGTTATTGAAGTCAGTCAGACCCTTGGGGATTTTAACACCATTTGTTCAACAAACAGTCTCATTCTGTCCAGCTGTAAAAAAAAATAATTCCAATTTAAAAATAAATCTTTTGTAATGGGCTCAAGGAAATGTATGGTACGGGAGGATCGAGAAGTTCCCTATTATACAGGCATTCTGTTCACATCCAGGGTGATTCTGCCTTGATAAACAAACAGTGACACTATTGGCAAACCTGGGATTTGAAGTAATGGTTCATTAATGCAATTGCACACTAAGTAATGTACTTGGGTGTCAGCATTCTGCTGGGTTTTCTTCCTCATTGTAATGCTCCTTTTCCTCCTGGATATGCTTAAAAAATATCCTGGCACTCCTGTCAATATATTAGTTTGAAAAATGTCACCATGGGCCTGGAACTGTTGTGTGTATATGTAACTGTGCATTGACACATGCATTGGCTTGATGCATTCTGATGATGCGAGTTCAGCCTCCTGCAGAGATCCAAATTATGATACGATTGCACTGAGCTTACAGACTTCTCTCATGCTGGGATGGAGATGGTGTGAGGAACTAAATTCACAAAACAGAGCAACGTGCTCATACTGCATGGTTTGAACAGCTCTTCTAGCTGCACGCAGGGCACATCTTGCTTTTCTTTAGAGGAGTGCGGAGATTAGATATGGCTGAGCTGGGGATGCAAGGTATTCAGTTCTCCTTCACTAACACAATCTTTCTCCTTCTGATCTGAACTTCCACCATTCCTTCCTTCCCTCGTTTTTTTTTTAAATCATACTCAACAGTTCCCACATCTACCTGTCAGGAACCAAATGTCTAATACAATGGTTTGTATAATCCATGGCTCCATTCCAGCAGGGTAAGTCCTCAAAGGCCCCCACAAGAATATTTTAATGTGTCATTTAGGATTTAGGATCTATTTGAAAAAGACAATTGGAATCAGTACTGCTGGTAAGGCAAGGTTTTAAAGTGCACATGGAGTAGGGGAGGATTCAATATCAAGGGGAATGACATCCAAAAGGGACAGACTTAGTAATTCCTTCCATCTGTCACCTATAGATGACAGAAAGTTGAGTAAGCCATCTTTGTGCGATCAGAGGGGCAAAACACATTTTCAGCACAATTATGTAGCATCATGTTTAACTATTATCGTATTTGTCAGCAAGAATTGCTAGTCATTGGATGGCTTATATAAATTTATTGTGTGAAGAACTCAGAAAAGGTGTATGTAATTGTTTCAAACATGTTTCATTAGATTTTAATTTGTAGACTGATGTGACTGGAGCAGAATAAAGTGACCTCATGCTTCCTGCCCCAGGAAATTCTTGGAAATTAGATATTTCAACTCAGTAGGATTCACGTTGCAATGTATTTTAAATTACAAGAACTGAGTCTTTTGCTTGCTGTTGTCCATCTGTGTTATATTCTTTGATTTGCTCCTATACACAGAATGTATAGATTGCTTCTTATCTACATAGCTTAGTGCATCTTACACAGAAAAATCAGGAAGGAAATCTCTAAGGCAATTATGTTGGAATTAAACAGCTGCAAGGAATTGTCAAACACATTCTGGCCAGACCCAGCAGGAGTGTTTGAAATAGTTCGAGTTCATGTGAAAACTCACCTCACATGGACTTTTTGAAGAAATATACAAGTCTCTGGTCAGCATTTTTTGAAATTTTGCAGAATTGCTCAGTTTTCCCCAGTCCTATGAAGACATTACTAACAGTCAGCAGAGCTCTCCTTTGCTAGTGGCTACTGATTGTAATCCCTTTCCCCTGCCCACACAGGTAGGGAATGTGAACAAATATCCACTGCAGTTAATGGGATCATCTTAAATCCTTCAGAGGCAACTATCCTACTCCATTAACCCATCGGGGACTGGTTGGAACAGAGGCCAGAGTGTGGTTCAATTCCTAACCTATCTCAATTGCCACAATATTTCTGAGGGCGCCATTTACCAATGCATCTTTGCACACAAATGAGGCCGAATGCACTGAACCAATGAAGATTACCTACTGTTCAAACTGTAAAGCACATCAAGGAGCATGCCTAACTAATTCCACCACTGGGCTAAGATCATGCTGTATTTTTGACAGTAAGCACAGTCTTTCCAGCTTGCCCAGGGGAACCTCCACTCTTATCATTTTGGCTTTTGATGTGCAGCACCTACAGAACAAAAATACTTAGCAAGTTGCAAACATTAAGGGTGCACTTGAAAACTTCTTGTTCCAAGCCCAGATATCTGATATTGAACGTGCCCGTTGGCACATTGCAAGCAAGAGCAATTTTAAAAACTAAACCGAACATACTATTATTGATCTGATTTTGTCTGCTGTGCAAGGTGCAGCCTTTCTCCCTGAGGTACCTATGCAGTTCACACAGCTGAAGGCCACTGAACTAGAGAACAAGCTGATTGATTTCCTATTTGTGTCCAACAGCACTTTAGTGGCATTAAATATTATTTAATGGCACTGATTACACTTTAACGGAATTACCAAAAAAACCTCAACCAAAAATAACAACAACCACTGCTCTCCTAACCGGTAGCATTGCTCTCTCTCTGAAGCAAGCACACTGTATGGTTGCATTGGAGGGTCACATCTTGATTAAACAGAGTGTCAAGAGTATTGATAGCATCTTTTCAGTATTCTGGGGAGCAGCCATCAATAAAACCCTAACAGAGTACAATGACTTCTACTCTCTTTTTATTAATCATGAAAATATATTTACAGTTGGAGCAGAAGTGCATTGTACAGAAGCATCAGTCCTCTCTGCTCACATCCACATTGCAATCCCCTTTCATTTTATAGGAATTGAAGTCTAAAATGGAAGTCAGTTCACATGAATCTTCCTGTTGCAAACAATTATTGTTACCAGAAATCTTCAAGGAAAATCAAAACAAAGCTCGCAGGCAAATCAAAATGACAAGTTCAAAACAAAAGCACATTAAAGCTTAAAGAAAAAAAATAGATCTATTTCCTTTACCAACTCCAACTTAATAAAGAAGATTCTGACAAGCACAGTCCTGTTATATATACACAGCTGCCTGAGTTCACATTCCTGATTGTTTTATATGAAACGGTGTCAAGAATCTACCCTTTCAATAGTACTAAATGGGAAACATCTCAAGTGTATTTACTTTAAAAATCAAATGCAGGTAAGCAGGACACTGGTTTAATTTCTTTTTTATGGTAAAATTCCTCTCTCATTTCTGGGCTGCAGCTGTCGGTTTGTTTGCAGATTGTTTGACTTGTCCAGAGGATGCAGTATGTGGACAGAATCTCAAATTTTCAGGGCAGAGCAAAGGGGAGAAGTTTTCTCCTGCAGATCAGCAGTATGTGCTGTGGGTCAGACAGGCAAATTTGCCTGTTCATGAAATCCATGCAAATAAAAATCTTTCCCCTCACTATAGAGAGAAAATCTTTCTGGAAAGAATTCACTGCAACCACTCACTGCCTGATCTTTGAGTTACTTGTTTTACCAATCCCAAGAGGTGCAAATCATCTCCTGGGATATGTCAAACTGCTCACGTCCTGCTAGGGTATGCTGCTTCTCATGGGAGATATTCAGCATCTCACATGATTTGGCCCTTAGCACACAGAGGCAAAAGAAGAAGAAAAATAAAACTAAAATACCTGCATGGTTCATGTGTATGAAACAAGGTATCCTCCTGAACACATACTGCAGAGGGTGAGCAACTAGTGAGGTGGAGCTCCTACCTAGAAAGGGAAAAAAAGTTCTATTTCTTATGTCAATCCCATGGCAAATATTTGCAAGGACTAAGCAAGCATACTTAATTGGCTACTCTTTTTGTAAGCAGAAGCCACACAAGATGTTTATCTTCAAATCTGATTTCATACCTTAGCTGTCACTGAGGAAATTAAACATTCAGCAAGTCACTCTCTCTGTCAAATATGGAGACAGTTGGCAAATGAGGCCATAAAGCTAGAGATTAATTACCGGCTGTATGAATTGTTGCTGTTTTCCTCTGTCAATTACGTCATGGTTAATCATGGAGTGAACTCCTGAGAGTTTTGCATCATTCCTCTCTGCATTTTTTCACAAATAAAAAGTAAACAAATGTAACTAGAGGTCATTCTAAGCTCTCTCTATCCACTGGCAGGAAAAAGTTCTGGGAGTTGCAGCATATCTCTCTGTGAAGATTAATTTAAACATCTTAATTTCACAAGATGATTTAAAACTAACAGAACAAGACATGTCATGATTTATTTTATGAATTTCAATAATATTTATGCACACGTTTACTTCTGGTAAAAGATTTTCTAATTACTATTTGTAGGCATTTCTTGCTCTTTGGGGCTCAGAATTGTTTACATTGGGCTATATAAGATTTGTCATAAATGTTCCAGAGCAAAGAGTGAAGTAAAAGAGAAGAATGGAAGGAATCTATATAGTGTAGGTCAGTCTTCTTAGTTGTAATTACTGAACTAAGCATTTCTCCCTATGAGAAACCCACTCTGGACTGGGTTTCCACCAGAAGGATCAGCTATATCGGATAAAAGCTAAATTTCATTAAAAGGTAGAAATATTATTTACTATTAAAAAAGGCAATATATCTCCCTACGTTGGGCAGCCAGCAGCATATCAGTATTCCTGTAGTACTTGAGAAAAGGCAAGCATCCCAGTTTGCTCCACAGGGTTTTTTTAGGAAGTTTGCTATTACAGTTGAATTCATTAAATAAACCTAGATATCAACATTAGCCAATATCTACACAGAATTTCCCACAGGAGACTAGATGAGAAGAATATTGTAAAAATATCATTAAGATACACAGATAGGTGAGGGAACGAAATCTTCACAAATACTAATGTAGGACACTAGAAGCACAGTTTGAGGTAAGTTTGCCTTGGATCACAAGGACAGTTTAATCCAATTCTCATATGAGTTAAGGAGTCTCCTTCCATCTGCTTTGACAGATAGGACAAAATCCACCATAAGCAGACAGAGAAGGATGCTATTCACACTCGTTAGCGTTACCCATCGGTTCTTTCCTCCCTACAGATAGTGATGGTCACACTGTAATTAGCACAATGTCTATCAATACCCCTGAAAGGACTCTGCAAGAGCAAGCATTATTCTCACTTCTACCTTACAGATCCATAAACAACTTTGCGTAAGTATTTTCTTCCTTTCATCTGACACTAAGGAATAGTAAGTTACAAAACCTGCTCTGGATCAAATGACAACTCTCACTGACAGAACCGAAGAAAGACCTCAATAATTTTGATTTCAAATACAGGAAAGCCCTACGTACTACACTTCACTTTAAAAATTGTTAAGACTGTGCATTAACTAAGAAAAAACATATGAACAATTGCATCTAATTACATGACCAAAATTATCTTTAAATGGGGTAGCTGGTTATGGTTTGCACTTGGCACAGCTCAGTGATATAGCATGGGTATAAGACAGCAGCCTTCCCACAGTTCTGTGTCAGAGCAAGCCATTTGTGTAATTTGAATCATTTGAATTGACTAAGATAACAGCGTCTCAGACTTATACTGGAAAGACTGGCAATGTGTGAGATAAACAAGACATGCTGCTCAGATAATAAAAACTAGCGATTATTAAGGGGTTGTCATTTGAGTTTGCTAGACATAAAACTGATTAAGAGCATCACCATCTTTCTTTTCTGCATCACAGAAGATGACTGGTGTAAGATGTCTGTTGTTTCTTGTCTACTGATCCAGGGATATTGTATTTCCAAACAGTTGTGGGAACAGAGGCCAGCAAATACATTTGCCTTCATCTGGAAGGTGAATGTACTGGAATATGTTAAACATGTAAGGCTGTTACAGAGGTTATGCCAGTTCTGCTGGCGTGGAGGAAGAGGTTATAGGAAAGAGGGCACTTTGTGTAAACATATAGAAGAAAGAGGCTCAAAAAGTAGCAAAATATTTGCTAAGTTTAGACACAGATTTAGTGTAGTACACAAAAACCATGTGTTTTGCTGTCTATGTTTCAGTTCAGCTTCTTATCATCTGGCCAGCGAGCTCCACTGCCCTGTGTGGGCCTCAGCAAGATTATGGTTCTGGCACTTGTTTTCATTGAAGGGAATTGTGATCTGACATGAACCTCCTTTTCATACCTACTTTCTTTATGTGATTACAATTACATCTAAACCTCCCTGCAGCTGTTTTAGAAATTCAAACCTTAGCATAGATATTCAAAACTTAGACACAACCTTTTGCTAAAGACTGTAATTCCTGTCTACATAGAGATTGATAACCTCAATTTATAGATACATACATTTTAAAGGCATAATTAATTTAATTCTTCACTAGAGTTACTGAAAACTAAACAAATAATGGGTAGTAGTGCATTTGGAGTAGAGGCCCTGGGCTGCGAGGGATATCATGACATCCAGCCACTCCTGTGAACAGCATATCCCCAATTTGGCATGGCAGGAAGTATGTGTCATTCAGGCTACAACCAAATGAAGATTGGAGTATTCCCATGCATGCTGTTATGACTATAAAAATAATTAATTGCTTATTAACCTACAAAGGATTATCTTGAACCAAAAAGATTCTGCTAGTTGGACTTGAGCCATTTGATTACTTACTTACTTACTAGTTCTGTTTACTGGGAATTGGGGATGACCACTACTCACCCTATCAGTCATTATGAGAAAATTACTTTTTCCAATCAAGCTATTATGGTTACACAGTTTTACCTTTTCTATTTACTGATAGTATGGATTACTATAATATTGATATAAATAGAATATATCTTTTTTTTTTAACCTTATTTTAACAATTGGGCAGCTTTCAGGTTTGGCCATAGGGCTGTTAAAATTAACTGCAATATGACAATAGGTGTCACAGAATGGCATGACAAGACCAAAAGCAAAACACAGTAATATCAGGTAATCAGGCTGAATTATTGTAGTGGTAAATTTGTATCATATACAATCTGAAAGTGATATCTGGCTGGTTACATTCCTGACAGGCTTATGCATAACAAATCTTCAGTCCATGGTGGAGAGAGGTACACTGGTTATTTCTAATTCATTTCTAATTCTGAACTAGATCCATGCAATTATTTGAAAACTGTGTCTGCAATAAGCTGATTGTTTCAGCACCTATTTCTTATACAGCAAAAAAAGGGGGATGAAAAAAGGCAAAAAAGAAACAACATAGAAGTTGACAATTTGATGGGATTGCAAGCTTACTCAGCCATCACTGGGATGCCTGAAAGGCCAGGCACTAAGCTTTCCTTGGTACAGATTAATTAGCCAGCTGTGACTCCTAGATCTCTATTTTTAAATAATGACTTGCATAAATCTCTGAAGACAAGAATTTACCACTGCTACATTACACACAACCATGGCTGCAAGATATTACTACCAGTGGAAATTCAAGTTTGCAGGAAACTGATGTAATGTTTTTCCACGAAGAATAAGAAAATTAACCCTGACACCTATATAATTCCACTTGGGCTCACCTCGATTTCTGATATAACACTACAGCAAATTGCACCTTCATACTTCTTATACAACCATGGAATCGGTAATAATAAAAAATCTGGCAAGGTGCCTGTGTTTTAGCTAGAATTAATACTTGTGAAAAGGGAAAAGCTTGGGAAATGTTGCAGTAAGCAATGGCAGGTGAATTTGTCCCAAGGCTCATGAAAACTACATTACACACATTCATACATGGATACTTATACCTTCAATGAAGGTAAGCAGAACTGTTTTGCCATTTTTCAGATTGTTTTTGTATACTTGTGCTTATTACCATTGGGCTCACAACTCACTCTCATTCTGAGCAGATGCACTGAAGTAGGTTTAACTACCTGCAGGTTTCAGATAAGAGTTGTTCCTTTTTCCAGCTCAGGTTTGAATTCCCTCAATTCATGTAAAATTTCTGTCTGCAGTCATGGTAAAGACAAAGTGCAGGATGAAAGGAATAGCTGCCTGCAGAGTGATCCTCGATAACTGCATACCACAGGATATTGTTGCCAGCTGGAACAGCATTCAGGATTCAGGTGCATTCATAAATGTGATTTTTAACAAAATGATAGTCAATAGAATTGCCATAACATTACAGTGGGGAGAGGGAGAAGATATGAAACACTCCAGAGCTGACCTATGCTGCAGTATTAAGCGAATTACCAACATTTTGCAGTAGGTTTGTGTCAAAGAATACAAAAATAACTCAGTTTTGAAACATCCCAGTAGTTATTTAATAGGTGCAAAAGATCAACAGATAATTACAGTGTATTTTGGTAATTACAGTGGATATGATTTATGTTATATTTTAATTACCACAGAGAGCCTAGCATGAAGGATGAACACTTAAAAGTCAAGATAAATATATTATCGCGTATAAAAATAAATCCAGTAACTAACATGTACTTTACTGATATTTGCAAGAAACTGCAAAACTACAGAAGAATAGCCCTTTTCCATTTGTTACGTAAAAGGCTGATGAGTTGCAGGACCATCTCTTACGTACTGAATTTGCCAGATTCAGTAAGGCAAGTTATTTTTCCCATTGTGAGCATATACCTTTAAGAAGTCCAAAGGAAAGAAAACACCTAGTGCTTCAGTTTAAATAAGTGACACCAAATGCCATTTTCTTAGCATTATTTCAGCCTTATGCTAATGAATTCCAACACTGTTGTAGGTGAGTCTCTCCTCAATTATGCAAACTTTGGTCTTTAGTATAGAGGTCATTATGTGACACACAAAAATTGTATAGTAATGAGGTTATTCACATTCTGTTACAGTGCATAAGAATTGAAAACCAAAAGTGAAATTAACTTTCTTCCTGGTCTTTTTTGTCTTCACAGATTTAGGCTAATAACACAGTGGTATGGTATGACTGGGATACGAATATTTTAGAACACAGCATCATACCAATATCACAAAGCAAACATCATAGAGGGGAGTATTGCATTAACACCCCGCTTCTGAGCTCTAGGAGATGAATTTCATATATAATACAGTGTGATGTTTACCAATTCATTACAATGACCTGGCTTGCTACTTCCTCAGAAAACTGCAAAAATGAAAATGTCACACATATTTGCATTCAGGAGGTTACTATGTATCACTGCACACTTCTCATGCTGTCTAAACCAAAGTCTGTTTTCTGCTGTCAGTCTAATGGCTCAGCTGCTAACCCAATCTGAACTGCCTTTGGGAGGCATCAGGGGACTCTAGATACCGGTAGCTTGAGGCATGAAGAAGATGAGGTACTTTATCCCCTAAAGAAAGAGAAAAAGCTACTGTCAGAACAGCCCATATACCACAGGATCTTCTTCTGGAAGTTATTGGAATAGGCTGGAAAGTGCGACTACAAGCAAGGAGAGGTGGCAGAGGATGGCTGGCATGGGAAGCTGGAACTAGCTTGTGCATAGGAAAGGGGTTTGAATTGATGAGAACAGGATTTCAGATTAGGAAGTTGCCTTAGCTCAAGCTGATGCAGCATACATATTCAAGGACAAAAGGCCATATTTGGTACATGCATGGATAAGGACATCCACGTGCTGGTATCTCAGCTTAAACTCTCTCCATTTCAACTCACTATTTCGTTAGATCTTTTTATATCTAAAAGACTAACTTTTTAAAATGTGTGTATAACATATGGTCCTGGTGTCTTTAAAACACGTCTTACTCTGCAGCAACCAGAGTAGCTGGATTAAGACAAAAATCGGTTTGGTTTTATTTCCCTCAAAATGTTCATTAAAAATCTGCTGAAATCTCCAAAGTCAAGCAAAGATCATAATTCTACTTCAGAATGACATTCCAGTCTGGACAAGGCAAACTGCCCAGCACCCTAATTTTGTGGCATAACAACAGTGATGTAGAACACTTAGTTCCCAGAAGAAAGAGAAGAGCTATGGTCAGGCCAGCTTATATCCCACGAGGTGTCTTTCTGGGAGTGATGAGGATGTGCTGGAACAAAAAGACAGGGCCAGAACTTGATTTCCATTTTATGGGAATTTTTGACAGTCCAAAATTCAATTTCACTGCAAACTAATAAAGATAATTTCCGAAGCAGAACTCTACAAGCCAGGTCATCAGCCATTTTTTATCCTTAAATTTCCATTTAAAAACTAATTTTTATTTTTCATTTATTACTTTTCCAGTAAAACAGCAGAAATCTCTGTTATGCACTATTTTCAGTGTATTGCAAACACGACTTAAAAGAATCATGCTATATTCAGAAAACAGATACGACTGATTATTTCTCAGTATTCCTCTGCTTTTCTGAATGAAGGATACACCTGTATAGCACAAAGCAGTGCAATGCAAAATATAGGTATTCAACTTTAGCTAGAGGAGTGAAGTGCAAACAAGTTCCACGTCTCCTGTCTGCATAGTAATAAAACAGTGCAAGAAATGTCTATCCAAGTGGCCTGACCTTCTAGAGTAATGAATACCCAGCAGCTACCAGTGAAGTTGCTGTACCTCGGAATTCATTTGAACTAAAGCTATTTATTAAGGGGAAGATTTTCACAAGGAAAACATGCAGTTATGGGAATGGAAATGCCAGGTGTACCTTGGGAAATCTCATCACTGTCAAACTCTGGAGCGAACATCTAACTCTTCGTACCTAAGTGTGCAAATCTTACTTATATTTCCACTGTGTTTTATACGCAATGGCTGACAAATGAAAAGTAATTATGAATTTGTGGTGACACTTAGAAACTCTTCTGGGCAATGCTGAAGTCAGAACTCCTAATCCAGCACTGATTCTCTCCTCAGTTCTCCCTCTTTTCCTCTTGCAGGAGATCTGTGGCCCTGCCAGTATGTGCAAAAAACATCATGGCATAATCCTGTTACATAAAGTGTTCTTTAAAAATTAGTTCTTCCAAAACAATCTCTTTTGTGACTTTCTGGGAGTCACAAGGGGAAGAATCTCATCATGTCTTAATGCACCTTCCAGAATTTCTCAGCTTTTGGGAGATAATAGATGTTCTCTGACTCTTTTGTGTGAAACGCCAACATATTTATGTTGAGATCCAGGGTCTGAGGTTGAAGCATTATTACAAAAGCAGCAAAGTTACAAGTTCTAAATGCAATTTTCTGTGAAACAGAAGTACATTCTGTTCCATGTTTACATTCTATGATCTTTACATGCTGAATGCAATACCATTATCACACCTATTTGAATTCTTTTTCTGCTACTGCACAAAAGAAATAATTCTTAATCACACAGCCAACTTAGACTTGCAAGTCATTAGGAGACCAAAGTTTCCTTTCGAGCTGAAAGGGCTGCATCGTGAGAGGTGTGGAGGTGAAGGAGAGCTATTGTTTAGCTGCAGGACAAATCCTGTACTCCACACACTGCAGATTGGCAGAGTGCCCAGCACTGGGCTGCTCTGCTCACACAATCAGTTCAACACAGCTTCAACCTGAAAGAATTACTCTGGATCCAGAAAAAGAAACTTCTTGTTAATACTGTGCCAGTTGTTTAGCATCTTGCCAGTGATGCTGAATGTGCCACTGGTGAGTACTTGAGGTCTGGAGCAACTGTGTATAAATGAGGATACAAGTCTCACTTGACTGTACTCTTTACCTTTATTTGGCCCAGGCAGGTTAGAGGAGGAGTCTACCTGTTGTATTTGCAAGAAAGGATCACTTTCCAATAAGAAATAATGTCTGAGATTGTGAAGCCTGTTGGCTCAAGTGTAGGTGCAGGTGAAATTTGGAAATGAGAGACTGTGTTGTAATTGCATCCAACACTGAGGAAGGCTCTTCCAGGGAAACCTCTGCCAGTGCTCCTCCTTCCAGGGTGGGAAGCAGCAGAGATTACAGCCAGTGATTCTCATTGCTCTCATCCCTGAGGATTTTTGTGCAGGAGTCTGAGAAGGGATGGGGTCTCTGTTCTGCACAGAAAAACAAACAGAGCTTTACTAGGACAAAATCCTGGTTTAAAAATGCTCTGCTGTAAAAAGTAACTTGGATCGATGTGGCTTTCTGTACTGTCAAATACCAGCAGTACTGCATTGCACCATTTTCTCTGGGTGATCCAGCACAGGCCAGATGCTATTTCAGTACTACTAGAGGTAGAACTAAAGCTAACGGGCCATACTGGTATTGTGGAGGCAGGTGAAACAGTGGAGTTAAGGAGGTCCCATAATGAGTGGCTTTTTTGCTTCTGGACCTAAATGATCGTTTCCCTGAATCCATGGGACTGGGAGGTGCAAAACTAATCTATTCAGAAATTAAGGTACCTTCCTCATCACAGAACTGAGTTATATAGTATCTATTCAGTGACCTCTCAGCTGCCCTCCATCAAAGATATTTCCCATTCCCTTCCTGTACATACTGCTAAAGCTTCAGCCTTATGTATTCCTTAATATCTTTAATTACAGTTTTGGGGTGAATGGGCTTAGTAGCTCCTGAGCCTAAAAAATTGTTAGTTCAAACTATGTCCCAAACTTTCCTAATCACGCGCTTTTCATTCAAATACATATAAACATATGCATGTGTATGTACCGTGAAACATTTCTTCTGCAAATGACTGTAATGACATTTCCACTATCTTCACTATAATTAAAGAAGCTTTAATTTATTCCATCACACAAGAAGGGAAAGACTCTACACTCCAAACACACACTCTTTTTTCAAGATCAGGCTTGTGGGGCAGTTTCACTACATGGTTATGAGTGCAATCTTGAAACCTCTGAGATGAACTCTTTCCCATCAATTCTGCATTCTACCCCACTAGTGGCATTAACATGCAAAAAAATTTGCTGGAACGTGCAGTTTTTATCACAACTATTAATGAAATGCAACATCATAAACAATAAAGTTTAATTAGTAACTAAAGTGTCTATGGCAATTAAATAAGAAGGAAGTGTTCTGGAACACAGCAGGATGGATTATACTTCGAGTCATTTACATTGCAAATGGATTTTAAAGATGTTATTGATGGAAGTTTGGGGGAAATTAAGATTTTTAGAAAATAAGACATTGACTTTATGACACTCAAATGCGTAACAGCTTAACATGAACTTGGTAACTGGAACTGCAGGTGGAACTAATGGGAGCAGCTAATAATATGAAGTGCACTGAAGAAACGTTAAAAAAAAAGCTTAAGAGAATCTAGTGTAATGACATGACTCATTAGTGTCAGGCCAAAATAGCACTTAAAATTAAAGAATACATGTTCAGTTACACAGTAAGGAAAAAATGTTAATGTATTTCATGCCTGAGTATTTGAAACTGAACACAGCTGCTTCCTATATAGTCATAACTCTACCTGAAACACCATAATCATTTAAGATTCAGAGCAAAGGTCCTACTTCAAGAAAATTTGTGAATAACTTAAGTGGACAAGTGGTGGAACACTGTCTACTTGTTTCAACTCACAGTTCATTCCACCTGAATTATTCAACCTACAACAGCAAAGCTGGATAATCGTCAGGAGAAGGCTGGGTAAGAACAAAAATAAAGAGGAAAAGAGCCAGGCGGCTGTGACTTGAGGCCAAGACTTCTCCTTTGTGACAGGAAGGTAAAGAAAGCATTAGTGTTCGCTCTTTTGCAGAAAAAGTCAGTGAAAGCTAGATGGGGAAAGAATTATCACTGGCTGATTCACTAGGAAAGAGAGTTTTCAGCTTTGCACAGGCTGCCCTGAAAGCAAGCGAATCCTCCTGGGTTTGCAAGAGGACAGGTCACCTCCAAACCAGGCATGTCCTCATGCACCTCGCTACCCAGTCTGCATCAAGACTCACTTTGATCCCCCTGGGAATGGGCGATCAAGCATGCTGAAACATTGCTGGTCTTGGTACAGTGACTGTGACTGTGCAAACTGCACCTGAGAGCCTCACAGAGGCTATCCAGCTTTTGAGCTATCCATGAGGATATATTTAGGAAGAGGCAATTTGGCATTCTTCATCTGCAGGGTACAGGAATTTGGATTGTTCCCACTGACAGTAGCTATAATATGGGCAGTTAAAGATTCATTTTTATGATAGTAAGAATGGAAAAATTCTGGCTTCTGATTCTTTCATGTCACAGGTTTCCATGAACTTGAAGTGTTTTACTTTTCAGACCAATCTAACCTTTAAAACACTGTCTGCCATGTCTAACCGCCCTTGTGTTCAGTTTTTTTTCTGTTGTTTTCTCATGTCTCCTCCACTATCCTGTGCTCAGCATATCGATCTTAGTGAAATTTAAGAGAAAAATTCTGGGCTTTGGTGCTATATTAGAATTTCAGTTGGTTTCATGAAGATCCTTGCCATTATCTAGTTTCTCCTTCAGGGAAGAGGTGAGTAAACAGAGCAAAAGGTATTTGTCAATAGCTTCACAAATAAAATCCCTTGACACTTCTGCTCCTACTCTCATCCCTCTTTGTTTGCATATTTACAAGCATCCCAGCATCAAAAGATAGGATTTTCAAAAGCATTCAGGTGATTGTTTACTTTGCTGCTAGTGCAATAGGAGGTAAAAGTGCCCCTTACCTAATGGAGCCCTGATAAGCCTTTGCTGATAGTAAATCCCATCTCCAAGGTTTTTCTTCCCAAGAATGTTTGTAGAATAAGCACCATACGATGCTCATATCTTAGCCATGAGGATGTCTGCTCTACAGGGTAGATTTTCCCTGGAATATCTGCTGCTCTCCAGTGAACCACAGAGACAGTCATTTCTGGTACGCAGCCTTGGCAGGTGACAAACTTCTCTCTCTCTTGCTTCGCAGTATTACAAGGAGACACTGCCAGTAGCTTTCTTCTATTCTGAGGTACCGTTGGCAAAGTGAATAGCCACATATACTTCTGAGAGCTGCTTTGCACTCCAGCACTCACATCTGTGCAACGTGAAAGCAATGCAAAGGCATAGAAACAGTGAAAGCAAAAAATCCAAATGTGTTATTCAAAGGCTTGAGGTTTTTGCTTTATTCTCTTCTAATAGCTCTGAAATGAAATGACACTAGATCTTTTTAACTGCGTGCAGAAAGTCTGATCTTCCAAGTGCTGGCTGCTCCCCTCCTGGTGCTGAGCGCTTCTCCTATTGCTTTAGAACGCTGGCACTCAATGTACATGCTTCTTACCTGTGGGACCAATCTCATAATTTATATTTTTACTATGGCAAGGTGAAAGAAAAAATGGAACTCTCAGAGTTTGTATTGTTAATCTGTGGAATGGCTGCAGAGCTGACTTTTTGGAGCAAAGCTTAGCAACTGGAGGTCACAGGCGAATGTCTGCATACTAAGTGGCTGAGAGATTGTTTTTCCTTGAAATCAAACTTCAGTCAAGTGACATGACATACGGAAATGGCTCCTTCAGGATTGGCTCATTAGTGCTCTTAAGACCTCTGATTCACCTACAATTTTAAATCCAAAAACTTCCACCAGTTTTGTAAATATTAAACAAAATAATGGTGTGCACACAAATGTATGGGCAGGTTTTCAGACAGCATGGGAAAAAAGCACTCTGTGTTTGTTGCCACAAAAAAGCACCTTTTCTCCTTGGTGAATGTCAGCTTGTTATGGGTGGTGGTGAATTCTGACACCCAGAGACCAGTATGTGCTTATCCAGCCCTGCGTGGATGGGGAAACGCAGCAACATATGAGATCTAAACCGAGAAAAGTTCACATTTTGCAAAGGGTCTTGGATCTTTAAAATGAGCCAAATCGAAATCCCGACTCTCGAAAACATTTACCTTTCAGATATTTGTTAACAGGCAGGCCCAGATCAGAGGTCTAGAGTTTGAATTCTTTTGTTCCCTGATACCTGTGTTTCTTCCCTATGCACAGCAATGCAACAAATAGGGAAGAAAGGCTGCCTTATAATTAGAGCACAAGACACAGCATGAGGAGAGAGGATATTCACACAGCTTAATTGAGACACTTTTCCCCAGGCTTTCTACAGCCATTGAAGAAAGAGAACTTCACAAGGCAACTCAGGCCCCTAAGGAGGCCTCTATTTTTAATCACCTCTCTCTCCAATGACTCTAGAAAGGATTCCAATGGCTGTGAAAAGAGGCTCTCTCTCCAATGAATATAGAAGGAGCAAGAAAACCAGATCCCCTAATGTAGGTTTCTGAGAAGCAGTTTAAATCTCTTCAGTCCTGTTTTTGCTTATTCCACAAGACTCTGCCTGACAAAAAGCAGGTGCCTCAGTTTTCTCATCTGCAAAATGGGAGAGTTGGTGCCCCTTCCATCCACCGGCTCCAGGCCGTGAGGCTAATGCTGAAGCCTGTAAAGCACCGCAGCTGTGCAATGGGAGTACAAAAGGCAGAACAAACAGGATGTAATGCTTCACACCAGATTCTGTCTCTAACAGCAGATCTCCACAGACAACCTAACTAGAAGGAAGCCAAGCGCTACAGGTCCTTAACTGCTATGTACAGGAACTGGAATATGAAGAGAGGTGCTGATATAAATGCTGTGCGTTGTATTGAGACACAGTTTTCCCGACAGTAGTGCTATTCTGGATGTAGTGTAGCTATTTCAAAATGTTTTATGATTTTAAAGCATCATAAAGGTCAAAGTTTAATAACTGTGGCATATAATTCCCTCTACCTTTAGCTCTACTTCTAGTGTTATTAACTTATCCACAGTCTAGACATAATATGCAGTGCAGCAGTTCGAGCAATGCTCTGCCAAGCTGACAGGATCAGCTTCTCCAGGGACATAAGAGTAATTCACCCTCCAAGTTTATTGAATCCTCTTTGGACCAAAACCTGCTAGTTGAACAAAAGTTGCCACAATGTGTCACATGCTACAGCATATAAGAGATGTGAGATGTGGCGGACATTTGTAATTGAAAACACACAGTTGAGTGCAAGAGGAAGCTAGATGTATTTCAGATAATGAATGGGATGGTTCCATGTGTATAAGTAGCAGTTTTCACTAATGTTATCCAGCTCCTAAGAATAAAAGGCTTGCTTTTGCTTCCCCTGGAAGCAGATTCAGGCTCTAAATTCATTATGGTAGCCACTTTTTTTGGATTACTGTAAGAGCAAAACACGGCCCAAGTCAACGTGTCACTGTGGAGGAATCCACTTTCTCACAGCATTAACACAATCAGTCCCCCAAATTCAATTAAAATAACAATTAATTTAATTAACTTGATCTTTTTTCCTAGCTCTGGATTTTCTCAACTGCATCCATGAGGAGACTGATCTAAAACACACCCAAGCCAACGAATGACTACTGCTGGCTTTAATAGTTTTAGATCAGCACCTGTTTAAATGAACTTGGACAGCCTTTTGCTCTAAGAATTGATCACAAATATTTAGTAATAAAAAGCCCAGCATTTTTAAGTCGTTATGTAAGAAAAGTGATTTTTCACATGGGTCAGAGAAACTTGTCTCTGGCCCACAACTAGGTGAGCATTAGCCTGAATTTTTGTGTTCCTACAAAATCTCATACATGAAATATCAAAATTTACTTTCTGCAGACGTTTATACCAGATGTGATTGCTTGACTGTTTGCAGAGTTAATGTGAGTGTGAAGTAAATTAATTTAAAAACTAAAATGAATATTCATAGAAGTTTTTAGTTCACATTATTCATCCAGCTTTGTTTAATACAGAGGCCAAGGAACACATATGCATGGAGGCAAGAACATAATACCAGTCTCCTTTCTTTTGCCCCAATCTTTCACACTTTCTGGGCATAGCCTGTTACTCTCCAGTTCTGGCAGTCAGAAAACCTTCATTAGTAATAACATTTATATCAAAAAAGAAAGAAAATAACTTCATTTTGCTCATCGCAAGACACAAATGTGGAAAAAAAATGTGGCATTTCTTAGCTGTAGAAACATTGTACAGGGGATAACCTCCCTTCCTGTGCTTGAGTCTATCTTCAGAATTAGTATTAATGCTGGGACACCATGCAACGGACATATGGAAGTGTTATTTGTTTCTCATTTACCAAACAGATAAGAATATGGAAATAGTTTCAGTCCATTTGTTTGATGAGCTTCCTAAGCCAGTAATAAACAAATCAATACAATTAGTTTTGGCTCATCATCATTAGAAACCTTCACTACTGGGATACAATTTAATTATACCTCTTGTTCCACAGCAAAGAAAAGCCTTTGAAAATGGACTACTTTGCCAACTATCGAACCAGGAGGGAGGACCGAGAGGATACATCAGTGATGGAGGAGTTATTATCTAAGCAGGGTGTACAACATATAAAGCATATTGTGCAATACAATTTCCCTGATTGCAAGTCTAAAATATTCCTGCCATTAAGTGCTTATGAGCAACCCAATGTGAAATCCAGCTGTAAGATGACTGTGTATATGACATACTTCATGTGAATGTTGCAATTAATACGGCATGCATCAATCACTCTTGGACTTGATTACAAACTGCACTAATCCTAATTGATTAATTAAGCTGCAAAGTTACATACAGTAATGTAGGTTAAAAAATCCTCACCATATGTGCGCTAATGTCCCAAAATAGATTTTCATTGTGGAGATTAATGCTGTTACTCTGCTCTCGGCTGTGCATTTAGAGTCTAACAAGAAGGGCTGCACTAAACATGTATATCCCCGAAACTAGAAATTCTTCATACAGGAATGCAGCTAGCTATAACACAGGTAAGGGAAATAAACATCCACACTCAAACCCTCAGGAATACTTTTGGGAGGAAAGGGCTGAAATCTAAACCTGACTTTCCTGGAGAACTCCTGAACCACAATTCCGATGTGGTAATGGCTGCTGCAGGACAGTCCTCACCTGGCGGGGGATAACAAAAATCTCAAGTTTTAGGTGCACTGAACGCACACTTAGAGGGGCAACTCTCCAACACTGTCAATCAATGCCTCAAGAGTTTAGCTGGTATTTGCACACCATCTCTTCGCACCACAGTTGCAGTCACTCTTCTCTAAACCATGTCTGACAGGCCTGAAAGTGAAGATTACTCCAGAGAGGGGACAGCTGGGGTAGAATGGTGCCAACCTGCCTAGGGAGAGGGCCCAGATAAACTGTAGCTGGAGTTGAAAGAAACCTCCAGCGATCTCCCCATCATGTCACCTTATCAAAGGCTAGGTTTGCCAGGCTTTTATTTGCCATGGTTTCAATCCTCCAGGGAAAATATCTTTGCGAAATCTAAGGTGACTTGATACATAAATAATGCAATTGGGATCACTCAAAAAACATTGCATTCACTGCATATCCAGTGCAAAGCTCACTATTGTATTTACAACAATACATCTTTGGATGACACATTTTAGATCGACTTGTAAGAACTTTTTATACAATCAATAAATGTTATCTCCAAATTAATTGCTTGGATGTTCAAAAGTGTATTTCTGCTCAGTAGCCAGCACCAGGCACTGGTAATCAATGCATTCCACCGTATAAGTATCATCCTAATTTTCATCTTATTTTTGAATGACACTAAAAGGAAAAAAAAAAAAAATCATGTTTTTAAAATACAGGAACTGTGGCATGTGTACTTTGAAAAACTGTGGTATATTTTAGGTTTCTGTATGGAGACTTAAGATGCTAACTGCAGACAGCCTTTTTTAGATATCTTGCTGTAAACAGACACATAAAAATTACAGCAGGTTGTCTTAGCTGAAATTCAACTAAGTGTCATAACGACAATATGAGCCACTGAGATATAGTCCACCTAAGGTTCTGCTTTCAAAGTATGTGAGGTTAGTTTTCAGTTTCAGCTGGTCTCCAGTGTCATCAGAAAGGACCAATTCATCCCGGAAAGTAGGTATGAAAGGAAAATTACCCTAAGGCTCCCTGGTAATGCCAAAGTGACACTGCTAATTCAGTATCTCAGCAGTAAAGTCCCAGAGTGAGTATCTGAAGACTTCCAGAAAATAACAGGATTTTTTAAAAGCCTCTTATACAGGCCTCTACGTTTTGCTTGGCAAACTCCATGAAAAATAATATGGTCTGTTTCATGTTTTTTTATGGTTACTTTTGTCATCAGGATGTGATGCAGTAATGTATTTTTGACTGCATACATGTACGCATTTGCCCTTCCTCAGGTTTAACGCTTTAGCTTCTCTTTCATCAGGTCCCTGGATCATAATCCAAAAGTAATGGTCTAGTATCACCTACATTGTCATCTGAGTACAAAGCTATTAAACACAGCTGAGCTGATAAAAAGAAAGAAGCTACTACTGCTGAAACGTATTGATGGCTGAGATCTGTAACAAATTTATCGGTCTCTTCTATAATGTATTATCACTAGTAACTGGTGTAGCAGAGTGGAGAGGGCACCATGTTGCTGGAGCTATTAAAAGCCCATTTTTTTCCACAGAAGTCTGCACTCTTCGTATTGAAGTCTTCTGCTTTGCTGTATTGTCTTTGTAACACCTTCCTCAGCCTCACAGGACACGACATTGGCTGCAAGCCAATAAAGCAAATCGTACAAGAGGCTACAGTTAAGATGAAAGGGATGTGAGCTTGGGAGAGGAAATGCAAATTTATTAGCATAGTCATGCCTGAAGAGCATGGGGAGTTGAACCTTTGGCACAGTTCAAGGATCTCTCAACAGGCCTGTGCCTGCCTCGCTCATTGCCTCTGCTGAGAGTCCAGGGGAAAAGCCAGCAGTAATTTTAACTCAGATGACTCTACAGCAAAAAAAGGAAAGTTAAGCAAATACGGGCTGTTACGTTAAAAATGTAGCAAGGCCATTTTCCAGGATGTCTCATCCTCCACAATGCAGCAAACCATCCACATAAATATAGGAAAGCTTGAACCAAACATCTTTTGCATCGATGGCAAGAACCCAGGGCTGTGGAATTTCACAATTTTACTGTAAGTTTTACAATATCTACCATTCTTTGAGCCCTGCTTTCTGGAATCAATTGACTAGATGGGAGGTGCCACTTTTGCTAAAACACAAGAAATTTTCAAGCCATCATGATTTCAGACAACAGCTGGAAAACACAAACTCTGGAAGTCCAAGAACAAGAACACAGATTAATAGAATTCCATGTTTATCCTTCTGAAATCTCATCATCTTGGGAGGCTCAGCTCCAGCCTTGAACACCTGGTATTGATGGCATTAAGACACTTACTGACACCTCAAACAAGCTTCTGCTCCTGGCCCAGAATCCACGCAGGGAGTCAGAGGGGAAGTTCCACAGTATGTGTCAATGCAGATGTGATGATGACCACATGTGCCTTTTCCAAAGAGACACCTTCCTGCAGCATTTGGTGTTTTTTCCAACAGAACTGTTTTCACTGCACCAAAGAGCCAAAGGTCAAAAAGCAAGAAAACCAACACCCTTTGGGACTTGAAGGCAGGACAGCTGACTGAAGCTGTGACCTTGCATGCCAAGGAAAAAATGTAAGGCTTGTTACTACACATCTAGAAACCCTTCCTGAAAAGAAATCACAAGTGCATTTATTTCAGTGGGCATTCATTCAAAGGAGTGCACGCATTTTGTGCTTTTATCTCAACATCTGATTATATACATGCAAAATGATATTTGATTCTGTCACCAAGTGGGCAATTTTGTTGTTTTATTGTTTCTTTTAAAACAGATGATAGCTACAAACAGTGCAGAATCAGGCTAAAAGCTTTAAATGCACAAAAGCTTACCTATGCATCTTCTATGGTACATCACTATCTGACAGCTCTTCACCAACCAGGTCATTCAGATCCACAGTTACAATGTCCATTAGGATCTCACAGTGAATTCTACTATCTGATTGTTCTAACAGTTCTAAAAGGATAAAGCATGGCCAAATTCTCTATTTCTAGAATCCAGTTATAATAATAGGCCAATAACTCCTACAGAAACCACTTGGCAATATTCAAATGCTACTGTAGCCATGAAATCTAACAGTCATAACTTTGAGACCCCTCAAATTTGCTCTGTTTTCCAAGGTTTAGTTAAGCTTATCTGGGAAATTTATGCCAGTGGGAATCATCCATGTTCATCTGCAGATGCTAGTTCAAAGGACAAGTCTTATGACTTCAGAATATATTCCTCCATTTTAATTGAACCCAGGATGTTGAAAGCATGCTGTAAAACTCAATCCTCTTCCAGTGTCATTATTTCCTCCAAAACTGATTTGAGTGGTTGATTGTTATGGAAATGAATGAAAAATGTCAAGAGATTCTGAATTTCGAGTGTTCTGCTCCTGATATCAGATCGGACTGGATTGTAATATGTAATTAATGGTGTATCTGCCCAGTGTACCTAATTACACTGCTTTTATAAACTGAAATAAATATTTCTTGTATGTATACACCCAGATGGTTGACTTACATTAGCTGGATGACCTATAACTTTGAATATCTTTATATGCAGTTAAAATCTCAAGCATACTGTTCCATCACCATAGTTTCTTGAATGTAATATGATACTAATTCAGCAAGTCACTTAAAAAGCATTTTAGATGAGATAAACAGTAAGAATTTCACCTAATCTAAAGATCCAGTAACAAGGGAAAGCTGTGGTTTTATAATCTTGCTTCAGAAGAGAAAGTCTTTCACATAATCACTCAAAATTTTAATTTCTCTGCACAGAATGAAATTCCAAATGGTTTTTGACAGTTGTAACTCTTATGCAAACCTATTTCATTTTAGTAGCTGAACATCAATTCACACCATAATGAAAAGCAAATCTTCAAAGTTGTCTCTCTCTCTCTCTCTCTTCCCTAGCATTTAATACAAATCGATGACACAACGTGACCGCTATCACAACATCTCTCCTTGCAGATTATTTTCTTAGTTAGCTTCACACATTTAATCAACGATGCTAAGATACCAAAATCACTTTGCTGCCTTTTTTCAATTTATCAAGACTCAGTCTCCTTCCAACTTTCAGTCAGCATGTAAGTTAAATAATACTGGTTGAATGTGGATTGATTTGAGGGTAATAGTTACATATGAAATGGCATATATTTTATTTAAATTTAGTGATCTAATTTAAGTAGAGGAATTTTTGAGTACGTGTGTCACAGATGGTGCGGTAGTTTATCTTTCAAAGAGGTCTCCTGTTATAAACCGTAAACTTCACTCAACAAGCTCAGTAAAACATTATATATATATAAACTGACTCCTAATTGTGTGCTGACATTTGTAATAGTGCAACAATCCCACGGATCTTTCTATTTTATTTGGCAAAGTGTTCTTTACAATATCATTCGCTCTCTTTCTCTCCTGAGATATATAAAGGTTTAACTGGAGCTCCAAGATACACTGCACACGGTCAGAGAACTCATCAACAGCCAGCCAACCTCTTTATTACTCCTTCATTCCCTGGGTTTATGAAAAGGGCTGTTAATTCAGTAGGCAGCACGCTTACCTCTGTCCCTGTGCTGCTGGAGTGATGGCCCCGATTCCTCCCGCACTTGCACTGTTCTCAGTCTGCAATAACTCCAGTGAAATCATGAGCAAAACTGGCCTTTGTGAGAGGAAAATGAAGCCCTTTATCTTTCAGAGAGTAAGTGTTCTTTCTTACTGTAAAGTAAGTGCTTTTTCTGTATTGAAGCTATTAAAAATGTCAGAGTGCATCTTGCAAGGCCACAGACATTTTACTTTTATGACCAAATTCCAGTTTGAATAATTACAAGAGCCAGTTAAAAATATGATTTCAACAAAAAGGGGCAACATTTTCATGAAAACGTTTTCCTTCCATGCTGCATTTTCCACACTGTGTCAAATGCACATTTGTTTTTTCCTTTCATTCTTAAATGTCTATATGCTGTTTAGCAGCCATTGCATTTCATCCTAGAGGTGGCTGCATTTCACAGTGGATAAAAGAGACTCTTTTATAAATAGTAAAGTTAATTATTTCATCTTATTTCTTCATTTCCACCAAGATTAGCTGTTATAAATAAATACATTTACAGTCATCAAATACTACTGCCTAATTTCCCATTAGATTCATTCTCTACACTTCTTTTCCATAAAATCAGACTCAGCTTTTTTATACAAAGAGGGCACATGGTTTTTAATTCCACTAGGATTATGTCTTTGGGTCAAAGCATAACTGCCTACAATAAATAGAAGCATAAAAGAGTGACTTGGAAATGGAAAGACAATATGCTGGACCTGTTTAAAAGACATCTGGTGCCCCAATTCACTGATAGCAATGCTGAAGGGCATTTGTTTTCCCCTGCTATGTGAAAATTCAATTTCCTTTGAACTAGGGGGAAATCATATTTTTATCGATTAAAGGAAACAAAAAAAAGCAGACAGATACCCAATTTTGTGGATATCACACAGAGCATCTCTGGCCTTGCATATGGTATACTACTGTTTTAAATAAAATACAGTTGGTGTTAATTTCTTTAGACAGTGGCCAGATCTAGGGGGCCAAGTGTGCATCTGTGGGAAGACCAATGGAGAAACAATTCCAAATCTTTACATTTAGAGTTAGCCTCAGGCTCTAACTATTATTCAGTAGAGCAGCTTGGCAGGGAAGGTATATAATGTTTTGTAAGGTAAGAAGGGTCTCCATTCACCACCCTGGCACCAGATGGAACTAATGAACTACAATTAAAGTAACGTTTGCTCCATTCACAGATGAACTGACAGACTAAAAACTACGGGGGATGTATGCTCGGTATTGCTCTGGAAAGGAGGTACTAACAGAGCTTTTAAAATCCTAATAGTTGTGTGATAGGTAACCTCTGCATCCCTCTCACCAGCTCTAAATTCTCCTGAGTTGCTGCAGCTACCTGCCAATCCCTAAAACACTACCAAGAAGCTCCTCTCAATGTCAGCATCCTCGCAGTGGCTCCTGGACACACATCTTGCACTGACTGTATGTGCTTTGCACAATTGACTTTCTGATCCCTCAAGGTTTTTCACATGAGGGGAGTAAATGCCTTTTCAATCAGCTGTAGAGCAGCTGTGAACAGCTGGAGCCATGCAAGACAGCCTGCTAGAGCTGGATCCCCTCCATTCAACTATCCTACCACTGTGGCAACACCTGAAGCTCCCAAAATCATGGGAAGGTGATGAAGATTCAAGTATCCCCAACTACTGTGGGGCAGCTGCCATGCGCTGGGCTGCTACAACACAGCAATGGCTCTACGTTGGGAGGGGGTGGGAGGCAGAGGGTCCTGGGCCCAAGTGCAGAGTAGGCAGCAATGGCACAAGGATTTACTGCAAGCCTTTCCTGAGGCCCCAGCCTGGCCAGTGGGCACACTCTTGTTAACAGCTTTAGCGCTGGTGAGCAGCAGGAAACATTTGGAATAGTAACATTCAGAGCTGAAATCTGCTCACGACCCATGGGAAAGTTAATTCACTCCTGGACGGCAGGTGCCACAAAAGGTTAGTCACAGAGACATAGGTCTGAACAGGCACTGTAAATACAATCGAGCATCAGCTTAAGGTATCTTACTCCTTTGCAAAGAGAGTTGCTTTTCTATCATTCTCTCCAGTGGGTTCACTGCTCTGCCTTTGGCCCCACATCCCATGGGGGAACAGGTAACAATGTTAAGTGTTAGGTAGAGTCACACAACAGTCTACAGACAAGTCTGACCCAGCTACAGCTCTATAGGTCCCACAGCTCAGGAGAGAATGTGCTACAGAGCAAGCAAGCTCTGTCCACACTCTTGTTGCCAAATTATCAACCTACTGTTGCACTAAAGGCTTACAATGTGAGTTCCTAAACAAACATGCACATCTCAGTGCAGATACTTCAGTCTACCTGTTACAAAGAAAAGACATCCCCCCAGACAAACACAATTAGCTTTTCTCCCTTCTCTTAATAAAAGAAAATGCAAATTTCATGAAAAATAGCCTGTGTCCAACCAATGCTCTGAGAACTGAGAAGACCAAATGTTATTGCACCAATGGGAGGAATGAATTTCAGAAGAAAATGCAGTCAACTAAAACTGCCAACCATACTCACACACTTAAGTCCACAGTATGTTGGCTTGAATGTCCCAGCTGAGTTTAGCCACTACAGAACTAGAACAAAGCAATTTCAGCCATTTCTAAACTCAATTTTTGCACTGGAAGGATTCCAGATAACTTTGGACAGTAATCTCACTGCAGTGAGATATATCCAGACTTTTGTACATCCAAGTGAACTCTAATACACCTAGGATGTTTGTAGGACTTCTGTATAACAATTAAAACCTTCCCGATATTGTTCACTATAACCACTTCCACGGAAAAGTACTTAACAGTTATTATTCCTACACTTGGAAAAGACACTCCAGCTCTCTGGCCAAACTTCTATGGGTTTTTTGGTACCTCTCTTACTCACTTTTCCATGTCATTTTTTTCCTCTGTCCCAGGGTGGAATTCATTTTCAGACCCAGTTTTATGTTGCCAGAAACAACTAATTCTTAAGAACCAGGATGGCAACCACACCGAAAAGAGTATGATATAAGAGACAAACTTTCTGCTGTACTAAGAATGTGAAAGATGCCACCTCTGTCATGCCTTTACCAAAACCTTGAACTAAGTACAACAGCATGGGAAATAACCACACATACCTATTAGAAGATCTAACACATAACCAGGAGACACTTAACCACTATTTACCTCACTTTCCTTTGCTAATGAAGAGTTAAGTGTCTAGGTCAGGCATCTAGACTCTCTTTAGACAAGAGAGAAGGGGCAGAACATTTGCTTCACCTATCTTTAGACAACTGTTTCAGAAAAATACTTTTCAGAGATGCTTACTGAAAACTGCCTGAAGGGACGTGAGGGAGCTACCTAAACCAAATGCCTATCCTCCACACTGCCAAAGTGACCCACTGAAGGTCTGTTTGCATTAGGGAATTTACATCTCAATCTTATGTCATTTCAATGAAGTTCTCTATATTTTATAGTTAATATGTTAAGAATACAAATTCAGTTAACTATGTTTAACACAAGCTTTTGGTTTTCAGTGGGTTAGGAGCTCTTGCCTGCAGTAGCTATCTCCTTTTACATTAGCATTCTGTGTCAAGAAGCTGCACCCTATGACATTAAGGGTCTAAAAGTTTTATGACTGTATTCTGTAGCACTAAAATCAAAGAATCCAAATCAATGCTACAGATCACAGAATGCATCACTGGGAGTTTCTCACCATTAAAAAAACATGTCTCATGACCTATGTTGTAAATACACACTCAATCAATTTTTAAAACATATATTGCTCTGAGTGTGTAGTGATGGTAATGGGAATGGCAAGGATGTCACTGAGATATTCCTGCCCAAATGTCTCCCCTGAGTGGAAGATGTTTTATTGAACTGATATGTGAAACTATCAAGACAGTCGTTACAAATACAGATACACACAGTTTGTTAGTTACAGCCAGGCTCTTTTGTAGAACTGGTGACTAAAGTTATGGCCACTAATAATGCTAAAAAGTGATTCTGTAAGGCCAGTACTTCTACAATCCATAATGGTGTGGATCACATGATGAGATACAACTTATCTTCCTATAATCTTCCACACAGAGGCTTATAAATATATTTTCCTCTGATAGATAACGGTCCAGCAGAATTCTAACTTTTTCCTGAAAATTTATTCAAACAATGATGAAGACAACAGAAAAGAAAAAACAACCCATAAGCCAGTCTGAATGCAAGCAAACCATACCATTTAGAATTCTCCTGTTCTGCTGCCATGCACAGGAACATAAGAAATGAAAGCATCTCTTAAGTGCAAGGTGGGAAAGGCTGCTGATTGGACTACTTAGCATCCAAAGGGCACGAAACAAAAAACTGAAAGGGGCTGAACTTTCTGTATGCATCTGCAGCCCACTTGATACCACTCAGTGCTAGGCTGATACAACTTAAACTGTAACATTGTAAGGTAATTTGGAGTTCAATTGTACCTTAAACAGAGAGGGCTCCTCTAGGAATTAGAAGAATCAATTACTGCATATTAGACACAGCAAATATAACTTTTGTGTGAGCCTTTGAAACCAATAGGTTTGGTCCTCAGTAGAAAAGCATGCACTTTGTAACTCTGACTTTAAACAGTATTTTCTCAGAAGTTTTTCAACTGAGATTCTCTGTATCACATTGCCTTCCTACCCAATCCTTTCAATTCATTGCTTTCGCGCACCAGAGACTGAGTTACACTTTGGAGTCTTTCACTTTTAAAGCAATGGCTGAACAGTATACTTTGCTACTGCAGACTTCCTCAAAATGTTTAAAAATATTACTAAATAATAAACCTCTACACTGGTTTATTATACCAGTTTTTTACCCCAGAGACTTAAGGTCAAATGTAGATTAGACAAACTGGTATAATCTCATAGTTTCACCAGCCTGTAGCAGTGCTTCATGTACATACTAATAGACCAGTTTAATTGGACCAGCAATCTTTCCTCAGGAGAGAAGCCAAAGCCTGGGACAGCAGTGTTACAGTGAACTGGGTCTGATGCAAACTCACAGAACTGGAAAGGTTTTACCAGGTTCTGGGGTATGACATTAGTCCGTCACTTTTATGGGCACTCAAATTATTCCGGCTATTTACACATAAGCTAAGATTTTCAGAGAGTAAGAAGGATACAACTTGCCAAAGCAGATCAGGAATCTAATCCCAGTTTACAGGGACAGAAAGTCATTATAACTCAGTGGCGGATTGCGTGCAAGATGAATTGTTGTCTGTAATTGCAGAAAGCAGGGAAAGTTCGTATCAGAAAATTATCATGCATCACAAAGTACACTTTGTGATAACCTGAAAAAGAATGAATGGGCAGAGAGACCAAGACATTAGAAACGATATTTTGTGCTTAAAATATAGTATCTAGATACTTCAATGCATTGCTCTGTGGTGATATTGGAGTACATTACTTTTAGACATGGTCAGGTTACACTGCAAAACCTCAACCTTCAGTATATTCCCAGCATATCCATCTTTCATTTACTAGTACTAGCATTTTATAATACTAAGATACCTGCAACACCAGCAATCATGCAGAACTTTATAATCATGTTTAGGAAAACCAGCACAAAAGATTTAGACAAATGTTACCAGAAAATCTGTTTCTTCAACTAATGAAAACATCCTACAGTAGTGTTCCCAGTTCTGCTTTCTAGATATTTCATGGGAATTCCAGATACTTCAGTAGAAAAAAAAATTAAAGATGCCTAAATTACTCCGGGAACTGTTTCATTTTCAGATGTAACACAAGCTATTTGGTCAAGGAGGTGCTTTGGAAAATGTTTTTGCCTGTATTTGTGGCATGGCCACTGATTATAAACAGTAGTTACTGATGATCAAGAAACGCAAACAGGAATAAAACACTGGCAAAACTTAGCTGCCAGGTCTCAAATTTCCTAGAACTAATTGAAACATCTTCCTCACTTTGAAGAGAAAAACCAGCTCCTGATACAGCATCCCATGCAGCAATCCTGTCTGTGAACAGAAGTGCAACACAATGTCTGACCTCCTGACTTTGGTGGGGGATGTGCATGTTGAAAACCAGATTAATGATCTGCTGTTCAGACCAGGCGTTGATTTACAGGGATTTGGTGGCAGTGAGGAGAGGGGAAGAAAATGGTAACGGCTGGCTGAGAAAGCTGTAACACTGTTCAATTCACAGTGCAGGTGAAGGAAAATCTGCAGCACACAGCAAGCATGGCTTTTCCACCTTTCCCAAAATGAAAGTTTGCATCAGGTTCTATCAACACTATCTGGATGCCACTGCAAAGGCATCTGAGCTCACAGTTTACCATGCTGAGTAAGAAGAATAGCAGCATATTGTGGACTATTTTCATCAGGTTTTCTTCAGCTAATTTAATTCCTCTCATGCTATAAGATCACTCATAGCAGCTCAGAAATGCCTAATGAAAAGAGAAATAGTGTATCTGATTCCAGTCATGCTGTTCTAAGGGAATTAATCGGAGTCATCATTACCTTAAACACTTCCATTCAGAGTGGGTTTTATGATGAGCTCAAGAAAAGTAAATGCTGTTTCAAATAGGTACCTCTATATATTAAATCAAATAAATGAATGATAAAGTGCTGGCACTTTTTGGCTGTAATCCTGTTATTGCTTAGAGCCATTTCTAATGCAAATGAAGAATGATGTAGCAGAGCTATTTAGCAATTTTCTTTGATGGGCAGTGCTGACTGCTGGAAAGTGGCAGGAATGCAACCGCTCAGATGTGGAGTGCTCCAACGTGTCTTCCAAGATACCTTCCCAAATCTAATGATCACTGCTCCCTCCTGCAAAGTGTGATCTTTAAACAAGGCTCAGCTAGCAATATAACAAGCCTATCTTTGCACAGAGGCCAAGACACAAGAGCTGGGTCTAGTCATATAGAATTTGAGGAAATGTGCAATTTCTAGTGAATTCACTTAGGAAGTTCCACTTCTGCCTATTTATAAAAATGCACTTGATATGGATTTGATCACCACTTAGTCATCCAGGACTCCCTCCCAGGTAAGCATGAACGTACATAGGCAAGAACGCATTCTTGTGCTTTCTGAATGTCAGGGTAGCACATCAGGGGCCATTTGGGAACCCTGACTGAAGGATATATTCATAGCTGTGCCACAGACTTGCAGGATGATACCTGTGCACAACTTGACAAATGACTCCCTGCATGAGTCTTACAATCAGGAAAATGGGGAAATTAAAGCTGATTTAATGTCCTGTGGTGCTTTAAGGTCTGTGGATGATATGCATTACAAAATGCTAAATATTATTAATGAAATCTAACTGGACGAAGAACACCGACTTCAATCTTGGGAAGGAAGATGGGCTTGGGAACTGTCCCTGTATTTAAACAAAACATTGCATAAGGCCAGTAGGAGGCTGTCATCAAGTAAGAGCATACGTACGAAATGTGGTAGATCATATGTCTACTGTAAATTCAAGCACAGAAAACTTCTTCAGAGACTGTAAACTATCTGGACTATGTGAAATGGTGCATAAACCTCAGCTTTACAATGGAATAGCATGGGCTCTCTTCAGGATATATATGTGAAAAGAATAAGCCCCAGCTAACCTCAATTTCTTGGGCTTCTTTGATGTTTGTGTCTCATGAATGTGGGACGTGGCACTGACTGGAAACCCCAAGCTACCAAGATGCAATACTACTGGCTGCAGCCCAGATCCCAGACCTTCAGACCCAATAACAACATCAGAAGAGGCAAAGTGTTACAAAGAGGTAGCGAGGAAGAAAGACCAGACCCCCATGTCTGCACTAGCCACCCCCAAAACACAGAACAGCCATCCTGCTAACAGTATCACAAAGCAGACATAGTCCTTTGCAGAGTGTGCGGCTAGGGGCACTCAGAGAGAGACCCAAACATACCTTCCCCAGCCCTTAGCACACACTGCTACATGCTTAGGGGGAGCAAAGCTATTTATACTGTTGCATCCTAGGGAAAAGTGAGACATGGTATTCTGAAGTGAGGGAAAACATCAATAAAGCCACTTCCACTAGGATAGCAGAAGGTCTGGAAAACTGGGCAGACCTCACTGAAGAAAATGACCGGGAACAAAACCCTCAGAAAGTTTTTTCCAGTCAAACTGACCAGGTTTGAAGGATGCTAACCAGCATTTTTGCAACAATATTTCACTGCATTTTTACTCAGACTTTTCCACCTGAGGAATGGCTTCAGAAATGGAGAAACAGGGCTTGCCGAGATCCATATGTTGTGGTGAGAAGAGATGTAACTCTGAGCTTTTTCCACAAGACTGGGCAGGGCAATCTGTCCTCAAAGGGCGTATTTACAGGAAATCATCAAAGATAAATTTGTGGTTTCCACTTTCCTGATTGGGGTGGATGGTACTGTATGATTGCTATTCCAGGTCCTCAGGTTTCCTGCTGTTTTCAATACTTCACATTTTAAACTCTCTTCCAAATGACTTTGGTCTTATTTATTTATTTATTTATTAAAAACCACTTCTGTCCATTTAACTAGTTAATGCTTTCACCGCCCTTTGGAATTGTAAAGCACCACAAATTTACAAACTGTTCTTAATAATCATTTGGACAAATGGATCCAGAAAATTGCATATTGATGGAAGGAGTTTATGTTCTTTGCAGTCAAATATTTCCTCAGTCGTTTCATGCAAAATTGCTTGGCCAAACAGATTTTCCCAAGACTCTCTCAATAATGAATGTAACTTTCTTTTGTTTCTGGCTCTTCTCCAAACCCATCAGGAAAGGGTAAAGCATAATGACATAGGTCTGTTGTCTCCTGTAACCCTCTGGGACTGTTTTCTCTAATGTGATTGTTTGAAAATCAGCAGTTTTCTGCCAGGAAATAAAACAAGCCATTTTCCTTCCAAGTAGCACTGAAAAAAATCTGAATGCCACAGAGCCTGCTCACTCATGCAACATTAATTTTTAAAAGAATCAATTTTGTAATCTTTCAATTATGGTTTATTATAATGATAATAATCACTGAGAAATCAGGGTTTTTTCCACTGCTAGTGCTGGTGGCTGTCATCAAACCACTTTCAGCGATGCTGAAAACACCTGGGCTAATAAACCAGGCATTATTTATTTATACTTTAGTTTTACTTATTTAGAAACGTATTAAACATCAATTCCCTTAGCAGTTGGTGATGTTACAAAAACTAAAAGCAAATAAATTATATCCATAGCACATAAAGACCTAAAAGTCACTGCCAGCCCAGCTATCTTGTACTGTCATAATTGAAAAGTACTTACAAAAAAGCCAAAACAAACCACATGGACCTCGCTCATTGCTAATGCTATGGAACACACGAAGCGAGTCTCTGCATGAACACCTCTTGTGCTGGAAGCTCACAGAAAGGCTGTCCTAGCTCCAGCTGGGCAGCCGCATAGCATATCCCTTTGCTTTTCATACTGAAATCACACTGTGCTGGGTGTTTGGTACACTTGAGCACGGACATGAAGCATTTGTGATAGTTCGTATATATGCATATATATATATAAATTGCCATATAACAGGTCCAAGACTTTAACAATGCTTGCATATACAGAGCTACATACTCTTGTAACACGGAACACGCATTGTTCATACAGCAGGTCATGCCAGAGCTTAGCATTTAACAGCATGAGCACAATGGGTTTATATTATGTTCACATTTTACAATAAAAAGTGTACAGAAAAATCACTTGGTTTCTGATCAAAATCTGAGCTCCCTGCTGTTTTAATTCCTGTAACCAACAATCATCAATAAATAATCATGCACAGCTTCTACATCCCACTGTGATATTTTGTTTTTGTTTTAAGTACTGGATGTACTGAGTTGGGATCTGCAGTTCCAGATCAGACTTTCAGATGTTCTGCTCCAGGATTCAAGTGAACGAGCAAGCACAAGGACAAGGGCAAGGGCACAGAGGGGAGAGCTGTTCTTCATCAGATACCTTGCAGGTCTGTGAGCTGTTTTAAAAGAGACCATGCCAAAAACAGGAGGTGTGTTTGAGGCAATATGTTTCACAACAAAAGGACAAAAGGCTGAAAAAAGAAACCTATATAGATGACACAGTTACAAATAATGAGGTAGGAAATCAAAGAGGAGAAAAATGTGGAAAATATCAGTAAAGTAATGATAGAGAAGGAAAAAAATACTTGAAGTAAAGAAAGAAACGTGCCAAATGGAAGCAAGTATCCCATTAAAAAGAAACATGAACAAGGAAGAGTTTGTGACCAAAGTACAGTGACAACATTACAGCCTGTGATTTGAATTAGCTAATCCAAATGGAAGAGTCTGAGATGGGCGTAAGGAGAAGGCAAAAAAGTTGAGATGCTTCAGGAATTCCTTGGGGCCAGGCCTCAGGCCTCACAGGCAACACATGCCTCAGTATGTACTGAGCCCTCCTGGCAGCTGAACAAAGACTCAGACAGTAAGCAGGCTCTGAACACCACCGTACAACCATGTCCACTGAGGCTCACAAATTCACCCGCCATTTAGCTCACTGGAACAGAAATTTAAACCCTACCTTTGCAAAGACACAAGAACTGTCACCTCCAAGGAGACAGTCCTGTAGGTGGATGCACCAAATAACTCAGCCAGCCTCCAGCCTTACTCTCTTCTGTAGCACTCCCACGCCGGCAGCCTGGAGATGCCTTAGCCTTCCCATTGGCTATGGGCAAGAGCAGCAGGGAATGTGGGAGAAAAGTGGAAGTCCACAATCCCCTCCCCTCGATGGGAAAGGCTTCTCTTCCTCCTTGGCGGGGAAGCCAGGCTGCCATCACCTTCTGGCAGCGGGGAGGCTGCCAGCTGTATCTGTGGCTCTCCTCACCCCCTTCTATCACCATCTTTACCTCCCAGTCAGGTCTAGAGCACTCCCTGGGTATATAGAGGATAGGACACTGAGCGGTAGAGGAATGGCAGAAGGCCGAGTCATTCATTCATTCATTGAATAAAGAAATCAAGGCATTTGTTTCTGAAATGTAGGCAATTAACACAAACTAATTAAATATCACACTGTTAGACCAAAGACACTTTCTATTGATGTTATTTGGTATAACACCTAGAAAAAATCAATGCAATTACATTTTTAATGCCTAGTTCATAACTGCTTAATTCATATATCTTAATTCTGTTTTGGAGTTAAACGGATTAGATGATATAATTCCCACTGCCATGAGTTTGGCATTTAAAGGTAAAATTCAACCATGCCATTCTATTTAGAAAATATGCAAAGTATTGAAAACTGGATCTGCATCTTTAAAAATCAGTGTAGTCTGATCTGGATATACAAAACCCAAAATGTCTTAATTCTAATTAATGTTCTTGCCATTAAGAGAATTTTGGAGCTCTATCTATGCATTCCTGAACTAAGCACTTCTAACTTGGAGCTCAATATCCCAACATACAAAATGAGAGGCTTCTCTATGCATGTCAAAGCACTGTTTTTCTATTTGTTCTTGCATGTTCCAACTCTGGATACAATAGAAAAGGAACTTGCTCATGTGCCTAATACTATTCAGTTGTAGACAATACTAAAACAAAATTGCCACAGATGATAATGCATTTAACATTTCTCATTCACCTAAAGAGAGACGGTATTCTACTGACTGACTCAGTGTCAATCTACCTTCATTTTTCTAACACATCAAACCTGAAGGACCTGAAATTATTTCAAAATTTTTGTTCAATGCAGCCATGTTGCAAGATTTGACTACCTCTAATAACTTAATTTGAAAAATGTTCTTGTGAAGAGTTTATGTATCATTTGATAAAGAAGAACTTGGAACCATCTGTTTTAAAATAGTCATATTTTGACGTACATAGAGAGTGGACACAAACTTTACTGAAGCATGCAAATCTACAATTCTGTGCAAAATGTTGTCTTTACAGGAAGTGCAATAGTATTGTAAAATGTAATTAGATATAATCTTCCCTGTTTTCATTAGCTATTAACTTTATGTAAAGATAAACTAAAGCATAATGAGTCTTTTCATTATCACATAATTGTTATTTTAATGGTTACATTACAAGCAATATAATACTATACATACTTCCACTTCTCTTATTAGTGGGCAATTATTTTGAAATTGTCTATTATAATCTACCCACAGAGACCAATGTATTAATGCCACCATTTTAGTATAATGATGACCATGGTTTTGAAATCAATATGTTAGCCTCAAGGAAAAATGTAAAGTAATAATGAAGAAAATATTTACATTATATGCCAGTCTAAGTCCTAGTACACAGACAGAAGAAGTTTAAGGAAAACATGTGGAGCTGCTCTTGCTACTGCTATCCTGAAACAGGTCAAATACATATGAAACCAGTGGTTATTATTTCAAAAACAGAGGAAAACTTTTAAGTGATCCAGAAATAAAAGCTTGGAAGTGAAACTGGAAGAGGCCTTCCCTGAATATATCATCCCTGAGGACCATCCTAAACCATATCCAGAAATATTGCCTGAAATACTCTATTTCCCACTGATAAACCATGAACTGGCCTTAGTTACTCATCCATTCATTGCCTTTCTCCTCACCAAGCAAAGCAGTGGAGCTTGGCAGGAAGCCACTGGTGCTTAGACAGGTCTAAGCAGTACATAAAGCTTGAGGATATCCTGAGGATATCCTATATAAAGTTAAATGAAGTTTCATATCTGCAAGGCACTCCATGAGCGAGACCCAAAATACCTCTAGGAATTAGAAGGCTCTGGGATGCCACTGCAGCTGAGAGTCCCTGGCAGGATCCGTACAGTGGTGCTGAAATCCAACTCTGTTGAACACTGTGCTTTCTTGAAAGAGGAGATGAAGGCAATTTAAGACCATGAAATAAGCCCAGAGGAGTTAAGGACCACTGCTTTCTTCTACTCCAAATACGAAACATATTTCAACAGTGTCATCAGTAATATAAAATCAGAGCAGCACAGAGAGAGCGAGCAAAAAACCACAAACACTAAGTTCTAGCAAAGACACAATTATCCCTTGATAAAAGAAAAAGTTACACATGACAAACGCTAGTCACATTTCTTAATGGACGGGAGGAAGGTGTGGAAACAATGCTAAGATGGATGGACACAGGATAGGAAAACAAATAATACTTGAAAAAATTGAAACTAAAATTCTTCTTTTAGAAGAATGCTGCTTTGCAAATACTTTTCAGATTATTTTCTTTCCCTAATATTTTGATTGGTTGTAAAATGTCAAGAGACTACTGCTAATTTCACGTAGAAGGAAGTGCTGGAACATTACTGTGTTTGGCTGAAAACAGGTTATAGAGCAGCAGAAATTGGTTGAATTTTGCAGTTCCAGACCATTCCAACCCAAAATAGCACTGTAAGAGATTGAAAAGCCTTCATGGTAAGCATACAACATTCAAAAAGCCCTATGGGCATGAATTTCTGCGCAGCAATAGCTCCTGCTTTCCCCCAGTGTCCTTTTCTCAGGGAATTCAAGTTGTAAAAAGGGGATAAACATTCCTTGCCTCACAAAGGCATTTTGAGGCTTAAGTGATATCTGCAATACAGAAATGCTCTCACAGAAAATGTTTGGGATGCTCTTCAGAGACAGAAGCGCTAGCATCTCTAATGAATGTACTTGAAGAAAAACTCTGAAACAACATATGGAAGCAAACTGAACACAGAGCACATATTTCTGACATTTATCTTTGTTTTTATTGTTAAGATAAAAGCACGCTGTTTGTTTCTTAGGATTTCATCTGCTATCGCTTTCTTTCCTTTCTCTGTGTCTTATTCTACACTAGTGACATCATCTGCCGCAATTTTTAAAGTTTTGCAGCAAATCCTCTGCTTTGGAAGTTTTAATGAGTCATGTAGAGAATGTTATTAGACAGGGAGTTCATGCCTCCTTTCTGTAACCAGTACATCTAGAGCAGAGATGATATGCTTGCTGGGATGACTGACTTTTAAAAATAAAAACAAAGAAAAAGAAGTCTCCAAAGACCAGGATGGCATAGTAACAGCAAACTTGCAAAGAACAAACATGGGCATTTAGAAACCTTTTCTTCTATTGCAGTTGCATGTTTACTGAATACTAATGTACCAGATAGGATTGCTCAGGTTCTGAGATGACTGGTGTCCCTGGTATGCAGTCCCAACTGTATCGAATGCTACTACAAACAAGAATTGCTTACAAAATCTTGCAAATAGAATGACTGAATCTTTGAACATCTGCATAAAAAAAGTATTCCCCTTCACACCTAAACTAAGCTACATGCTGATCAATATCCAAGACATCAGACAAACTATTTGAGGACACTCCTCAAGATTCATAATAAATCCCCACAGTTGTGGTTACATTTTTCCATATTTTTATAGCTTCCAAAACCTATTAAAGATATGAATGCCTAAGAAAAATTGTACATGCTGCTCTTGTGCATGGTATTCTTTAAATGCATACTTGCCTCGCTGTTAAAAGCTCAGAGAATTTGAGTATCACAGGAACTGTATAGGATGTAGTCAGTGATTGTTTTCTAAACGCGGGTTGTAGCATATCCCAATAGCACATCAAGTTCTCCGAGAAGCGTGGCTGTGAATCCTGAGTTACCTTCAAAGATGTGTGCTATAAATCCATGTGCACACACACATATATATATATATCTGTACAGTTTCACTGTTCTGAAATTGCAGCCTGAATTCTTTATATGGGATACATGATAACAGACATATAAATAAAACAATGTAGAACATCTGTTTTGTTTTCATATGGGTAAAACTACATATTGAAGATGTGCATAAGCAAGCGCCTAGTTAACACTGAGTTCTAAATTAATTTAATGAGACACAAAATGTCACCATTTTCCACCAGTTTTCCTCCTACCTATGTGTATGAGGTCTCACACAGGCTTGATTTCCTACCAATCAAATTTTCAGTGCAGTATTTGTTTACTAATATTTCTACATTTTAAGGTAAAATACTCCAACATCAGTTCAAGCTAAACTGTTTCTACTTTCAAACAGTTTTTCTTCTGCTGTGTTGCCTACTTGTTCAAAGGTTTGAGAAGACAATCTTTTCTAGACATCATTCAGTGAGATATTTGAAATTAGTTCTCAAACACCTTCTCTTATAAAAGTCTTTCCCAGTAAGTTTTACTAGCTAGTGGGTGGACAGATGCACAGAAACTCTTCTCTATCTGAAGCAACAAATCACTGTAGTGTTTTATTCCCTACCTCCTAAAGTTGCTGTCCTCACTTGAGCAGCAACTCTATCTCCCAGTGCATCTCATGCAGTTTGATTGCAGTATGTTGTCTTTTGCTAAACACTGTAAATATGGCTCAGTGCACTTTAGGGAGCTTCCATTAAAAAACCCACAGTTAACAGTAACCGACAGATATTATACTAAAGTAACAGCAACAATGCATTTATTTTCTAATCTATTTAATATATCTCAGAAAAGCATTTCTGGGTGACAATAGGTAATAAGTATCGACTTCACTGGCAATCACTCTGTTTTTAAAGACAACTATTTCAGCTGGCAGCAAGGTTGAGTTTAAAAAAATAGATTAATTTCTTCATTCTTTTAAAAATTTGTTCTGTTCCTTTAAAATTCTAAGCTCCTTTAGGAATATCAAGGTCTATTTTAAACACTGTGATCTGAAAAATCAAAAATGTTGAACTACGGAAGATGATCCAGTGAAGCTTCTTTGAACACCAAAGGCTTCATTCAAGACCTATGCCTCTGCTAATTTTTCCCTCCAAGACTTCTGTCTTTGCAACCATAAAATACCACCTTCACCACCAGCAGCAAAACTGGAACCACTGTGATCCACAGCACTACCAGGATTGCTAACATATGAATCATTGATTTACATAATCCTTTCAAAAGGTGTATGTTCACGGGATGCAAGAGAAGTTGAAGCAGAATCTCATCTGTGTGTGTAGTCCCAGTGTTGCTCATGAGAGATATCAGCAATATTCTCATAACCATAAAAGCTGCAGAATATTTAAAGGACAGGATGGAAAAGGTGCGCATGTAATTAGAAAAATACCAAACACCGTATAAAGATTTAACATACATCTTGTCAGGAGCAGAAGACAGATTCAGTGGCACTTAAAGAAGATGTGATAAATTAAAAGCAATAGGTTTTGGATTAATTCAACACCTGCACAAAGATAAAGAAAATGCACAAAGATAAAGTAGATCCTGATTATGTATTTCTTGACTTAAATCATTAGGTAAAAAGAAATAACGCCATGGCTAAAGTCAGCAACCACCACAGAATCAATAGGTCTCTGAGCCCACACCAATCTATATGCAGCCACAGTTTTATCACAAAATATTAGCTAATATTGATATTTTTTAATAAAGTTTCACTTTACTGTGTAATTAGTGTAATGTACTAGGAGCTCTGTTTCTTAACAAAAGTCCTGGTGCTTGGTACAGCATTTACTGGCATGTTAATAAAAAACAGACTTCTATTGAGTTCCATCTGCCTAATAGAGAAAAATGTTCATCTTAATTAGGAAAATCCTCATAAAGAAATATAAATGCAGTTACTAATGGGCTGCAGAGAATAAATCTAGGACACTCAGAAACAACTGGTGTTTTACCGGGAAATGGAAGAGTGAATATAAACCCCCAAACAGTTGTTAGCTGTCCAGTGATTGACCACAAATAGCAATAGATGTGGAGGTTTTAAGTGTTTTATAATGAAAAATCTATTTATTTCATTAAGGTTTCATGCTTCAGACCCTTGTTTTTTCAGGTAATAAAGCAGTCTTAGCTGACAATGAAACTATTTAAACCCTCTATGAATTAAGATGGACAAATCCATTAGCAGTTTTTGAAGGAATTACTTTATAAAAAGAAAGAATGGAAGTGCCAAGCAATGGTTCAAGAAAGATCCACCATCAAGCACTTAAAAAACGGTCACTATATCAAACACAAATTTTGGGGTTTGCTGTGACGCTCACAGGCAGTTGAGAACTTTATGCTGACTTTATTGGTGCAGCAGCAGACACTACATCGTCATGATAAAGACAATATCAAAATGTAAACTATAATTCATTTTTGTCCTTAAAAATGTTTCAACAGGCATTATACATTTCCTCTGTCAGTCTGAATCAGTTTTTCCATCATTTTCTTCCAAGAGTTCTGTAATATAAAGATGTTGATATTCCCTATCTCTGTTCATTTTTCTTCCAAAATGAAATGAACTTTTACTCATCTTCCAGAACTTATTTTTTTTTAGAAAAAGCATGCTAATACAAAGCACTGATGGGAAGTACTTCCCAAGTCCCAAAATCTAACTCTCTGAGCCAGATTCAGTGTGTTCACAGCTTCTCAGTGAAAAACTGCTTTCTGCAAATACTACCTAACACTAAGTAAGATTTTATATTTTCTCTGAATGGCCTTGATAGAGAAACTAATACGTATATGTAAGCAAGTGCAAAAGTGAAAACTGCATTACTATAATACTTCATTCAAGCCAACAACCAGAAATATGGTATAAAACTGATGCTCTGGCCACTGACAACTTTACTACCTCGATCCACAGAGAATATCACCAAACAATAGTAGTTGCAGCTACTTGAGCCTCACAGAATGTAATTTCATTTATTCATTTCAGTGACATTTTTACTAGACTACAGCTTCATGTAGATTAGTCAGACACATCGAAACCCACATATTAGCTGAGGTGAAGCTGTGATGACTGCAGTTGTCTAACAGTGTCAATCTGAACTTTAGATGAATATAATTTGCTAGCTCTAAATGACAGAGATATAATATAGATCTCGTATATCGCCAAAGTAATAAATAATTAGTGAGCAGAACTGAGTAAAATAGCAGGTTGAGCACACCCCCAAATTTTGAATCTTGATGCAGAAGTCAGCCATCAGAATGATCCATCTTTCTGCCTCAGATGATAAAACAGCTTTCTCACAACCTAACACATAGCACCATCTGGCACGAACAGAGGAAACTAAGAACTTCTGGAAGAGAAGCACAACAGCAATTTAGTTTCTTCAGAATTGTCCAAGATATTAACAAAAATCCTTCAGAAACAGCCATCTGACTGCAAATGTGGCTCAGTGAACCTGCCTTCTGTAGACATGCTTGTATAGCTAATAATCTCAATTAAAATGTTGTTGAATTGAACTGAATTGTTTGGGTATGGGATGGGTGTTGTCAAAGTTAAGACAGTGTGTATGGAAAGTCAATTGTCTACCAAACAAGCTGGGTTTCAGAACATTGTGTCTCTTAACGGGAATTTTAGGAGCTCAGAATACATCTCCTCAGCAAAGCTCAGCAGTCTCTTTTCAGTAGTTATTTATAAGAAGAGTGACTAAAACCACTAAGTTAAGCTGTGCCTTGAGTGGTATCAGCACATGCATTACTGGCTGTTTGCTGGGGCTCAATGTCCTCCACATGCAGTTGGACAGAAGCGGTCTGATCACACTGTCAACCCCGAGAGAGGATGTGGAGCTGTGCCATTAGAGGCACTACTCGGACGTAGAGTGCTGAGTGGTTAGCCTGACTTGTTTGTAGTGTAAACACAAATGGAATCTGCAGTCTGGATGACACTAGACTGTTTCACTGATATTAGCACAGATTTATTTTATCATTGCTTTTTGAAAGTGACTTTTAACACAGACTGTTTTCTAAATGATCTTTAAAAGACACTCCTTTCTTCCTCATCACCTTCACCTAAGGCAATAACATCCCATAGCATTGATCTATTTGCTGCTAGTTTTCATTAATTTTACCCTCCCTAAGGGTGGTGCAGCTTTGGTGCCAGCTAATTAAAACCTATTTAGGGCTGTTCAGTGCACTTTATCAGACCAGAATTAGCTCTGCTGCTTTAATGGAGACTACAGTTTTCTCTGTTATTACCAATTAAATGTTGTTACATCATATTGCATTATATTTCTAATGCACAGCAAAGATACAGATGGATTTACAACCACTTACCTGGATTGAGGTACATACAAAGATGCCACATTTAGTAACTACTAATATTTCTTTAAATCCTTTCACTTGACTCAATACATATAATATACCACAACATTAGTGAAGTACTGGAAGACGCTGCCAGCTTTATGCTCCCTCTAGGGAAGTACCAAGTAAAATGCATTAATGAAAAACTGTGAATGTCTGGTAATGAATATTATTTATGTACAACAATTATTCAAAGTGGATAAGCATTCACCGCCTTGAACTCAAATGCTTCACTAATGAAGACTCTCAGAAAGAACATATGTCCCCCAGATTCATGACACCACATGCAAGGTTAATTCTCCAGTGTGGATAGCCCATATCAGAGGGTATTTTGTACTGCTGTAGAATTAAAAAAATGCTTCATTGCAAAATAAACAAACTTGTTTGTTGGAAATTATTTAGAGGCAATTCTTCTTTCTTCCATGAACCAACAATAAATCATTTGCCAATACCAAAGCTGTGGGTTTTGAACCTGCACTCAGTGAAGTCAGGGATGAAGCTCCCGCATCAGTGGTGGAGGACCAGAGCTTTTCTGCAGTAGAGAAATGACATACCTGTTAGCTGCTTCTCATAACATCCTTTAAAACTTGAGCACTGCTAGGATGAAACTACTGAAAAGTTCCACTAATGACCTAAAAAGATGGTACATCAAAGAGTAGAAATAGAAAGCTCATCAAAGGCTTGACAGACTAGAAATCTGTTGCAATCTCACTATGCATTAGTAGCGTACACTGTACATAAGGACAGTATTTTAGGATTAAACTAAAAAAGATGTGGTTACAATCCACTCGGTACATTTTAAAATATGAGTTGAACTTGGTTTCCTTCCAGAATTTTTGCTGGGAACATGTTGAAACAGACCTCTGTTCAATCTAATATTGCAAGCAAGAGTTGATGTTTCTCTGAGGAACTGAAGGAATATTTGGCTGAGGAACCTGAGTCTGCCTCGGCATCATAATAGTCTGGCACAACATGCGAAACTATTTTCATCACCCACAAATCTCTTGTGCTCTCCCTGTTTACTGCTTCCACAAATGCCACGTACCTCTACCAGCCTCATGACCCACCCTAGAAACAGTAGACAGGTCCTGTGAATTGAAGATGTTACAGAAAATGAAACAGTTTCCAAACTGATGTCCCCTGATTAGTAGGGAACCGCAGGATGTTTTCTTGTGATACAGAAGGTGTTGGCTGGTGACATGTCAATTGTTTCCTTTGTTTCTGGCTGACAAGTGCACTAAATGATGTTAAAAACACCACTTAGTATTTGATGTGGAGAAGTAGGACTAAAAATGAAAGTTGCAGTAGATGCAAGGATTTTATCCCATTCCCACTGTGAGAAGTGGTGGGGTTTGTTTCACAGTGTTAAAGGGAGGCACATGCGAACGCAATGTGATGTGGGTCATTAGGCAGGCTCTTTACAATTTGCCACTGTGTGCTGGGTTTGGCTGGCATAGGGTTAATTTTCTTCATAGTAGCTAGTAAGAGGCTATGTTTTGGATTTGTGCTGAAAACAGTGTTGGTAATACAGAGAGATGGTTTTGTTATTGCTCAGCAGTGCTTACACAGAGCAGAGGCCTTTTCTGCTCCTCACCCCACCAGTGAGTAGGCTGGGGGGCGGACAAGAAGCCAGGAGGGGACACAGCTGGGACAGCCGACCCCCACTGACCACAGGGATATTCCAGACCATATGACGTCATGCTCAGCACAGAGAGCTGGGGGCAGAAGGAGAAAGGGGGGGACATTCGGAATGGTGGTGTTTGTCTTCCCAAGTAACCGTTAGGCGTGATGGAGCCCTGCTTTCCGGGAGATGGCTGAACACCTGCCTGCCGATGGGAAGCAGTGAATTAATTCCTTGTTTTGCTTTGCTTGTGTGCGCGGCTCTTGCTTTACCTATTGAACTGTCTTTATCTCAACCCATGAGTTTTCTTATTTTTACTCTTCTGATTCTGTCCCCCGTCCCACGGGGGGGGGAAGTGAGCGAGCAGCTGTGTGGTGCTTAGTTGCCGGCTGGGGTTAAACCACGACACGCTGTTTGCAATGTGAAACTTTTAGTTGTTGTAACAGATTAAGGAGAAAGAAATTGGGCCATTTTGACATTAGGCTGCTTAAGAACTTTGTTCATAAGCACTGGGAGAACAGAAGTTCAATCTGCCTTTGCATGAAAAGAAGCGTTTTTATTGTGTTAATTGCATAATAATAAAACCTTGAGATGTGTTAATTTGTTGAAGAGGAATGGATTAGGCTGGAGATGAGGGTACTTTGACACTGGATGATGAGTTTTTTTGATAAGATATACTAAGATCTGGTCTCACAATAAGGATTTTGATAAAGTATTGTAAAGTTACTGTGACCTGACTGACTGTTAACATGGAAGAGTCATAAAAATAAACAAATTTATGTTTAGCAATGCAATATTGTACCCATGATCATATTTAGCTCGATTAATAGGTAAACCAATGACTTGGACTATCAGAGGGCATCTTCGAAGAACAGATCTTGTGTATTTTCTCTATTAGCCTCTGTTCATCTGTTTGTTCAGTTAAACTAAAGAAGCCATGATAACCTTGATACCTTTACGACATATAGGAGCTCCCACCAACTCCAGAATTGTAGAATTAACATGTGCACTGATGAACAAGCTGAGGGGCAAGTTCTTCCCTATGTTTCAATAGTTTTAAAGAAAGGAAAAATCAACTCTAACCAAGTTTTGACAGTTTAATAAAGTGAATCAAGGAAGTTTGAGAGAACAAGCTCTTCTACTTCAAAAGCTAAGTCAAAAGTTTGGACTAAGTTAAACTGTTTGTGAATATCTATATTTTTAATTTGGTCAGAAGAGCTACAGTCCTTCACAACTGCAAATTCATGACGTGCAAATTCAAAAATTAATACTAAGGCACAGCAGTGACCTGGAAACTCCTTCCTAGTTAGCTCCAGAGTATGCGTGTCAGGTGCTTTTCCATGCCAAAACACAGATGATCAGAATTTTTGCAGCTCAGTTAAAAAAATCCTGCAATTTGTGGTCTTAATTCCACAAATCCAATTTCCGCTGTGAACATGCTAGCCAAACAGTGGCCCTCACACTTTCATCTCCTTACAGCCCCCACTTCAGCAGCATAAACACACATTCTCAGGCATGGAAAACAGAATTTCAGCATAATTCTGGTAAAAACCTAAATCTATTACAGTATCACTGATAATCCATTTTCACCAAGAGATATAAATAATGCATAACCCTGAGGTTTGTGTTTGAAGAAAAGCCACAGTGAATCTCAACAGAGAAGAAAATACAATATCCAGAGTTATCCTGAGGTTGTGCATTTGGAAATGTTGTTTGTGTAGGATTATCCTCTTCAAATAAAACGTCAATTTAATCAATAGTAAATTGAGCTGAAAACAACACACAGCTTTGAAAACGTTTCAGGAAGACATCCAATATTTTTGGGACTCAAGCCAACAGAAATGGAAAGAACAGAAGGTAGCGTAGGTGGGGTAAATGGGGCCTAGCTGCTGCCTCATCAAGTGCTTATAACAGTCAAAACCATATAACAATCCATTAAAAACATATCTGGGGACTCATTTAGTAGCTGGCATCCGGCATGGACTTCTCTAATGTATCTTTTGTCAAACATTTTAATTGTTCTTCACATTTAGGACTTACCGGTCTTTTCCTGTCTCCTTCTTAAATACCGCATCACAGTAACTCATGCGCTTTTCTGTCGTCACATAGATTTTGGCAGTTGGGTAGCTGTCAACAGTTTTCTTCAGCATGTTGTACACAATGCCATTTCCATCCTTCCTCATGTTTCGAAAAGGTCCCCAGATCACGTAAACAGTGTTGTTGGTTTCTTTGAAAAAGTACTCAGGATTCTTGAGTAGGAGAGGCACACTTGTGTGAGAGACCACTCTTACTGTTGTCCTCTTCCCAACATCCTCCTCATAGCCCTTTGTGGGAGCATTGTTCATCCTCCATATGCATGAGGACTTGTCTATCTCAGCTCCCACCTTCTGGCCAGCCATCTGTCCCGAGTTTGAAACAATGGCACAGAGGTCACAGTCAAGTTGTAGAGGCTGGAAGAAAGAAAACAAAAATACGTGGCAAGTCTTACTCTGTAAAACATGAAGACTGAAAACTCATTTAAAAGAAAGATGGGCACAGTCCAACAAATTGATAGCAACGTTTCTCTTTAAAAAAAACTACCAATCCCCATGTGGTAGAGCTGGTGGAAAACCCTACCACTACAAAGCTCTGAATGCAATCCTTTTTAGTGAAATAGGCAGTTCCAATCTTTTCCTTTGTTCTCCACCTTGCAAAGTCAACTAGAAAAATAATAATTCCTTTTTTTTCTCTAAATGTTACTCTTTCCACTAGAAAACAATGAAAGAAAGAAGCAGCAGAAAACAATATTTAGATCAATGCCGCCTTCTCTTTTAACAAGGTGTTGTCAGCAATAGGGAAAAAAGTACAGAAAAAACGATGCTGGAAATTTAACTATACACTGGCTATGTTTATGTGTCTGAATGAATAGTTCCCAAATTTGTGACAGAAGTCAAACATGAGATGTAACTCTAAAAAGCAATCTAGCAGTTTGAAAACCCTGCAGTTGGAAAGGAGATGTAGACAGAGGAATATGCTGTTCTCTCCAGAGAATGGTTATGACCCATGAAAAATGAGAGGCAGATGGAATGGTGACTCGTAAACTAGGAACTTAATCCTGGGCAAACTGAAGTCAAAGACAGTACTTCCTGAGCATGTTCTAGGGTACTATTTCTCCAGTATGAATTGAAAATATGAGCAGTTGTCTGTCTAACAGAGATATAGGGACCTATGTGATGTTCCGTTTGTCAGAATATAAATAATAAATGTCTTTTTGTTCTTTTCTACCAACAGACTATAAGGAAATGCCCTGTATTTAAGTCGGATTGTATGAAAAGTTTGGTTAGAAATCTAAATTAAATGAAAACTTGATCCATCAAAAAAACCTACAGAAAATGGTCCAGGCCACAGATCATCTACAATTCTTTGTATGGTCACAGACTTGATCTTCTGTCATGCTCCCAATTGGGAGCCAGTGACTTCAGTTTAATGTTTGTTAGGAATAATTCCCTTCATGTTCTTCGGAGATTTAGCCTGACAGGATGCTAGATGCTTTTCTGATCAGACTTGTGGTTATTTCCCTTCAAAATCACACCTCATTTAGCTGATGTGGATGAATATCCTGGCTACATTTGACCACTATAACCTTAGGACACAGTGGCTGACAAAACATCAAATTTCTTTGATAATAGTGCATGATATAAGGACAAGAGATAAACATCTGAAGAGAGCCAAATTATAACAGCTAAAATATCTCACATTTGGTGACAAATATTGTACTGAACTAAGGTGCATCCTGCAAGACTTCTGCAATAAATCTGACAATTGCAAAGGTTTCATTTCTCTACTGTGATTGGTTTGATTTCTCTATGTGAGTGGTTCATGAAAACATTCTTTCCTCATTTCATCAGGAGTTAAAGATGCCTGACTGCATGCAAAAGCATTGGCAATGTTTCCTTTACAGAATACCATGTATTTTTTTATAGCTGTTGTAGTTTTAGAGAGCTGTCCTGCAAGGATAAAATCCCAGGAGATGCAGCTGAACACGACAGTCTTTCTCTTTACCGCTTAGTTACAGAAATCCTCTCTAAGATACATTATGAGGACACGGCTGGGTGACCTAAACAAATCCATAAGCATAACTCACATCCTAACGTGAAGTGAACTGTTAAAGTCCCAGCAGATTAATTTATAGCTTTCAGGGTGAACTTTCAAACTAACAAATGCTGAATATGAAACTGCTAAATAGGAAAAGCCAATTTGGTCAAGAATCTGGTCCCATTTAAATTTGTCTCAACCTTAGTGCTGCTTTTTGGGTTGGTTTTTTGTTTGTTTGTCGTGTGTCGTCCCCGTCCCCCCCCAATATTCTTCATTTTCCATTAAAATTGAGCTGCTCTCTTAAATTTGGAATTGTTTGATTTCCTGACCTTAGTTAGAAATGCATTGCACATTTTCTATTCACTGAGTATAACTGTTCTGCTCGAATAAACTGAGTACACTCACTCCTGCAATTGTGTCCCCTGGTTTTCTAGCTCTTTTGTTGTGATTCATTTATCTTGTTCCAATTTATAAAGCGCTTTCATAATATTGAATGCCTGCACTAGGTCAACATATAGTCTGCTCTTCTTCAACAGAGGCAGAGGCTTAACCCCTCCCAGCCCTATCTCAGAATAAATATTTTTTACAATGTAGAGAAATTTTACATGTCCTAATATGCGTACTTCCCAACAGAGATCCCAGAGAGAGTTAGGAGGCTGACTGACACCCATGACAGACATTCCACTGACTCCAGAATCATCCACTGACTTCAATATCTTTTTGCATCATATCTTCCTCAATGTATGAGAAAACACACATCAATTTTTATTCATTGAACCCCCATATGGAGGGACTCCAGCAGCTTGCAGTGTTGATTTATAAGTGTCACACACAAAAGGGGCAGTTTCAGTAATCCATATACAACAGCTTTCTCATTTTCCTCATTTAACATGACATTCCTGTTTGTTATTACACCCTAGCTCAGGTATGACTGTCCCATCACTTTAAGACTCAAAAGCTGCTTAAATGTAGCTCCTCTGCCAGGTGGGTCCCACAGGAGCTATTCAGGCTCATGGATTTGGATGCCTGAGGGTCCAGAATTGGGAAGCACCCAGGTAGTTGTGGCTGCTACTTCTGCTGCTGAACTAGGACACAGCTGACAGCTGCCTATGACCCTTGGGGAGTTGGAGTGATGTGCTGTTGTCCCCCTTCACCCCATACTCTGGGGTCCTACATCCCTCACACCCTTCTCCCATATGCAGGCTTTTGGCTGCAAGGTTGCCCATGATAGCCCTAACCTGTATGAGAAACTATCACTTTTCCATTTAACTTGCTGTATTGTTTGTATTAAGGATGAACAGAAGCAGAGAGACAATTCTTACACACAGAAACTGGAATACAGAGACATGAAAACTGGAGAATTAGAGAAAATGTGCCTTCTTGCTGATCTGTTTTGCAATTAACAGTAACTGTTTACAGGTGTCCACATCACAAACACCAGGATAGCAATTAAACACTAACTCATCAGCAGCCTTATCAGAGAAACCAAAAATGGGTCTGGCAGGCAGTCCAGGCTGCCCTCTCACCTGCAGAGATGGTCCGGCAGCAATGGGATTGACAGATTGGCAGGACCTTACAGAAACCTATGCTGTTACTGTTTAAGCTCTCTGGACTAAGAACGTTGGTTAAGGGTTTACCTGTACCTTTTACAAGGTCTTAATTCACTTGCATTGTAGATATATGAGCTAAAGAAAAAAACACAGAGAACCATTCACCTTTTCTTCTCTTTTCATATATTTAGACACATAGTTCACCTCTACACACCATGGGGGCTGAGCTATTATTGCTTCTAGAAAATTATTCATTTTGTCGCTGACCAGAAGGATGTAGAAGTCCTCAGCAGAGCAGCTGGGCATGATTCTGACAAATTGTCCCATCTTTTTCCTGAATGATATATTGTAACTGTTGAGGAGCACTTATATTTTAATCAGTAAAGAAAATGAAATGTCTGACCTTTCCATTTCCTGTGCAAGCTTACAGACAATAGAAAAGATAATTAAAACTGTGAATTAGAACTTGCAAAACAGTACCGTCTCTCTAGCAAAGAGAAATAGCTGTGTAATAAAGGTCACTTATCAAACAGTTCTAGTTATTAAATCTTTGCATTTAGCACTGAAGTAGCTTCACAGAATCAAAGGTCAAATCATTAAATAACAAAAACAGCCAGAATTAGAAAAGGTCACAAGCAAATCTAACTAGAAGTAGGTCACAAAACATGATTCTCTTCCACAGAGTATTTCGATATTTGGAAAACTGGTTACTTTCCAATTTGAAACAACTCCCCTATCATTTCAAATGTCTCCACCAGGAGACTGAAATTCCAGCTACAGGATCATTTCTATGGGTGGGTTTCCCAATGGCACAGGTCCTGGATCACCAAGTTTCCCAGACACACACCTGTAGGTCTGCTGAAGTCCCAGGCAGGGATAATCTCAGGCCAGGTCTCAACCTCTTGGCCAAAATTTCAGCACAAGTCAGTGGAGTCCAACAAAACAATGTCTTGACAGACCAGTCACGTCCCAAGCTCCCGTCTTAGCAGAGACTGCCAGAGTCACTCTTCAGTTGGACTAAAACTAGCCCAGGACCTATGCAGATGTAATTTACACTAATGAAAAGCTGAATTTCTCTTGTGACTTCTTAGCCCTATAGGCTGGTGGCATGCTGGAGAGCTCCCTCCAACCACCAACTCTGCTTCACTTTGTGAATCCCACAACTAATCATGCAGATAGTTAGGAAATTCAGATTAAACTTTCCCGATTGTTACTTTAACAATATGATTGTAATTTTGTAAATTGGACGGAATGCCCATTCACTACATAATGAGGCAATTATTAGCAGCTCGCCACATATTAATTTGCTCCTTTAATGTTGAAACAAATGAGATCTTTTCTTATAATCATCCTATTTGAGTGAATTCTAACAAAGCCGATTGAACAAAGCTCCAGAGAGACTTTCTTTATTTCAATGCCATTTATTCTTCTACTCTTCTTGGATGTCTTTAGAGTTTTAGAGGATACAACATTTATAATGATGCCAATAGGGAATAGATTTTGCCTTTATTCTTCATGATGTTCTTTTGAGGTCTTTGAAATGGAAGGTACAAGAGAGGCATTAACCGTCTGGCATTGTTTTTATTGCTTTTCTCTACTTTACAAGCAAAAAATGTATTTTAATTTTTCCTGTGTTTCAGTGATGATTAACCAAGCTGGTTTTATCTACACTTACTCACTTTCTTCAGACCTCTGACTAGGAAGAAAGACTTGCCAGGCTTCTCTAAGACAAAATTCAGCATATTTAAAGAAAAGAAAGATAGTAGTTCTGTGTTCACCTAGCAAGAGCTATCAATTTAATACAGCACTCAGAAGCACTGTATATAAATCACATTATATAACTAACATCAAGCAATACAAATAAAAATTATAAAAAAATACAGGTCTGATTACCCCGAGTCTGTGGTTGTACTCCCTTCCCTCCTGTGGTAGTGTTGTGGTTTTTTAGTCTTCAGCAATTGATTTTGGTCCTATCCCCCAGCATAATATCCCAGCAAACATCTCTGTCTTCATAAAATTTAATGTTAAGATATCATAAAGATTTTAACATTTTGACATTATTTTGAAATAAGCCCTACGTCAACAAGCATCCCATTTCCAAATAAACAGAATATTTCATAAGACTGTTCCTGAGACTGAAGTGCCTGGGATATTTTATTTAGACGACTGTCACTGATATGTACATAAGTGCTAGAAGGAAGTTTTTATTTAAATTGAATGAATTGGAAGAGAACACATAGGAGCCACGTAATGGGACTAATCTTGCCATAAGAGACTGAATAAGCAACTGTCACTGAAATTCTTTCTATGTACACTGACCCAGTTGTTACAGAACTGCTATTCTTTGATTTGCAGCTCATGTTACAGCTCCTTAAAAGGGCTGTATCGGCCCTTTGCTTGAACAGGTTGTGGATTCCTGATGTCAGCGGTAAAGAGACAGGAAAGGGAAGAAAGCTTGGACTTTTGGCAGAAGTTGAAACTTGCATGCCAGAGTCTCCAGCACCATCTAAACCTTCATTTGGTAACTGTATTTTTCAAACACTATAGCTTTCTTTCTCACAGAAAGGAAAAAAAAAAACCAAAACACAAACCCAAACCTTCCAAATATGAACCACAGTGCAAAGTGATGCAGTGTCATCTTTCTCACTTTCAAGACAGCTCCAGTTATTCCATGCCAGCTCGTATCTCTTTCAAGATACAGCAGAGCAAATGCTCACCAAAATGTTGTTGATTTTGCTGCAGCTATTGGGAACAATATAGGCAACTTTGAAACAAGGCAAGAATCAAGTACATCTCATGATACTGAGTGCTGAAAAATAAATGCTTCAAATATATGTGAGAAAACTGAGTAGCAACAGAGTCAAGTATATGACCTATAAAGAAGAAACCAGAAAATCGGTCTTTTTCTGTATTCCCCTCTATTCTAATATAAAGCAAAAATTGAAAAGTCAAAGATATTACCTCTCTTGATAATCCCATAAAATAAAATTTGAGGAAAACCAGGTCCAGCTTGATCAAAATATTTTAACTTTCTATTTTTAAAAAATCATATTTAAATAGTTTTCTAAGATGGAATTAAAATGCTCCTTCAGTTGAACATTTTTCTGTATTATGAAAAGCTTAAAGCATGGTAGTTCACATTAACAGAACAGGCCTTTCATTTTTTCCTTTCTTCCTGATTTTCCAGCTGAAACTTCATTGAGACTGACACCTTTTAAATAAGCATACACTAGTATTTTCTTCTAGAACAATAAACTATTGAAAGATTCTTGATAGCTCCATTGGTAAAAAAGACTCAGAAATAGAAAAGTGGTGGAGAGTAAATAAAGAACAGGACAAATTGTTCTGTCACTACGCGGAGGGTTAATGAAGGAAGGAAGCTGCCAGATTCAGTGTTTCAAGTGCAACAGAAAGACCCAGCGGAGGCAGAGTGCTGGAGGACTGATGGTCAACAGCCCTGTGGGACTTCGAGCACTGACAGAGTGGCAGGCGAAGAAAGTTTTGCCCTAAGCGTTGCCTGAAGGATGTGTGAGGACCTGTCCCGCACGTGCTCTCTGTCAGTAGAAGCCACGTTTTACTTTGCATCTCAGGTGGTTGGTAAATTTTTCTCTCCCCATGTAGGATGGCAGAAGAGATGTGCTCTTATTAACATGAATGAATACGTCACGAAAGGAGAAGGAAATAAATAGAAACAGGATACCAAAAGAGAAGAGAGGACAGAAAAAATCTCAGAGAAGAAGTGAAAGAGGCTATGAAAAGGTAGAATATAGTTTAGTGTTTAAAAGAGAAAGATATAATGGGAAAGAGGATTTGAGAAAAAGTAAAATACTGATATATAGCCAGTAAGATAAACCATGACGTTTAGGAATGATATCTAGCAAAAGAGAAGAACCAAAACACCTAAAGATATCTGTTAAGGTATAAACTAACTGTTGCAAAGAAAGCTTTATCAGACATGTCAATCAAATAACTCCACATTAGGCAGAGAGAATAGCTTTTTTCCTTTAACCTGCAACTGCCCAAGCAGAAAACAGACAGAAACAGATACATTCACTCCAGCATACACTACTACATCTTGTAGGTAACCAGAAGCCCTGAAAACTGTAGACATACAGTTGCCTACAGTTCTAGAACCACATAATTAACACCTCTGAACAGGGGGTGGGAGTAGAGAAAAGCAGAATCTTCTTTGGCATATAAAATATCAGGATAAAAATACAAGTATGCCCAAGAACATATGTGGAAATGTTCATGTCAAGCACAGCTGAGGATTGAATGCCTAATTGTTATGGGAGGGAGGCAAACTCCATCATGCACACCCTATACAGCAAGTTCATAAGGTAGGCACTAAAACAACACTCACTCTGAAAAACAGCCTATGAAAAAATTAATTTCCCAGTTGTTCAAAAAGGAACACCAAGAAACTACGTTAGTTATAGAGTACCCCCACCTTCATCTCAGTGGTTTAGCTGATGACCATAGATAACCAGAATGTTTGTGACACTCCATCTATCACTCATTTGCAATGTACAGCCTTTGAAATATCATGGCTTTGTAATAGTTCAAAAGCCGGGAATTCTTCCAACCGAATGCTGCTTGCTGAATCCTGAATCCAATAAGTCATTTATCTTAACATCTGCCACATTTCTCACTTGCCCTCATTAGCACGTGATAACTCTTGAATTTTGTGCACAAAAGTTACTGGAGAAACACAATTTAAACCAGACTCTGTCCATCGAACTTCATAACAACTCCAAACACAACAGAATCAGCTGATCTTAACTATGGCACCCCTTCTGTCACTCTACTGCAAAACTGTATTTGCGACAGTATACTTGCTACCAGCAAAAAACATCATCACTTGATCCAATAAGTTATTGGTATCATAATATTTAGGTTTATTTTATCTTCTGCAATTCTCTGTTTATATTGAATTTCTTTTCTGTTTTTTGTATGTAGCAATAAGGAAGATAAAATTTGTTTCTTCTCTATACAGGCATATTTGCTCGGCAAACAATACAAAACACAGGGAGGTAAAATGTCACTTACAACTCAAGGAGACATAAAAGGGGGGGAACGTACTGTTAGCACATGGACTGAATAGCAAATGAATCACAGTACAAAAGGACAAAAACAATTTCTCACATCCAGTACCGTGTATGGCATCAGAGCACAGGTAACATATAACACATAATCCTTCCTTACAGAGTGGACTTGAGAACGATATCCTTGAAAGCAACCAAGGCCAAAAGGCCTCCACAAAAGCTGGTTTTTCTTTGCAACTAATAAGTAGTATCTGTGCAAAAAAATTAATGAGAATTCTTTGCTATGAAGTTGACTACTATAAGACTATGTCTAAGGAATTCTTTGTCACATATGCAAAACATTGGTTAATCTGTAACCACTCACTTTAATTTGTATTTATTATAAATACCCACAGATGGCAGTAAAGTATATAATGTATACAGCAGATTTGTTCCAAGATTGCTTTCTCTAATAACCTCCTATTATCAGCACTCACCATTAATCATGGGCCATTATCTAGCAACTTATTTGGCTGAATCACAGATGCAGGAATGCCTGTTAGGCCTCTAATCTAAATACATTTGAAAAAATTACACTCACAAGTAAATTATGGGACTTCTAATATGAAGTTCACATCTTATTTCAGGTCCATTTATTTGGGATCTGATATGGGGAAATGATATCAAGGTAAGCACCAAAAACTGTCGGAAAAACTACTTTGTATTCCCTTTTTTTTTTTTTCTGAAAATCCACCTAACAAGCTGGAAGCCTAACCTCTAATTTATTTTGTTCCATGCTGTCTAGACCTATTATTTAATTTTGTCTCTCTTGGTGGTCTATCTGTCAAATTATTTGTATGCATGGAAGGAAAGTGATAAGCTAAAATGCTAATTATCCATTTTTCTGAAATTAAAAAAAAAAAAAATCCATGCCAGGAATAACAATAAGGTTTATTACAATAGCATTAAAACCAGTAGCTTTTTTATTTCACAAAATAAGCCTTAAGAAGCTTTCTGAGTCCTGTGTTTTTAATTGCAGGATGCCTTATCTAAAAGAGAATACATACTTGCTTCTGGCCACATTCATTTCTTTTCCCCTCATTGGTATATTGGGAATATTTGCTGCAGCACTTTATGACTGTCAGCTTTACAAATGTTTAAAATCTTCTGTAAAAATGTCATGTCAGGTTAAAACTTTGCTGACAAGGTCATAGTCCAAAAATTAAATTGTTTTAAATATCTTTTATTTTAAGATTTTTAAACCATTTCAGCTGCAGAAAGATATAAGGTTAAATCACCATTTTTCAGATATCTGAACTTTCAAACACTATGGCACTGGGCACTAGGACAGAAATTTAAACTGGATTGGAGAGTTCTGCTTAAATAATTAGGAAGATTTATTTTAAGGTCTTTTAAGTCATTAATGGAAGCTGTTGAAGCATAGCTGCATATTTAAAAACTCTGAAGGTAAAGGTCTGTTTCAAATGAAAAAATCGTTGTACATACACTCTCTTCTGATTGCTTTTACATCATTGCCTCAGTGCGCATGTCCACTAGCCAAATTTTAATCAGTGCAGATTTCATTGCAGACACTAGTTTGTAACATGGAATAACACTACCTGCAACAACTTTGTGAGCACTCTCAAGTGGGAACTACTGGGTTAAATGCTTTGTAAATAATTCAGAGATCATTCTGTATCAGTTCTCCTTCCTCATGGAGCATGACAGTGTAGCTTCTGCTACTACGACATCCCACACCAGCCCAATTTCCCCTTCACTTAAAAGCCTTTGCTAAAGAAAAGCCCCTGAGCACAGTGGCCTCTGCCAAATCTTATTGAAGTCCACGGGGCCTTGTGCAAGTCCGTGCATCATCACTACAGAGGTCAGAAAAAGATCAAGGCCTGAGGAGGTGCTGAATAACACACATACACAAATGAGGTGGTAAGTTATGAGTTAAGGCATGCTAGAAGCAATTGCAAAACAAAATCTTATTAAAAAGTGAAAATAATAAACCCTTTCAATCTTTTCTCCACTATATAGTCTGGCCTGACAATGATACAGTTGCAAGACATAAAAAACACTACCTCCAAAATGGGTAGTTATAATCACATGGCTCTTCTACTTAGAATTTAAATTTTTAAGAGAGAAATTCATTTTTAGTTCTTCACACATCTTAAGGAGAAAAATACCACTGTAAAGTATCCATACACTGACTTTCTAGGAAAATCTATAGCATGTTCATATCCCCCATTACAGTCAAAAGCAAAACTCCAACTGACATCATTAGAGCCATGACTTCGCCTAATGTCTGAATTTAGGAAAGAGAAATTTGGATTCTTATTTCATAGATGGAAAAGCTTTCTATCTGTAAACAGACTTGGCTCAGCAGCAAGAGAAACAGCAAGGAAACTTCTCACGTAGCATGTCCAGCTTGTGGTGAAAATCTGTGCAGGTCTAGGCTCAACAAGACGTACTCTGAAGAATAAATTTAGGCATGAGACTATAAAATTATATAGCTCAGAAAAAGAATGTTCTGTGCGATTACAAGATTATGGTGCTGCTCCTTTGCCCAGGCAGCAGCAGAGGCCTCTCAGCTATCATTCTGCTTCAACCTCTGAAAAGGATGTAGGGTATTTTCTTGATGTAAGCTATCTGCTCACAAAGCCATATGACAGTCTTCCTTTTTTGTACGTGAGCATGCATGCTGATGTTCTGTGCTGTATGGACTTGCCTGATGACTGCTGAAACTATTTCCCCCCAAGTCTGTTTCTGGGATGAAAACCTAGGAGGCCACATTAGCTTCCTGCTCTTGCTGGCATCAAAAGGGTTAAGCCAGATTCTACATTTCAACCCTGCTTGTGGGTGCACAGGGTTTGTGTAGGTTTTTCGGGTCTTTTTTAAACCTGTTGACTTTAATGAAGCTTGTGATTCCTTGTTTCCAAAGATTGTAATGACAGCAGGATCTTTATTGTCTGACAACTTGAAAAGCAATCTTAAAGGTCAACACCAAAGCTCATCAGCTGCTCTGTAACTCCAACTGATACAGCAATGAGTACGGTGGTTCTGAAAAAAGAGGTTCTTGGGGACAGCAATAAGGAGGGAAACTAGGTGACCTCTGATAGCATCCACCTGCTGACCGCTTTGGCTTGCTGGCATTATAAATACAATAAAATACATGTCAAGTGATTGCCTAGCAAGGGGAGAGATAACGGAAGACCGACAACTGCCTTCTACAGCAAACAGGTTGTGCCTCTTTTCCTCCTCCTTCCAGACCAATGCTGCTCCATGCTACAGGGTCTGTTGCTCCTCTGGCTATCAACAGCTCACAACCGCACATTGGGAACCGGGGAGGCTAAGTTCCACCTCACTCCCACAAAGAAGGTCTGAGGGACTATAGTATGCAGCTAAGTAAAAAAAAAAAACCAAAAAAAACCCCCCAAAACCCAACAAAAAACCAAACTCCACTGAAGTCATCAACTAATTATAAAATAATCATCCAAAAGAAATGCCCACCTAGGTTACAGCTGATGTTGAAGGAAAAGCCCAGAGAACAGCAATGAACCTCAATGAACCTTGGATTGCATAGAAATAGCATTTCTTCATTTCCATGAATAATATATATTGGAAAACTTTTCTATAGTCATGTTAGTTCTATGTTCTGTTGTCTGCTTAGTGACTTAAAAAATATATATATAGGTATTAACACAACAAAAGCAGCAAGAGAGACATATATATATATGGAGAGTTTAGATGATGTATTAATTCTATTATAAGAAAATATTTACAAAGCAAATGTGAAAGCTTTGGCGTCTCCTCTCTCTGAGTCATACTACCGCAGAATTATAGATGCAGTATGAAGAAAACTGTGTGTGTGTGTGTGTTCAGCTACCCTGTCATGCATGGTGTCAGACATGCACAGCTTCCTTATGGCTAAAAAGGACCAAGGGAGATGACCTGATGATGGAATACTGATGGGCTACATATGTCCCATAAAAAAAAGATCCTTTTTTTCAGGGAATGCACCTTTGTAACTGAGGGCAATTAAGCTTTGGAACAGGTGCCCAGAAGATTCTGGAGTCTCCATCCCTAGAGATTTCCAAAGCTTGATGAGGCACAGACCTGACCTAACCTTGATATTAGTCCTATTTATAGATGATGTTGGACAAGATGGACTCCAGAGGTTCTTTCCAACCTATTTTTTTCAATAATTCTAGAACTCTGACACTTTAAGAGCCAAGGGGAAGTTGTATGAATTTTAATGAAAAAGACAACACATATTTTTTAATAGTGAGGATTATTCATCGGGGGGGGGGGGGCGAAACACAAAAAAAAAAAAAAAAGAAAAAAAACAAAAAAAAGATTGAAAGTTGAAAAATTAGTGAAAAATTATTCTCTTTTTCCTTGTCTGTTCTTGGTTCTTTCTACTGCCTGTCACACAAAATCACATATAAAATACAGTAGGAGAGAGAAACATCCCTAAAATGAAAACGGGATGATAGGATTTGATCTGCATGTCATATCACAGTCCTGCACAGAACCTACACCTAATAAATCTTATTCCCAATAAAACATTATTAGGCATAGTTACAAGACTGGAATCCAGACTGACCTAAGATCATAACCACAAGTGCACTCCAGCCACTGTAGCACAGGGTATGGGCAACATGGTGCAATTTCCTTCCTGGCATATGTGCACTAGCTCCAGGACTGCTAAACCAGCTGTTTCAAACAGTTAGGTTCATTACTTCATAGGATATTTGTAGAGACTGTAAATTTTAGCTGAGTCCTTCTCATAGGTCTTTTTTCTAAGGCCTGTTAGCAATGAATAGGTGATATCACATTATGCCTGGAGACCTATGCTGTGAATTCTTCTTACGCCTTTTAGCTCTGCTAACAGTGGTGCCTCCACCAGTACTGGAAGATGGCTGAGGTACAGAAGTGGTAGCTCTAATGGACTCTGGGGTTAGGAGAGGGGTAAAAAGAAAGAAAAAAACCCCACTGATCCAGAATGAATAAATCTTTTCCAAAACAGAAGTCAAGACTGCTGTCATGTGCTAGTGACCACTGAGCAGTAAGTTGTAGCTTTGCAGGCTGGGACAGACGGAAGAAGAGGTATGTTGCAGGAAATCAAATCCACATTGCATTCTAGAAAAATGGGAGAAACTCCCATACAATCAGACCTGCAAAGCTCCAACTATAATACAGCAGAATTATAATGGCTACGAAATGTAGGATGATGAAAATCAATTCTGAAAAAGTGTATCACAAGTGAATACTGTACTTATCCCCTCCCCTTGGAATAACCCCACTGTAGCAGCAAAACCATTGCTAGTGCTGTCACAAGATCCTTGCAAAAATCCTGCAGACCGTGTTTTTCAAAAGAGCAATAATGAAAAAATAAAGTCCTGTGGTGCTTTTCCTCTGTCAGCCCTGTTTATGAATTCATAGCACAGCGTGAAGGTTATTAAAATCCCATATGTGAGAACCACACACAGCACAAGGAGATATGAATTGGCATTCCACAGAGATAATGCTATCTAATGGGCAAAACAAGTAGCATGGTTTCATTCTTATTCAGAGTACATTTGGAAAGGGCAAAGCATCTGGCTGCTGCTCATGGATAGCTGACCAGACACAAATCACTTCTTCTTCTTACCTGTTGATTAAGAAGTTAAATGTAAAGAGCATGGCTGTTATCTTGCTGGGCCTTGATATTCCCAGGACACCCTTTTACCCACAAACCATTTGACGTGAGGTGGATTAAATGCTATTTGGGTGACCCAGATACAGTAATTATTAAATACATTGCTGTTTACTTCCACATACATGCAGTCCAAATCAAAATGTAATTAACTGTGGAGATAACCAACACACCTCACGAATTAATTCCAGAGGCCTGCCTATCCAATAATTTAATTATTTTCCAAAATTATTCACTTATTTCCCATTTTATTGTTGAAACAAAACAGTTAATGCTGTGCTTTATTTTGCTGCCAAAAATGTTGTGATCCAAAGTAGCACAGAGCTAGTTTGAACACTATCAGCAGCTGGAAAAACTCCTAAGAAAAAAACCCAAACAACTGTTTTGGAAAAAAGGTTTAAAAAAAAAACCCCCAAATTAACAAAGTATAGACAGGCACAAAAGGTTTCCCCAGTTTTCAAATACTCTGAAACTTTTGTTAAAGAGCAAGCAATCCCCAGTCTGTGATTCTAAAAACCTTGAGTCAAATTTAATGTCTAAACCAGACTCTATTTAAGGACAATGATCAAAGGTTTGCAAGGCTATTTCTCTGTCTTGCATGTATGATCAATCAACCACCACAGTGAGACCACAGGTGTCTGATGGTAGTCATCACTAATGACAGAGATGGAAAGCACTCCAAAATAGGAATGGCAGGATCTGCCGTGAAGCACCATGAGACAAAACCATCTTCTGGCAGGATTAAAATCCATGTGCTTGCTTGGTACTCTGCTATGTTGCTGAGGAAGGGTTTCCTTCTCATCCATACCTCTGTGATCACACTGCTGCTCAGTCTCCCCCACTTGAACAATCACTGCTGAAATTCAGAATGGGGATGATGCTGTGAAGTTTGTGTTCAGATCTGAACTTCTCATTTCAGGAGTGTTCAGACTCAAGATTCTCATTTATACCAAATTATACACTCTTTCAACTGCACCTTCCAATCTTGTCACTATGTGATAGGCCTCATCATAATATTACACCATCTGTTTCAGCTGTTGGATACTTCTTACATGCTACAATCAACATCACTGTCAGAAATTATAATCTATATCAATATTTTACAGAGGCAAAGGAGGGAAGACAGTGAAAAGAAATTAAGTTCCATAACTAAAACGAAAAATCCTTTCCCTCTAATGACTCCTGCCTTCTAAACTGTCTTTCTTTATGCATGAGACAATTTGACTTGGGATTTGCTACCTGACTAGGATTAGCTACGTACTTTGGAACAGGAGCCCCACAATGAGAAATACATAAAACATAATAATAATTTTCTGTAGCATGCCATTCCAAATAGAGACAGTTATCCTTCCTATCACCCTCATGACTAAAGCTACAGTCAGGTATTTAATACTGTTCCACAAACAACAGCTCTTTGGCTTGTATTTAGTATGCAAACATGAGACTACAGGCTAAGTATTTAAGGGTCTTTGTTAGCAGCCAATTCCTTCTGGGTTTTTTTGTAGGTTTTTTTCAAAGAATGGGGAATAACAGACCTCAGGCAAGAGCTGGATAACATTTTGGTTTGCACTTGAGTGCCAAGAAGAGATTTGTAGATGCCTTCATGACCTCATGAGCATTGCTTCAGCATCTCACAAATGTTGATACATCTAAGGCCAAATCTGAAAAGAAATTTAGGCGATCTTTAGGTGACAAATAAAAAATTGTAAACCTTTATAATCCTCACTACTTAGCACACGTTCAGCCTTAAACTTGCAAGGTGTCTTCCTTTTTAGACTGAAATGTTTCTTTGGTAGCTGAAGTTCCACAGGACACCCAGACTAAGATCTTCCTGTGGCACCAATCCAAAACCTCCACCCCACTGACATCCAGGAACGAGACTGCATTGAATCCAGCAGATGAGATCAGAAAAAGGCTGTCAGAGATGCTTTTGGATCTTCTTTCCGCCTTCCTGCCACCAAGTAAAAATTGAACGTTTGTCCTTAGTTTTTATTTCCTATCACTTTACCAGCTAACTTGCAGGATAAACTTCCCCGTGATGCTGAGACATTTCATTTTATTCAGAATCTTTAGAATTCTTAAATGAAAAATCTTCTGATTGTGGTGAATATTTATTTTTAATTCATCAGTTTGTTTTAAATGCCTTCTGATATTGCTTTCTTTGGAGGGTTGAGGCTTTGGGGGTTTTTTTGGTAGAATAGATTATGACTGTTTTGAGCCTCTGATGTGGATACTGATTCATATTTAGAACACTGTCGAAGAGTAACAGCTGACATATGCGAACACAGGAGACCTGCTGATACCAGAGCTCAGGAACACAGTTCCATAGGCATTTCCAAGTCTCACAGAAGCATTCAAGATGCAAAATGGATTCCTTGCCACATCACGTAATGAATGAGACATCTAGTTTGACCTTGGTGTCAAAGGAAAACATGTTTATATCTGTAAATATGTCAACCTGAATTTCAGTCTTGCTGCATTTTTAACATGGACACCAGAACTTTACTGCTCAACACAGAAACTTATGTACACTTGCGCCTTTAAGACATGCTTCTTTATTTTATTATTTTTACTATTCCCACCTTACAACAGACTACGTGTCTTTCTTACCATGAAGTATTCTGTGGTTTCTCCGGTGATAGCTCATTGGCTATGATATAGGGGAATTCAGAGCCCAAATGCTGGGACTTTGTAAGAATACGAAGTAGTCAGGAACCCAGAGCTAAATCTTCAGCTCTCTTGAAGGGAGAAGCAAAGAGGAGAAACCAACTACTCCTGATCCTGGCTGCAGCTAAAGAATGGTCCGGCTTCACCTGGAAATTGGAACAGCTCGACAGAAGCTTAATTTCTGGAGATTTCTCATTGGGAAACCAATTAGTGACAGCTGTCTGGAGTGCTTGGCCTAGGAATATACAGGCAATGCATTTATTCCATAGGGATATCAAAAATTTATTGCCTGAACTTGAAGTGAAAAGGCTGGTAATAGTAATTTTTTTCCAGACTCATGAAGGAATGACTTGTGGTCTTGAAGAGGCACAGCTACAGTGTTATTGCATTGTACAATGACAGTCCCTGCACTTTGGAGGAGGTGGAAGGTTAAGTCACCTTCTAGAACAGTGCAAACAACCCTTTTTAAAGAATTAGATGAAACATGTTCTTCAGGATTGGGGAGATTTTCTATATGCAATTACCTTCGGGTTTCAGTTCAGCTTGAGGATACTCTGTCTCTGCACAATACTTTTGGGTGATCCCACAGCAAGTCATGTTAGTTTAAGGTTCTGATGCTGCAAAATACTTAACGTCAGCTGTTCTTTTTCTTATACTATTGGATTATACTTGCTTTAATCACAAGGTCACAGAGTTTTGTTCTATGCTGAAAATCAGAGCCCACCCTTGTATCTTTTTCACCACTAATGTTACAAAACATGAGGAAAATAACTCCATTTTACTTTTGCCTTAGCTCCTCAAAAGAAGCCTTAGTGCACCTCTATCAAATCAGAAGAAAAAACAAAAGAAAAAAAAAAAACAACCCAGGAGAAAAACTGACTTTTGTTCTCCTGACCTTGGGAAATAAAAATTCAGTAGAGCTTCCCTTTGTCTTCCCACTTCATTTCTGCCAAGTCACAGACCAAAACAAATATCCAATGAAAAAAATCTTCTATCAGTCTTTTGAATACTTTCAGGACAGAAATCACTTAGAAGTGATGTGTCAGGGCACCTTGTCTGTTTCTTCCTCTCCCTTTCTCAGTCTAAAGATGGTACTGAAAAAGCAAAAGCACTTACAAGTGCTGTTTGGGGCATAAAATCCCCTGCCATCCATCTCTCACTAGGATAAATTTTGAAAAGAAAAGCACTTAGAAGTCTCTTTTTGTATCCATCTACATTATTCCTTTTCTCAGATGTATTTTGAAATAAAAATAGAAATGAAATGCTATTTTCACTGTTTTGATGTTCAAATCAGGCATGTCTCCTCTAATTTCTTCCTTTTGCATTTGCTCTGTAACAAATACCAGTTTTGGTGCATACTTCATTCCGTTTCTCTCTCTTTTTAATCTCAACATCCCCCTCCCAATTCAAGTAATGAGATTATGATGCTATAATCTTATTTTGAGCATGACCTTTGATTTCTATGGATTTCTATTCCAAAAAAGATACATCCGTTCTGCTGGCCAGATGACAGCAATATAAACATTTAGCTAATTTAATTGATGCATTAAATTTCTAAAGTGGGGCAACCTTCACTGACAATGGCAGTCATCTCCTGAGCTACAAGTCACAAATGTGGGCTCAGTGGCAGCAAATTCAGTTTTTGAATAATCAATACAGTTTTTGACAACTAAAAAAGCAAACATAATCCTGAGACATACATAAAGGGTTTTGAAATTATCTTTTCACTCTATTCAGCAGCAATGATAGTAAATTCAGTCTGGGCATTTGACTTCAGCACAGATTTGGATCAGCTGCTGAAAGGCCAGAAAAGGCAAAAAGAATAATCCCTGCCCTAGAAAACTTAACCAGCAATGGAAGAACTGGGTTAGTGCAGAGAAGAGAAAATGGAGGAGATGTGATAAATGTCTCCAAATATGTAAAACATGCTGCAAAGGATTCTCCATGTCTGTTCTACACGAGCAGGGTGGTAGCAAGAGAGATTTGGGTTAGACTTTAAGCAGCTTTCTAGCAAGTGATACACTAAAACATAGTTATAAACAATCTTGGCAGGGGCACAATTACAAACTAGGTAACTCCTGAGGTCCTTTCTTATCCTGTTTTCTGTGATTCAGTGGGTTTTAGTAAGGCTGATACACATACAGCACTTCACAACTTAGCCTTCTTCTAAAGAAAGAAGGTGATACTCTGTGCTGTATAGTAACAGTCTGTAGCTCAGCACTGTGCTCTGCACTACATGGAAAAGTAGCTATCCAGGTATCCTTTAGCAAAAAGGTACCTGGGTAGATGTGTGTGTGTGTGTGTGTGTGTACATGCGCATGAGTGTAACTCATGTACCAGTAAAGCAACCTGTAATTTGACAAACCCTAATCCCCAGACAGAGAAATCAGTAAAATGAGAACAAACCTAGTTCTCCATAATATAGTAGCAGCAATAACAGTAACTTCCAACTTTTTAGAAAGTCAAGCATATTTTGCTAAATATTAATAGTTGTTTTAAAACACTGCCATGTGCTTCTGACTTTCAAGTTGTCGTGGTTTAACCCCAGCCAGCAACTAAGCACCACGCAGCCGCTCACTCAGTCCCCCCCCATCCAGTGGGATGGGGGAGAAAATCGGGAAAAGAAGTAAAACTCCTGGGTTGAGATAAGAACGGTTTAATAGAACAGAAAAGAAGAAACTAATAATGATAATGATAACCCTAATAAAATGACAACAGTAGTAATAAAAGGATTGAAATGTACAAATGATGCGCAGGGCAATTGCTCACCACCTGCCGACCGACACCCAGCCAGTTCCCGAGCAGCGAATCCCTGCCCCCCCCCTTCCCAGTTCCTAAACTAGATGGGACGTCCCATGGTATGGAATACACTGTTGGCCAGTTTGGGTCAGGTGCCCTGGCTGGGCATGAGAAGCTGAAAAATCCTTGACTCTAGTCTAAACACTACTGAGCAACAACTGAAAACATCGGTGTTATCAACATTCTTCACATACTGAACTCAAAACATAGCACTGTACCAGCTACTAGGAAGACAGTTAACTCTATCCCAGCTGAAACCAGGACACAAGTTCAAGCTACAGTAAAATGAAACCAAAATAGAGGTATTCACTAGCCTACCACCTTTTAAGATTTCTGCTGAAATCCTGCTTAAATGCAACAGAAGAGTTAGGTAACCTTTCTCTCCTCTAAATATATTTAAACGTTACCTTAAGTATTCCTAGCAAACCCCTGCTTCTTGACAACAGTAGACATAAAGCTGTCTTTGAGTAAAAGCTGTATTTCTTCTCAGTTTATGATAGCTTTAGACTTGCTATCCTTTTTTTTTTTCCCCAGTAGAAAGAATAGGAGTAATTGTGGAATAAAGTACCACTCATGGTGAGTAAGGATGTCAAATTCTGTTCTATTGTAAGCTCTGTCAAATGATAAGCAATTAGACCCCACTTTCAAGGTCACTTAAATAAATAATATTTTTGTATGAGTTACTTTTCAAAAACTGCCTAGTACATACCACAGTCTGGAATAGTGATAAGTCTACACTGACTGTGGTGTTAAATGCATATTTCAAGTATTAAGAATTTCTATCTGTTGTTTTTAAAGTCAGTCTGAGGGTGTGCATTTTCACGTTTCTGATCAGCTCTTCACTGTCACTTTTCCAAAATCTTTGCCATATAGTCAGCATCATCTTCATACCTAGCTGCCAGTGGAAAATGGATCAGATGCTACAAATTGCTCAAGGGCAATGAAGCCTTGAAGAAACCTTTTGCAGAAAGTTTCTGAACACATAGAGCACAGCAGGCTTAGGCTCTATTTCCTTGGTGGGATTCTCCAATGAAAGCAAACATACATTTGTTTACTGCAGAGCCAGTATACGTGTCCTATAGTAAAGAAATGCTAGTTTGTGGCTACCACATTCACTAATTTATTCAAGAAAAATATAGTTATGAATGCTTTAAAAACATTGCTAAGTGCCTGAGCTTACTGACCTACAAAACACAGATTAAATGTGCCTTTCCTGTGTTGCTTGGTTCCAAGCTCTTGCAAGCTTACATGCTAACCAGGTAACTGTTTCACTTGAAAAAACAGATAATGGGGTTCCAATGGCAATAAGCCTGGATAAAACGTGAGTGTAATTGTAATTGTGTGTAATCTCTGATGCCCCCTGCATCAGGAAGGTATTGTGAATCAGTGACATTCACTTTACCAGCAAAGAAAACCCATCACTTGTGGAAACGCACATGTAGAGATTCTGCTGCAATAGATTTCCACATCCATCAGTACAGCTGAACCTGTCCAGTGAACTACAGACTGGCCTCAATATATGCAAATCAGTTTTAAGTACTGAACAACTCTCTCTGACAGAGATCAGTCTGTCTACTCCATTTCCCGTACAGGAAGCAAATACTGCAGTCACACTGAGCTCACTGGAAACAGAACCACTTATACACAGCTACACAGCAGAGGGGCTCTGCTACAATAGGAAGAAGAGGTTGTAAGGCAAAACAAAGACTACAAGTTTGGGAAAGACAGACTGTAAAAACTGATGTGCTTTAATTATTGGCACTGGGATGTGACAGCCAGATTCCTAAGATTTTTTTTTGTGCTGTCTTTGACTTTACACTTGTAAATATTAAATGTAATAGCACAACAAGGTCACTCTATTCAGAACAATGATGCTGAGATTTTCACTCAGATGCGACCTGTGGACCACTATTTTATTTAATTACTTATTGCTTCAGCAGGATTAGTCATGGCCAGAAAGAGCTAGATTTATACCACTAGTAATTAAAAAAAAAATAAAATCCCGACTTCATACAAGTCTGGTAAAGCACACAATTTCATTGCAGGGAAAAGGAACAGAGAAGCTCGTTCTGCTTTCACACTAACGTAAACCTGAAATCCTGGGTAAGCCATTTATGCCAGTGGCAGAAATAAGAAACCTGCCCTGCGAATTGTAAACCACTATAGAGAGATCTAAATGAAGGTAAAAAGACTGCAGAAGTTTCTGCTGAAAAACTGCTGTGCTGAGGGAAGATACTGCTTCTGGCTTATAATTGTACTTTTTACTTTTGTTCTTGTTGCTGAGCTCAAAAAATACCAACTCTGTTCCCCAAAAGCATGGTACATGAGAAATAATAATGAATACAGATATCCTTTAAACCAAGACTGACTTGTTTTAAAGAACTTTGTTATAAATAGGTGGTATTGTTAAAGGGGTATGTAAGAGTACAGATAAAGGGTAATTAGGAGGGTAATGAAACAACCCCTGTGAAGAAGCAATAAACAGCACAGAGTGGAATTGGTTGAGTCTGTCTGTGGGTGCACTTTCAAATTTAGAAGTCTGAACTTTGGCAGCCATATCCATTTCTGAACTTCTAAATTGGTGGAGTGGCTGTCAGGGCTACTTCTGATATCAAGTTATTTCTCAAAGAAATATAAATTTTTCTAGTGTTGGAGCAAATGCATAACAAATGGCATATAACTCACACTCCTTTGGACTCTAGGCCTGACAGTGTCACCTTAAGTAGCACTTGCTTCTGAATAGGCCTTCTACAATCAATAGCATTATTCCTGGAGTGAGCTATTGCTTATGTTCACCAGACCCCAGAACATTGCAGTTTGAGGCAACATTCATTTTTATGCAGTTTTGTTTGTGCTGTATAACATTTGCTCTCTCCTGTGGGGAGACTCCATAGACAGATACAGGGAGGAAGAAATGGGAACAGAAGTTTAACAAGGCAGAAGGTAGGCAGGGACAGCAGAGCCCATACAGAGCCAAAGTCTAAAAGACAATTAACAATATATACCTTGTGGATCCTGGCCCAGGGGAGCAAATCTGTTTTTGGAAAGGCCAAGACTTTCTCCTGTTCAAGGGTCTGGTATAAATACCTGACTGGGGTGGGTGAGAGTCAAGAAGGTGGAACGAGACTCTTCTCAGTGGTGCCCAGGTACGAAGGGCATGAATAGAAATACAGGAAATCCTGTTCAAACATATAAAAAACTTTTATATTCTGAGGGTGGTTGAACACTGGAACAGGTTGCCCAGGGATGCTGTGGAGTCGCCATCCATGGAGATATTCAAACGCAACTGAACAAAGCCTTGAGCAACCTGCTCTAGCTGACTCTGCTTTGAGGAGGGAGGTTGGACTAGATGATGTCCAGAGTTTCCAAACCCAGAGGCAAATATCTTGATCAACCCCAGCTGAGCTATGTTTACAGGAAAGACCAGTCACAAGAGCTTTTTTTTTTTTTTTTTTTTTAAAGGAAGGCTGTGTGTAAAAAAACCTGCTTGAAATCCTCTCACTGTTCAGCAAAGAAAAAGGTGTAAGGCTGGACATATTTTTTCTGGATCTCAAAAAATGATTTGATACCGCTTCATCCAACAGATTGATTTCTAAAGTGGGAAAGCATGGCATTGAGAAAGACAGAAAACAGAGCAGGTTATAAATCTTTCCATAGAGAAGAAAACAAGGATGTCTATAAAAGGAACATTTCAAGGTTTTAGTGCAGAGAATGCGTAGTGCCATACGGATACCTACTATAACCACTTAAGCTTTTTTTATACCATTTGTTGCCATTACAAAGAAAATGAATCAGGGCATCTAACGTTAAGTTAAACACAAAAATAGAAAAAGATAGTAAAAATTTTCTGCTAAGGAGAAACAAATGAACTGCAACCTGCTATACTAGCCAGTGGGCCTTTCTTAGACATAGTGGGGTAATTTCCAGTCTAAGATGCAGTTTCTGTCAATGATCGGCACTATGTATCTTAGATATGCAAATAGCATATAGATTAAAAAAGTCTTCACTACATACTACCGTTATTGTTTGCATAGAACTAGCAATAAGATGTGTCTGTACAGAAAGACAGAGAGGAAGATTCAGGTCCACAGGAGCTGATCCGAGTTGGCTACTTTTAAATGCAAGACCACAGAGAGCTGAAATCATAGTTTTGGGACAAAATATCAGTAAGCTCTATGCAATCACTAGGCAACAGTGGCAAAGTATTATAGTGGCAAAACCCAAATAGTATCATCTTCTCTGTATCCACAGTGTAGATAATTACACCAAAACAATGAAGAATGAGGGTAGCAATTTATACAGATTGACTTCTATTATTTTGTTTGGTTGGGTTTTTCTTTTAATTTACAATTATGTACAGGTATGAGCCCATGTTCTGGGGAACTAACCCAGGAATCAAAATATGTAAAGACCACACATATCAAGGTTCATTTTGAAAGATTGAACCCATGTTTTACAAAGGAGTTCAGAAAGAATGGTATGGTGAAGTGTGAGCTCCTGAGATGGAAAGGTAGTAAAAAACACATAGACAAAATCATAAAAGGAAGGAATGAACAGTACAACACCCAGAACAAGGAAAGGATTTGGAGGTGATGCTAAATTATACACTAAGCCACCTGTGCAGTATATTTTCAATTGATGTCACTTTCTGAATCCATCAGAGAGTAGGACCACATTAGAAATACTTTAGTAAGCAGCTTGAGCTCTGTTATTTGCAAGAAGGAAGTTTACTGTGGATGAAAAATACAGCAGGAAATCAACGAAAATCATGGGTTTCTGTGGTAGAAGCAAATTGTTTTAAAAAAAGGGGAAAAGAGAGAATTGAAGGAATATCCTCGTGTAGTATAAATGTCTCTTAGCTCCACTACCTCCACTGTACAACCATTGACTATCTCCCTTTAAAATTTTATCTATTACAAATTGGAGGTAATTCAGCCAATATAGAATTTAGCATGTGCTTAAATGCTTTGGGACCCATTCCAAAACACATGAAAAATCAATGTCTTTATCTGGTTTCGGATAAGGCCCCTGTTAAACATACCTGGTGCTAAGCATGAGCTGAAGTGTTTTGCTAAACAAGTATCAGAGAGAAAGATCTCACAGTGGTCATTTCTGTCTGTATATAAGCACTTAAGTGCTACCAGTCTATCTGAGATACCAAGTTTTAAACAATGCAAGGTGAAAGCATTTGGACACTTCAAGAACAGCTTCTTGAAGAAGCCTAAATGTAGAGCAGAAGATATTACAACTTCTGGCTAAGTACCGAGCTTCGCATGTCCTTTGGCTTAATCTGTCATCCTTATTTGTTATCATCTGATCATCTATGTTCTCCATGTTTTGGATTTAATTCACATGAACAGGGTGTTACAAGAAACTGTGACTCTACAAACCCTTAACTAAAAAAATACGTCACAAAATTCAGATATGGAGCTCAAAATAAAAAAGGATCTGAAAAGCTTCTGTAATTTACATATATTCCCAGACTGTCAGAGCCTGTACCAACCCAAGTCTTAAAAAAAGATTCCAAAGGACTTCACAATATAAGATAAAACAATAATTTTAGGCTATGCTATAATGTAATTCATTGCCAAACGATTTCCATACAGTTTCTAAAAGAGAGAGCTTTATAAGAATAGAAAGCTTTGTAAAAGTCTGATAAAATTGATATAAAAACTGCAATAAAAGAGTCAATATAATTTCAGAGTTAGCCATCTATTTTCACTACTACTTTAGGTATTCTGTGAAAGGCTTTCACGGTCTTAGAGATTTTTTAATGCGCCATTCCTGAATGCTAAACAATCAAAAGAAAAAGATGCAACTAAAGACAATTCCAATGGAAAACTAAAATAAATATTAAGTACTAAGTGCAAGTAAAAGGTCACTTGCAGCTTATTTTCTGTCATAAAAAAGTTATACTATGCTTTTTTTCCCATTACTCTACTAAAATTCAATTCCTTAACAGAGAAAAAAAAAATAAATCCCTTCATTCCTGTGCATCAATGTTTAATTATAGCACGTTTGATTCTCTGTCCAAGAACTACTGGTTCTAGACAAAAATACAAATAGTGCTTTAAAGATGATGTCTGCATGGCTTGATACATAATGTAGACACCTTCATTCATAATTTCTTGTCCCCATGTTGACAGCTTTTTATTTCAGTTAAAATCTTAGAAAAGGGAAGGAAAATAATTGAGTTATGAGTTTGTAGAGAGAGCAAGATGAAAGAAGGCTGAGTTTTTCGGGCTTTCCAATCCTGAACCTACCACCTGGGTTTGTATTTTGATACTATTACTAATGCTGAAGATTACCTAACAGCACCAGCTGTCCCTTTGTTATGAAGATAGACTTAGCATAAAAATATAAGAACGTAGTTTTACAAGGAAACGAGACTGCTTTAACTCTGCAAGCTCTTAGGGACAGACTGTGAAGGTGGACATGTACTGGAACAAAGGAGGTGCCTTTAGGAACACATGCTGGCAAAGGCGGCTCTAACTCAGACGTCCTTACATTCCAATATCCCCCCTTTCACCCCTTTGCTCTAACAGGTAGGTAAAGGGGACCTGGTGTCTGACAACAGCAATTTAGACATCCAGGCATCTCACCTCAACCAGGAAGTATTGGGAACAAAGCCCTTGCTCAACCCTTGGCCATATTTGTATTCAAGTGAGGGCATATTTCAGAATAACAGAATCCTACTTCAAGTAGACCACTTACAGTGCAATTGTAGAGGCACAGCTCAGGAGAGCATCATCACTGAAGCATTGAAAGAACTTATTTGCATGCACAAGACAAAAAGTCTGGATAAACCTCCTTTACTTTCCTGTCCATTGCTCTCCTGTCCCAGTCTCTCCATTTTTCCAATTTTATGTTTATTGTTCTTCACTGATATTCTGAAAAGTTCCAAACCACAGAAGTAGTTAATGCCAATTAGAAAGCTGCACTGTAGAACCAAAATATCTGGCTCTGGATAATGTTTTTCCAAAAGGAGAAATGGATGAAATAAAATTATCTTCTAAAGTGAGGGCTATAGCTAAAGACTGCTCACACTCTAGGGAGAAGAGTCTTAGGAACACAGTTCTCATTAAAAAGATGTTTCATCCACACCATCATCAATAAGCCGTGAAGAATAAATGTAGAAGCAGAACCAGAAATAATGTAACACAGTGTGTAAGAAAAGAGACTGCACTGAAAACAGTTTCTTAAAAGTTTCTTATTATTTCTTAAAAATAATTAAGCAAAGAAAAAAATTTCACCACTGATGCAAACCCTTCAAAGCTCTGACAGCCTGAAGTTTCCTGCTCTGCAGCATGATATCCAAGGTTCATTGCAAACCCCTGTTTATCCAACTAACTGCATTTCTCAGTAGTTCCACGTAATTAACAGTTTGGCAATGAAGGAGGCAATGGGGAGCATATATATGTAAATACACCAAAAATATGCTAGGGAACATTAAATGTGTAAAATCAAGCATTGAAAATTTAGGGAAGTGTCAGAATTAAGGTTGCTGTGCAGCCCTAATTGGGCAACCTTGTGTGCACACATTATGATACTGTCTTTAATTACCCGACCACCTACTATTTTTTCCACTGGACCCCTGCCTGCGCTGACTGACATAATGAGCAGCTACTCAATGCCTTTGTTTTCTTGTTATTAGTCAATGTGTCCCCATGCCTCATTTACTGAGTGCTATTCACACCCTGCTCTGAGACTTATTAATTTCTGCCTGGGCTGTCATATAGTACTTATATTATAGTAGCTCCTCACTCCTCAAATACCATTCTAAAGAGAGATAGGAACAGATTGTATTAGCCCTCTTTAGCAGAAGGGGGATGAGAAATTAAGGTGAAAGTTATAAATTAAATTAAGAAGTATATACTCACTGACACACAGAACCTGGAGCAATTAGGATTCTTTGGTAATTTGTGTATTCAAATAATTTTCATTGACTTGAGTTATCTCTGTGAAAGATCAGTGCTTCATAAATCAGACCCAAGGGTCTCAGACTAAGCATTCAAAAAGTAAACAACACACAATTAGTAAAAACATGGCTTGATTAGATTGGAATCACACAGAAATTCTGTAACAGAGGCAAGAATAGAATCTAGCAGCTAGCGTTAATGCTTAACCGTGACAGCCTTGCCTTCCATTCCTGCAACTTTCCTTCACACCTTGCCATTTCTTCAGCAAATCAGGCAGCAGTCCTAGCAACGTAGCTGGCACCAGAAATGGTAAAATCTAGACAATGAATGAGGCTGAAGTTGTCCCACTATGCACAGCCATGAACACGTCAAAGAAGCCTGAATCAAAAGTGGACAAGTGATTTCAATTATAGCATTTCCCAGTTCCTGAACCTTGACTTTGCAACCCTACTAGCATTATGTCAGCTTCGAAGGTACATAGGCATACCAAAAACCCCTAGAAATCTGCCCACAGCACGAGAGTGACACCTATGTTGTCCACAGCAGGGCCAGAACCTTCCTATCCACCACGCAGATGTCAGTAAGTTAAACTAACATAGTAATAGTGGCAGCAGCAGAATACCACCTTCTACTTCAGTAGTCACACTATTTTTCTTTTATAATTATAACGTCATGCTTGTTATTAGGAAAATGTTTTTCCAACCAGCTCTAGTGAAAATAATATATTTCCCCTGACCAACACATGTCATTAAGAAATAAAATATTCATATTAAAGAAGCATCCAAAATTTTGAGTCTAACAGGCAGTTGTATTCCAAAGTTCAATATGTAAACTAATTAAGAGGTATTTAACAAGACTAAATTCTAAATTGCTTTTTGTGTCTTTCACCTACCAGTTCTCCTTTTGGGAATACAAATTATTCACTGGACATAGAAGTCCACCACCCTGCAAGCATAGCAAAATAGAAGTGTAGACGTCAGAACAGTGGCCTTGGACTCAGGAAGCCTGAGCCATGGTCTGGCCTGCTACTGACATGCTTTGTGGTCTCAGGTAAATGACAACCTCAAGGTCTCACCTTCCCAATCTGTAAAATGGGATTGATACTTGATCTCAAAAAGAACTGCATGGACTTGTTATATTACTGTTATTGAAAAAAAGCCTCCCTACCTCAAACCTCTCCACATGTAAAACTGTGTGTGAAGGCAAAGTATTTAGCATGGTCCACTTAGTTAAAGAATTATCATGGATCCTGCAAAAGCCCCATTTGCTCCCTGCACATGGAGATCAGTGGAGCTACACCTCTGACCTTCCAGGCATCACCCTGTAGGGACTGGAGAACAGAAGGGCAGATCAGTTCCAGGGAAGCACAGCAGGGGAAACCTGAGGCACTGGCATGAGTTCCATCAGTCAAATTTAAAATGAATGAAACTTTCTTTCTGCAAAGTCCTCTTAACTTGATGTGGATTTAGCTACTGGTCAACTCTAGACATGATGCAATTAAACGCAAGGATCCTACAATGGAATGATGGATAAAGTCTTTCTCAGGTGCTCAGTTCCTGTGCACAGCAGGTGGTCAGGTATTAGAAGTAAAAATTTAAAATAGTAAAATCTAAAAATCTATGTAAATATATGTTCTAGAGCAATGATTTCAACTGACGACTCAAAGGTATAGAGAGGTCATCTCACTGCTAGTAAAACATAATTAGCAGAGTGACATAGCTTTTACTTATTAATTATATTTCTTTTGTATCAATGCTACAGGAACTGTGGCCAAAAAAACAATCAGCAAAAATCTTTTCTGATGAGAGGTCTTTTCCCCTATTAGCTCTGCGAAACATATTAATCCTGAAAGAATGATATTTCCTTTCAGTTTTGCATAGCAGTGTGTACAAATAAAAATGTTAACTGCCAGGACATAATTTCCAGTATGCTTGTCTTACTTGAGATGTGTGTTTTCTGTTTGGAGCACAGCTGTTCATATTTCCCAACATGAGCTTCAGTGCTGTAAATATCTTCTCTGTTGAGGGCTACACTCCCAAAGTACTGCACAGGGGCCACATGTACAAATTGTGTTAGTGCTAATGTAAACTGTGTGTGTGCAAATCCATGCACAGCACTTAGAAATATGCAGACCACGGAACTTGATCCCACCACTTTGCCACTGAAACAGAATTGCTCTATTTAATGCTGTGTGACGTTAATCAGGTTTTTCAAAAGGCTTTTATTCAGCTAAAAGAATGCGTTCTGGGATAAATTTTAGATTATGCTGCAGAACTGCATTAATGAAGCAAATTACTCCCAGCAACCTGGAAAACAAAATAATTAGGAAACTGAAGGTAAGATTGTCTGGGGTTTATTGCCACATTTTTTACAACAGTGTAAGTCTGTGTTGTGTTTAGCTCAATTTCTTTACTTCCGGATTTCAAAAACAAGTCCTTTGCCTGTCAGCATAACACAGCTGGCAGCACTACCGCCTCTACGCTAGAAGGTCAGAGATGCACATCTCTGACTGAGACATGGGCTTGTATCCAATGCTGACGCTGCAACAGAGCGTTCGGGGGATGTCGTTGCACAGTTAGAGCTGCCTGCCTTCAGATGAGACACTAAATCAAGGTCATTTCTGCCCATCAGTGGCGACGACCTGGGTGAAAGGTAACAATCCCATGGCAATTTTGACAACAGTAGGACATAAGCACGATGGTCTTAACAATATTTGCTCCTAACAAATAGCTTCTGGTGTCTGAGATCCTTTTGAAGCAAATGTTAAGCAAAATAAAAGAAATCCCTGGGACTATCCAAACCATGTCAACAATATTGCCCTCCTTACTTTGCAAAGCTTTCTCTATTTAGGAGGAAGGGTAGCTTACTTCTAAGCACAGTGAGAGTACTGAGTCCAAGTACACATTAATACATTTTGTATAGATGTAGCATATGCTTTTAAGTTTTTAGAAACACAGATTCATGAATTTCCAGTTTCCTGAAGGCAATTTTGCAACAATAATTATCAAATTAGGTTAGTATCAGTCAGTCTGCTGCTTTAGGAAGAGGGAAAAATGCAAGTAACATAAGAGTATGGGAAATAAAAGCTATTCCTGCACCATTTTCCTCTGAGCCCAGCAGTCAAGTTTATTCTACAGCTGGTGACAAAAGTGGTGGTTGATGGCCATCTACCCGCTCCATGCCCTGGCTTTGTAACTACAGAGAGAGAATCTGATGAATAGACATGGGCATTTTTTAGCTTTCACAGGATCAATCTATATTGTAAGATCAAGAGCAGAAAGAATGAATGGTACAACTACCGATGAATGTCAGGCTGTCACTCTGAAAGTGGTGAAATATCACATCTTTTAATAAGAGCTAGAACAATACAGAGATAATGTAACGGGCTGGCATGGAAGCGTGCTGTACTGCACTTGGGGAACTTGGGTAGTTGCAAAAATGTCCCAATCTGATCAAGGATTTCACCTATTCTTCATGGACTACAATCAAGCAAGAAGGTTTCTTTTTCTTTTTTTTTTTTTTTTAATGAGACACTGTCTGAACCAAAGATGAGGGGGAATCACAAGCCTATAATGAAACCTTTGGGTACAGCATGAGGTTTGATGGAGGAAAAAAAAAAAGGAATCTGAATTGATTTGCAGGCAAGAAATTATAAAGCATGTTTTTCTTTCCAAGGAAGCCCTCAAAAGGAAATTGAGAGGACTTGCACCATTTCAGGTATTGATAGGGCTCTTCATTGTGTTAATTTGAGCAATCCTAGGCAGGTCTCAAGGAAGGAAATATGTTGCTTTATTCATTCATGCGACAGGGGAAATAAGAATGGAAGAATATCAGATAAAAGGCAAACTAGACTAAAGTTATCTTTGACCACAACTGAAAATGAGAAGCAAAAGCTAATATATACATAGTAGATAGTGAAGTAAAATTAAGCATACAAATAAAAATGCTGCTTCTGTAAAAATAATATGCATATACTTAACATCCATCATGGGAAAAATTCCACTGAAGTTACAATTAGATTTTGAGAGTAATTTCAGTAGCAACCTATTTCATTTCTGTAATGAAATGTATAATGATTTCATCAGTAACAAATTCTCTAGGTAGTATCACAGTAGAAGGTTTAAGGATGGCACCATTAAATAGCATCCATAATTGTTACAATCAAATGCATATTACACAAAAGGGTGCATTTGTGGATGACTGCTAAATGTACCAATTTGCCAGATTAGCATTTTGCTGAAAGTAACACTCTGAGCCTTCAAGAACCTATTACCTATGGACTAAAGCTCATGTCAAGCCCATTTTCTGCTGCAAAATGAAACTGGGCACCCTTTCACAGTAAAATTTATATTACAGCCACAAATACTACTGTTTCAGACTCCTTTGCTCTTAAACTATTGCAGGAAGCTGTGAACAGTGCTTTGCAAAGGGCGACAGAATTTGGGCAGCGAACCTGACAAAACACCAAATCTATTTAACAGGAAAGGAGTCTTGCAGACACACACACAGGTTCCACAAAGCATGAGAACATGAGGTTTCATTTACAGGATACTGGAGCAAACCTAAACAAGCAATCTAGAAACACATTTGCCCTCCCAAGTCACCTAGATCATTAAATAATAGATGCTATCTCTGGGTAGAACACTTTTTAAAGATTATCCTATCTAATACAAAAAAGTAGTAGAAATCTAGGACATCCTTAGGTAGACAAATACTTCATTGCATCCAGAAATAACTAATGGTTATATATAGAGATACTCACATTGGAAAGAAACAAAAATGCTACATTCATGAATCCTCTAGCAATTTAAAAATTCAAACAGATTTTAAGATGTATTATGCAGTAATATCTACTCAGTCACATCTAACGTAGAAGTGCCTGTTAATGATATGTAGTTGCTAAAATTATATTTATGTTTATAAAGATCTTGCCAGACAAAATAGATTTTTCAAAGAAAAATGACATGCTTAGTGAGTGAAAGGAAATTACGAGATGCATTTCTGCATTTAGTAAAGACTGATAAAAAGACTGATTTTCAGGAATTCTCAATACAATTTCCTAGATAATTGGACAATTAATCTGAATGTATGAGAACTACAAATGTATATACAAATAAGGTGTTTTGAATGTAAAATGAACCACTAATTTCTTACCAGATCTGGCACATGCCATTATGAAAGCTGTTCCTCTAATGAACAAACACATTGAAACTGCAAGAACACTACCGCAGACTGAATGGAAAAAACGATGGCCAAAAATCCTATTTCCAAGAATAACTCAAACCACTGTAACATTTCTCACGTGGACCAAAACAAAAAAACCCAACCCACCAACCACAAACCAAAACCCAAGCAACCAACCAAACCAACAAAAATATCACTTTGCCTTTTAGTTCTAAACCTTTTTTAATTGGCCTCATACAACACACATCTTTGTGATCTTCTCCTCGTTAAATCTGCCTTATCTTTACAAACAATCTTCAGAAGAAACTAAATGGTATTTGCAGGAAGAGAGGAAAAGCATGAAGAAAGTAACAAGCTGGGCATCGTCTTGGGAAAGCATGACGTGATTCATCTCATGAAAAAACATCCAGGACATTATAGGAAAAATAAATCCCAGGTAATTTGATATCTAGAAGCAGAGGTAATGTTATGTCATCTCCTTTCTTCCATTACAGCTGAATCCCATGCCAAGTTCTAGGAAACTGAAATAGCAAGAAGTGAGGAGGGGGTAGGCTTTTGCCGTGGATTAATTAGGAAAAATAAGGAAGAGTTTTGCTTGATAACTTGGTGATAAAGGTGGAACTTCAAGTGTCTGTATACACTGGAAGAAAGAAGAGAATGAGAAGTGGAAATATTTAAGATCTTTAAAGAAGCAGGAAATAAAGAAATATAAACAGCTGTAATATTTCCCATATCTCAGTCTGAGGAAAAACTGAAGTGGTAAGCTATTAGTCCACTGCATGATCTTCCAACAGATGTGGGCAAAGACCCAAGAACTGTAAATATAAAAGCAGACAGGTTAAAACCTGAGTTAATGTGGAATATGGGTCAATCACATACTAGCAGGGAGATGAGCAGCCAAATTGGTTTTTTTCAGCTCTAGATTTTATTTTTTGTATATGCAACTATTTAGCACACACTGAAACTAGAAGAAAAATATATGCATTATTCATGATATTCGTGGTAGACATGCACTGTAGTTTCAGTGAACAGGACTGGAAGTAATACCAGAGGAAATAAAGGCCTTAAAGGAAGACACTAATCTCAGAAACCTCAGAGTGTCACTGTAATTTTTTTTTAAGGATTCTGTTATGATAATAGTTAGGTTTGCAGAAAACGATTTCTGCACTATTCAGATAAACGACCTCACAGAAGGCCATTTCTTCCCCAGGAAATGAAGAGTGGATAACACCCACCAGAATGGGAGCAAGCCATTTAAAAGCAAGTGGAGGGAGCTCCACAATGCTGGTTCCTATGTGATTATCAACAGCTTGAACATAACAAATATTTTAGATTTCACGACAGAATTTACCTCACGCTGAGGCCAGCAGAGATGGCAACTCATTTTAAGCAGGAAACAATATCACCCCCATCCATTGCTTGAAAATGACTTCTCATCTACAATTATCTGTCAGTTTTGCCTTCTCATTTTCAGCTATCACCAGCCTCCATACCTACAAAAGTCCATTTCTCCTTTATTCTTGTGCTCAGCTCCAAAATAATTTATTAGGAGTTACACATGCTTATCAAAGACAGACAGAATTCGTGCAGAAATTAATGGCAGCCTATGGAAGATGCTATATATCATTATATAATATGTGCCAACACTGCTGTCACAGTACCTGGATTGCCTCATCCTTTGTCAATCAGAATAAAGCATTAGTGTAGTGCAAAGATTATTGTTGTTGTTATTGTTCTGACAATAAAGTTCTGGCTGTAATACAATGGTAATAAGTGATAATCTATCAGGGATAGTAGATCCCAAATCATTTTATGGCAGTCAATCTGACTGCCCCCGTTTTACTTTTTGAACATGAGCAGAAGTGACTTGATCCAAAAGTGTTACTTGCTCTTTATAAACATGAATCCTTTACAAACACGATGAACCTAAAGCTGTAAAGAGTACTTTGGTCCATGCCAGCAGCAGGACAGAAACTGAGGCTAGTTCGTAAGAGTTCCAGCCTCTTCCTCTGCCCATTCTCTTCTGAGTAAAAGATCAACACTAATCATCATTATTTGTCTTACAGTAATGTTATCAGCTCCATCAGTTGTCACTGATACTGGTGATGACAAGGTGTGTCCAACACCAAGGGCCAAGTGGGGCAGAAATGAATAGGACAGCTCCAGAATGGACTCACCTGAATGGGGACTCCTACAGGATGGTCCATCTACCTCCAAGACACTCTCCTGTGGGACTCCCTCAAGGTCTGCCATTGAGAGGATTAATGAAGGAAGACCATCCACTATGAATTTGAGAAAACTACATTTCTCTGGCTTCTAACTAGAGAGCCTATTTAGCCTCAAAAACACTGAAAAGTGCCTGTACTTAGCTTTTGGGAGACACTGGCATGGCTGCAAATAAACTTTTTAGGGACTCACTCCATCTAAGAAAAAAGTCATGCTTGTAAAAAGACATCGGGAAGAAACTTAAAAATGTACGTGAGCTCTGACCTGAGACACAATTTTGCCATAGTTCTTCTGGTTTGAAATCTATTTCCAGTTGCTTTTCCAAAGCCTGCCACCAGAAGACTGGATCAATATAATGCATCATCTTAGGGCTACATCTTGAATCCATTCAGGAACCAAACCTTCTGCAGAATGCACCAGTAGCTGTCCTAAGAACATCCTCTCATCTCCTAAATCTCCAAGCTATGCCTTCAAAGCTGTCCTAAATGGTAGTATATTTTTGGAGAAGAGGTAATCTGATGATCTAGTGAAAGAAATTCTGGGCAGTGAAGGGCAAGGCAAATTGGAGAGGAGGCTGAAGAAAAAAACCAGCAGTTTTGGACAACATGCACTGGATCTAAAATGGAAGAGCTACCAGGAAATAAGATAGATATTACAAATCTTCTACATGATAGGAGAAACTGTATTGTAAACTAGACAATGTTAATAAATCAATAAAATTAATTACACAAAAAACACCTGAGAACAAAATTGTCTGTCATTGATCAATTCCATAATATACTGTATGTCATCAAATATAGGATTATTGGTTTTACCTAAAGGCCAAACTTTATCCTTCACCTTGGTGTTTAATTTCTATTGTAGGATATTTGCCAATACTGATGTATACTTTCAGTGTATTGCTCTGGCACTACTTTGGGGTGACTCTTGTGCATGCAGTCAAGCATTTCACAGGAGTCTGAAGGCATCAGAAGAAAAGCTTAGAAAAATACTTTTTCAACTTGGTGCACTCCAGAAATTATATCTTCTCTTTACAAACATGAATCCCAGGGACCAGTACGCAAAAAGGCAGAAGGGAGGGAGCATGGTAGCATCACTGAACTAGAACCAGGGAAATCAAGCAAACCAAATTGCACTTTGGCTGGTGTAATATTAATACGAGGCCCTTGAGCATTCTTTGCAGTCTCTAACTGGCGCTAGCAGGTTCTGTCCCCTGGAGAAATATTGATCTAAGACCTGTGGCATTTCCATCAATTTCAAATCCAAAACTCTGGGTCCTAATTACAAGAGACTCTTAAAGACAAATTCAAGAAGCTGTACTTCGAAAATGATGCTATTACTTGCAGAAAAGAGGACTTGACTGGTATGAACAACGTAAAGGCAGTAAAGTGCACCCCTGGGGTTGGGGATAAAAATGGAGGATAAATTGTTGTTATTAAGTGGACAATCCCAAAATCACTCTAGTAATTTCTCTGCACTCGTTTTGGGAATTTCGTTTAACACTGTATTTATTCATCTAATGGGCATGCCAACTGCTTTTCTGAGTGACAGGAAACAACAGATTACTGTAATCTCTGACTAGCTGAATATGAAAAATATATCAAATGGAGAGAAGGAAAAATAAAGATGGAGGAAAGAAATACTGCAAATAACACAGAACATAATTTTCTCCCCCCCACCCCACAGACTGAATTGGCTGTCATTTTAGGGTGCAGTCCCATGGACACAATTTACCATGAACTTTTCAACGTTGGTGGTAATATCACCTATTGGTTTAGAGGTAGTTCAAAAATTATTTATAATGAGTAGACAAAATTTACAGCTACACCCACAGAAAATATAGCTCCTTGTTACAGATAATGTAACTCTATCAAGTAGAGCTATAAGATGCACACACTGCCAGCATAGTAATGCCAGTAAGGGGCATGAGGTTTTTGATACGACAGTCATACAGGCCCTTTTACAGACCAAATAACATATATTTGGTAGTATGGCTTAATGTATTCAGCCAGACAAGAGAGACTATCCCCAGAAAAGCAATTATTGCTGGTGCAATCTGCATCTGCTTTAAGAGGGTCTCTGAGCTCATTTCTCTCTATGCAGCAGTTACACCAGTCCACCTGTTCCAGCCTGATCTGAGAGCAGATAGCACAGATTAACAGCTCAAAAATGCATCTAAGGTTCACATTTTAATATAACAAAAAGCCTAAGGGAAAAGGCTCATGTGATAGAAAGTTTCCACCAACTCAGAGAACAATAAAAAGGAGAAAACTATGTATTCAATCCACAGAGTTTTGCAGCAGAACCTGAAGCTGCCAAATGCAAGCTATGACAGATGGCCATGGGAGCAAACTTGGAAAGCAAAGACTTTCAAGGAAGATGGCTGTGGCTTTAAAACTAACTAGTAATTGGCATGATTGTCAGTGTTAGGAGTCTGTCTCTTGAGCAAGTTCTAGCTGCTGTGTTTACATGCACACCCATGCACGTATGTGTGACTATGTATGTGTGGCTGGCACGCTGCTTCCCTGCAGGGAAGTATTAATAGCCTTGGGTCAGCTCAGTGCTGCACGTCTCTGCCAGAATAGCTATGCTGGGCAAGAGCTCAAAGAGCTAAAATCGCTGATTGCCATAGCCAGCAGAAACCCCTTGTCTAGAAACAATTATATAGGCAAAATTCCATTTTCACTCACTCTTTTTACTCTGTGGTGTATTTTATACACCAGTACAAAGTGTACCTTAGCCTTCATCACTGCATCCAAAACTAGCAACACTTTGCTACAAAAGATACCTTGAATTGCCATGAGAAATAGACTCCAGGTATAAACTCAGGAGGGTGACACTGAACTTCTTACAATGGAGGCATATTAATTTTTAAACAGCAATAGTGAGAGGATATTCAGTGAGTAAGTGGTAAGGCACTACTCTCCCAACCAATGAAATAGAACACCCAGAAGACACCTTGCTTGCTATTAAAGCAAACCAGCCCATCCTTCCTTCAGCAACTATTATTAACAAAAGCTAAAATCGCATCATGGTAAAAGAATTCAGTTTTCATCCAGAGTAAGAGCAGTAAGTTCCTCCTTCCTGCCCTTAACCACAAGCCTCACTCTCACCTGCTCATTACTCTAGCAAGCCCACCTTTCCTGTCTTCCCCAGTAGTTTGGTCTCATTCAAGAAGCTATTACACCAAACCCCTCTGCTCTTTTCTTTACCAGCCCAAAGAATACTCCATTCACTTTGTCTGGTCCACCTGTCATTTAACTAAAAAAAAAAAAAAAAATTACCAATAGAAGTTTGTCTGTCAAGCTGGCTAACTGCAAAACTTAGGTTTGTCTCTGTTTTCCAAATGCTGTCAAGTCAATTTTCACAGTGTTCCGTCTCTCATTTGGAGAGGCATTGTTCACACTTCTCACATGGAAAACACAACTGGCACCTTCTTGTATGGAGTCTAATATTATCTAACATAAACCTCCCCTTCGCTAGCAGTAAAAAAATCCTCAAGGAGGTGGGAGAAATCTCTGAAAATTACATATAAACAAGGTGGATGGCAAATCTATGACACCAGGCACTTTTTCCAGTATAACCTGCAAGCTCTGTTCAACAGATCAATCCAGCCCATGACTGTGCATCATAGACATTTATTTCTACCAGCCCAGATTCTTTAGGGATTGACTTTTGATGGCACAGCTAACTGGCTGATAGTAATCTCTTCTCAAGTCCCTTAGTCTTTTTTTAAAAAAAGCAGAGCTGCCACACAGGCAGCACTGCTTGACTCATCACATTCAGGCTCTGTGTGGAGCAGATTTAATTCCTTTGTATAGAATACTTGATATATTTATCCTGGCACTTGACTTTTTCCTCATGAGACACCATCAGAGTTGTGGCAGCTTTAAAAACCTAAGCTAATTCCATATATACAGAAGGAAAAAGGCTGAGCTGGCAGGATTTACTCTACTGAGGACACACATCATCTGTGCTCCCTTCTCTCCTGTAGGTTCACCACAGTCTCAGTAGTTTCAAGCGGACCTTGCAGCTTATTCTGACAGTTCTCTTCTCCCAGGTAAAAAGGGGGTTAGAAAGAGGAAGAGGGCAGTGGGGATTATGGTGATAATTTGTTTAGTGAGGCCTATTTCTGTAATATAAGATGTGCTCCTGGAGTTGCTCACTTGGTGGTTAAAGTCTTTGGCAGGAATTTTATTTTCAGGTGTGTGCCTATGGCTGCCAGAGCCAGGAATGGGAACTCTAGTATGGTTAGCAAACACAGAGGGGTGGGGGGACAGTAACCAACAACCCACCATACAAATCTCTCTCAGAAGCATAACAAGCAATGCAATTGTCATTAAAAATGTTATGTAGCCAATCCTTCTGTAATACTTCCAAGAAAAGTTGTTCCTGAAAATTTACATAGCAGAAGCAGAAAAATATTCAGAAGGATATATGTCATGTTTATTTTTACTTCCATTATTATTACTATTATTATTATTACATTATTACTAAGGCTGAAATGATGTGACTAAGCAATTAATATAAAATTGTGTCTTAGAAGGGATATAAATGATTTAACATAAATGTTTAACATCTTTGTCGATGACACGGACAGTAGGATTCAGTGCACCCTCAGCAAGTTGGCTGAGGACACCAAGCTGTGTGGTGCAGTCGACACACTGGAGGGAAAGGGTGCTGTCCAGAGGGACCTTGAGAGGTGGGCCTGTGTGAGCCTCATGAAGTTCAACAAGGCCAAGTGCAAGCTCCTGCACATGGGTTGGGGCCATCCTAAGCACAAATACAGGCTGGGTGGCGAGTGGGTTGAGAGCAGCCCCACGGAGAAGGACTTGGGAGCGTTGGTTCACAAGAAGCTAAACATGACCTAGCAATGTGCGTTTGCAGCCCAGAAAGCCAACCATATCCTAGGCTGCATCAAAAGAAGTGTGACCAGCAGGTCAAGGGAGGTGACTCTCCCCCTCTGTTCCTCTCTCATGAGACCCCACCTGGAGTACTGCATTCAACTCTGGGGCCTCCAGCATAAAAATAACATGGCCCTGTTGGAGCAAGTCCAGAGGAGGGCCATGAAGATGATCAGAGGGCTGAAGAACCTCTCCTATGAAGACAGGCTAAGAGAGTTGGCGTTGTTCAGCCTGGAGAAGAGAAGGCTCCAGGAAGACCTTAGAGCAGCCTGCCAGTACCTAAAGGGGGCCCACAAGAAAACCAGAGAGACTTTTTACAAGGGCATGTGGTGACAGGACAGGGGGTAATGGCTTTAAACTGGAAGAGGGTAGATTTTGATTAGATGTAAGGAAGACATTCTTGACTATGAGGGTGGTGAGGCAATGGAACAGGTTGCCCAGAGAGGTTGTGGCTGCCCCATCCCTGGAAGTGTTCAAGGCCAGGGTGGATGGGGCTTTGAGCAACCTGGTCTAGTGGAAGGTGTCCCTGCCCACGGCAGGGGGGTTGGAACTAGATGATCTTTAAGGTCCCTTCCAACCCAAACCATTCTATGATTCTATGATAAATGACTATGAAACAGATGACCTTTTCTTAACAAAATATCCTATCAATTCTTAAGCTGTAACAATGAATAAGATCCCAAAGGAAAAGACAGGATAGAAGTCATGAATGTGTCAGAAATTAAATACTAAAGCAACTTTCTGCCACAGTGAGTTCCAGCTGACATAGCTTTTTAGTCTCTCTAGGACCCAGTTCATCCCAGCAAGAGCATGAAACAAACAGCTGAATACACCATGCAAGTTCACAGACTGGTACCTTCTCTTTTGACATGAAGCCCAGTACTATTGTCCAAGTTTCTCTTCATAGAAAGTGTCATTCTGCATCCATCACTAACAGGGGGAAAACTTAAACCTTCCCAGGTTGATCACTAGGTTTACTTATTTTTAGTATTTCATATAAAAATGTCAGTCCTGTTTTGATTTTTTCTTACTTCCCATATCTGGAAAGAAACTAATATTAAAACATCCATCACATTCTTGGCTTTCTTTGTGCATTTTTAAATTTAGTTATTCAAGTTTTATAAGAACATGGTCTCTCATGATTGGTATGGGTCCTTTCTATGATTACTCCTAACATGTTTGAAAACTACGCTTTTGCTATTGTTGAAATGGTATGTGCATTATCTTACAGTCAGATAGCGCATCACATTTCTGCATCTTACGTTAGTTTTCTTCTATACTTCCAGTGCTGCTGTTTTTTAATGCAATGACTTTGTTAAAAAAAAAAAAAGACTACACAAATATGTATAAGGTCTGTAGCCTCCTCCTATTTTTATTCATATCTGGGATATTTCATTTGTAGAAACCTCCACTCATTTCAGCTGAGTTCTACCACAGAACTTCTGGCAAAAAAAAAAAAAGAAGAAACTAGACTTAGGCTGTATGTTCACACATATCTGTGGCTGTGTGTGCCACAACTGGCAAGCAGTTAATGCTTGTATACTAGTTTGTTCAGGTTACAGGACAAAATGGTATGTGATAATATGATCCAAATTTATTTCTTCAATATCAACACAGCATTGATGAGTTTTTCAGTTACAATACAGTATATTTAAAAAAAAAATTAACTGCTACAATGCATGTTCCTTTTATTTAGTGCTCATCACTATACTGTGAGATTCTTCAACGTTCATGACACAAAAGCTCTTCTCTCCCTCAGAATTCATTTTAGATGAAGCCATTAGATCTCACAGTTGCAGTTTAATGTAGGGATTTTAGGTCATCTCAGAACTTACCCTTTTCCAAGAACAGTTTTAATCTTTGTACAGTACTTGAATATACTTCTTATAATTATGTTTCAAGTGTTATTGCAGCTATATTTCAGATTTTACGTATGTAAGAAAATGCTATATTAGTTTAATACTGACAGTACAGTAAAAATCTATTCAATATTCACCTTTCAGGAAGCACAATCAAATATCCAAGAACACTATTAGACTTGCCTAGCATAAAGTTTCAAACTGCTAATGGGTTTTAAATTGATGTCATAATGCTGCAATTTAAATACATGATGTTCATTAATTTTGCCAGAACTCTTTGTAGAGTAGGAGTAGTACGAAAGAAGCAGGAAGGTTATATTTTCTATACCTGCTTCTTTTTATCTGTTTGCCCATTTCTGAAACACAAGAAGAATCATTACATCACCTTGGGGTTTAGGGTGAAGTTTACTCAAATGACAATAGGTTTCAATTAGGTAACCACCATGGGATTGTACCAAAGTAATATTTTCTATGAAAAAATACCAGGAATAGGATAAAAGTAACTAACATGTGACAGGCGTGACATTTCGTAAAGATGGATTTCATGGGACCTATCACTAAAAATCCATAGGTACAAAATGGAGAAAATAAGGGACAGAAAGGTCATCTTGCCCATACACCTCCTTTTCGCTGAAAGGTCAAAATTCATGTACTTGAGCAAGAGAGCAATATTGCAAAACAGGCAGCCATAGTCTCTTGCAAATCTCAGGGAGTCCCCTTAGATGTGGACATTGAAAAGGGAAAAGAGATCACATTGTGGAGGATTACTAAGGGATCGTCTTCTCTGGAGGGGAGGGAGGGTAGGCACTGTACACAAATTTTCTAGGCAAAGAATCATTTCAGAAATATCTCAAAAGTCAAACTAAAATATGGCTAGACATAATGGGCCAGTATAGTACAACACTTCACATCTATTTATATTTCAAATATAGTATGTTTTCTGTACATAAAGTCAGTTTTTTCCAAAGCTGTTGCTATAGCTACAAATCAAGGAAACCATAGCAACAATCCTGTATTATGTATGGCCTTAATTAGGGATTAAGTTATGTGTCTCTCTGCATTTTATATTAAATACCCCCATACAATCTAGTTATAGCAATCTTAAAATTTTTTCAGACTTTTTAATAATAAAAATTCCATAGTACTATCCTGTCAAGTCAAATACACAACACCGTTGAAATATGTCTTTACAGCATTATTCTGATCATAGCTAATAATATATGCATCACTGTTTTTTATTTGAGATAAACACAGATGTTCATATCACCATATTTCCTGATCATCTTTAATTCAAATCATTGATCACTACAGTCTTAACCACCATGTGATTGATTTTCCATCATCTCATAACATTTTCAAGTCTCACCCCACTCAGCCTTACCCCAAAAGAAATCAGCTCCTCCTAACTTCAACTTTTTTCCCTGTGGATTAAAGTCTTGGGTTTTTTTTTCCTTTTTCCTCAGAAAGTAAGTATGCAAGGAAGGGACAGGAGAGGTAGAATAGTAGTTCATCTAGATTTTCTAGCTTCCCTGTCACATCAGAAGACTGACTGGGTTGGTGGTAAATTACTCTAATTACTCTGTTTTATTGACCTTGTCTATGTACTATTTAAGTACTCTGAGAAACTAGGATTAGAGACCCCTGGCATGCTGCATGCACCCAGGCCTCAGAGTGGAGCCTGAGAGGAACAGGTAAAGGAGAACACAGAACAAATGTGAAGAAAAGATGGGCAAGGATGTTGGAAGTGGCTGAGGAACAGGAAGGAGTGCTATCAGACAGCAGGAGACACGTAGGACCCAGTGGGGTGACAGGCTTCAAAGGACACTCTAGAAGAATATGAACACATTCAACAGCTGTGCAAAAATTCTCTCAATAAAAGAGAAAGTCAAAATTCATGTCTTTAAAAGCCTTCTCTCCTATCTTCCCTTCCATCACATAATTTTCTGATAATTCATTATGGTATAGTTGCCTCACCTTTCAGTCCTTGCCCATTAATGAGATGGCATGTGTCCCATTTTGCAAAAACCTTGGCCACAACTGTTTAGGGCATTAGCTGCACTCACAGTCTGGGCCTTCTGCTTATCTTACATACCATAGCAGCATAAAAAACTTGAAAATAAGATCTTAATTCTATGAAATGAGCAGAAATTCAATATATTTGGCACTTGAGTAGAAGTGAGAGATCTGTAGTTTTAATCTCTATGAACAATTGAGAACTGCTGGCCATTTTAATACAAATAGTATACAAACATTTATTTTATAAAGCAATCTGTGTTATAAAAATTGTAGTCTGAGAAACCTACGAGTGTGAGGAACACAAGCTGTGTAAAAGCTTTTCACATGGGCAATACAATAAAACTTCCCTTGCACAGGGAATAATTAAGTCAGAAGATAGTCCATTCACAATTAGCAAGGCATGTTCAGTTTCTTCCTTATCATTTTAATTAGCAAATATTAATGTAATCTGCAAATACAAGGGGGAAAACAATTAAAGTTACTAAGTTTAAGGAGTCCTTCATGACCTAAGCTAAATTGAGACAAATGTCTTACTAATCTATACTGGTCACCAACTTTCAGGACATTCATTTCCATTTACTGTTAGAACTTCCAAGCGTGTTAGCAAATTTAAGAATGAATTAAGGTTCCCACAAGCTACATCTAACCTCTGATGAAGGCAATGGTGAATAAAAATGGATTAGCATGCTCCTCTCCTCTCCAGTTATCAGTTCAGACTGATAGTGATCAAGTGACCATGGCAGCTCTACCTCATTCAGATTCCATGCCTGCCGCTGTGGCAATAACCCAGGGACACGCAGAACACACTGCCCTCTCATTTTTAGTGGGTTCCTGGTCCTTTTGTATTTAAGATATGCTGGATAGAGCCTTAGCCCTTTTGAACTCAAGAGCGGCTCCCATTCATTTCACTGGGACTAGGATTCACACCCTAACTCAAACAGATTTCCTTCCAGGTGCTTGTCCTTTTGCTGCTCTGTATAGATAACATACTTTAGCCTCCAATATACTCAGCACTACCTCTTACATGGACAACAATTAAAAGATACAGAAGTTTAAAAGAAGCTGCCTCCTAAAAACTATAACCCTCTCTCATTCCGTTTTTCATATTTAACACTCCCAAGGTAAAATAATAACTAACTTGTCCAATACACTTATAGGACTGAGTATCATGAAGTGGTAAGTATTTTCATTCTCTATAAAAGCTGTTATGTGAATGAATTTCATTCGTGAATACAAGAATTGCAATGTTATAAAGAAAAGTAAGTAGCTGTAAGTGGAAGCCTGATAACATTTCTCATGACTGACAGTGCTATAACTGATCAGAAACAACTTTTAGAAAGAATTTATTTTTTTATATTAGCTTATTTTGCAAGTTTGTGTCTCTCATAAATAGCACAGAGAGAGAGAGAGAGAAGAATCTGGGGAAGCACCACTACCACCAAAAACCAACAATGTCATTAGATAATTTGCCAACTAAGACAGTTTAAAGCAGGAGTCCCTGTAAAATCTAACTTTGTCACACAAGTATTTTCATCGCACGGCAAGTATTTCACAAAGCAGATACAGGCCAAAACATTCTACAATACAGACTGGAAGTACACACCTGGCTTTAAAATACCTACCAAGTGTTAATGTAATAGTTTCAGAAAAATCAAGTAAACCTATAGCTTTATAAATTTTCTACACTCACATATGTTCATTTCACAAATCATTCACTCTTCCTCTTCCATGCACATACAAACACAAATGAGCTACTTCCTTGGGTACCCCAGGCAAAATTAAACATTTTTAGGACTTTATTACAAACACACACAAGAAAATTTCCTTTTGAGTTAAAGGGACTGATGGCTTTAAATTAATCAGAAAAATTAAATTGTCATTCAAATGGTAGCACACTTTAAAAAGACACTTTGCTCAGAAACATTGCTTGCTTTAGTTTTTACACTGGGCAGGTTGGTAGAAAAGCAGTTATGTGGGATCAGAGAAAGAGCGGTCTACTGGTCCACTTTTCTGTGCTCTTGATACCAGATCTTACCTCTTGTGTTTTCACATTTATATATCCATAATGAGTTCTCAGAGGCTGCCTTTGGCCATTAGAAAAAGGTATCCATTTGACGCTGGTTTGTCCAAAGCAGTTTAGGATCAAAGGGAAAGTTACTTCATTTGTGAGACGAACAATGATCAGACAGAGGAATGCTGCAACGAAACTCACAGCAACAATGGACTTTCTCTGTAATGAAAAGATTAAAATCAATTATTAAAACTAAGAACTGGTTTTAATAAAAAATACATATATTCTATTGTAGGATGAAGGAAAAACATTTTAGAAAGCTTTATGTGAAATTATTTTTTTGGTAGACACCTTGCTGCAGGAGCACAAGAAGACAGGTGACTGGACCACTTTGTTTCAATAAATTTGCATTTCAGAGGTTTTGAGAGTTTCTTTTAGAACTGGTTGGAAATGAATCAGTTTTGCTCAAAAAAAAAAATCAGCTTTTTTTAAGTTTCAAAACCACATTTATCAGTTTTAAATTTTATTTGTATTTGGAATGAAGATTTTATGTAAACAACCACACCAAAGCCTCCATTCAAAATCATCAGTTCTCTGGACACACAACAAACACACAAAGTGAAAATGCCATCTGCAGCCATACCACACAAATTTTATTGTGAAGAAGATGATCACTACAGATTGTATTTATTGTGCATTAATTTTAAATCATTCCCATGCAACAGAACTCATACTCTAACCTTAAATATTTTAGAATAAATAGTCAGTGAAGCCAACATTCTGCCTTATTCCAGGTTCACAGATTTAGAAAGTGAGGCATTATTATCTAGGACAAGATGACCTCTATTGTTAATAATGTAACAGATCTGAAGCCTGTATCTAATTAGCCTTTGCTTTCCACCTCTAACCTATTCAGTTGGTTGGACTGGTGAATGTAACCACAGAAAGATATCAGCTTTCTCCCTGGGTAACTCCATAGTCTGCAGGAGAAAAACTTATAAGAAATATGATGTTCCCCTCATTTTCAGCTATTTTTTAAATACGGCAGTCAATTACTTCTAGACAAATTACTTCAGGACAAAACATGTTAGTTGGCATATGTAAGGATTCTAGGTATGATACTCCATCGTAAAGGTTATTTTTAGATTTTTCCTGAGGGGAATGGAACAAAGATCATTTACAGGTGTTTTTACTGTACTTTAATTACATTCTAGCTTTACCAAATTTGCCACAGTTTAATCACCCTACTGAATGTAATTCTGTCCCTCTAAACAGTAATATGTACAGCAAATGGGGGGGGGGGGAATGATTTGCCTAAGGGACTACATAAGCATATAGTAACACTTAGTGCTGGATGACAGAATCCGATCACCCCAATTCCTGTGTACAAATACAACCAACTAACAGCAACCAGCTGAGTGCACATTTAAGACCACTTTTGTACATGATGGCAATAAGATCACATGTGTTGCAATGGCGATGGAGGGGTGAAAGGCAAGCTCTGATTGCAACCGTGTAAGATGAACCTGTTCTTTGCCTGGAGGTTCATCTGACAGTCTGCAGAAACTAAAATTCAAAACGTTGAGCAGAAGAAACCACAATATTTACACAGCAAACATACTGGGAAAGACGCAGAGACAGTTTTACTGAACACGAGCACACAAGGCCTACGTGCCCATGCACGAGGCCTGTAGGCACTGCTGCCATGCTTTGATTCAGTTTCTGGACACAGAAAACAGTGAGAATCATGAAGAGCACATAGCAAATTTGAAGGGATATTACTGTATTCCCACACACGAGAGTTAACAAAATAGTACATTACAGGGGCCAATTGCATGGATCTATCTGTTTTGATGTATTAGGAGGCTGCACTTTATAAGATAAAAGCAACAAAAGGCTGAGGTGGAAAACTTGGGTGAATGAGGTCACTGTGAGGAGAAAGGGAAAAGGATGATGAAGAAAAGAAGTATTGTGGCAATGCGATTCAGTGAGGAATCTTAGTCAGCTAATGGCTGTGTAATGTAAAATTAAACCCAGCAAATCTTCAGAGGGCAGCGCAGCAGCCGCAACCCAATCACAGCTTTCAGAATTCATGGAAGCCACTGCACTTTTCATCAGCTGCATTATAACAGATTTACATTAAATTGCAATAAACTGGCTGGGGAGCACTTCTGTGTCACTTCTATTTGTACCAGATGGAGTCAGAAATGTTTAGCTATATATCAGGGCCTTGTAAGTGTTAAGAGCAGCCAAGATGTGCAGTGCAAGTGATAATCATAAAGCAATGAGAAGGACAGTGGATTAGTCATATAATTTATTGCAAATCAGAAGTAAAATATTGCAGATATTTAAAGGGGAATCTAAACTCTCATTCTTCTACGTGAGCATGCTTCAATCAAAACGTCCACAGCAGGAAGCAGCAATACTGCCCTGTATGATGCCACTACCTGACTTCCACATATTCTATCTTCCTGGTTTGTTGAATACCATTTTTTACTTCCGTTATTTTGTGCAGATATGTTCTGAACTTGAAAACACTGCAGTCAGCTTTGTGTGCTTCTCATAGGGAGCTGTTCTAAACAGCCTTTGCCCCGAGAATAATTCAGATTTTGTAGTGTGATTTCTTGGCCTTCATTAGGATGCCATCTGATTTTTATTTTCCTTCTCTTTAAATACACTGTACTACAGGAAGAAAGAAAAAAGTGTGGCCTTCTTTTGTTTTCTTATGTAAGAAAATATTGTTTGAGAAAGAAAACAGCAAAGGTTTTTCTGTGTGTTGCTTAGCAAGAAAGAACCTGCACAAACTAGAACAGTGCGATGAGAAAAAGGAATTTTTACAACAGAAAGGAATCAAGGCATGTGTTATAATTGCTTTGGAAAAAAATCTAGCCATATGTAAACACAATGTCTACTTATCAGCTTGTAGAAAGGAAGCTTGTGTTAGGGATTCAGTTCCCCTGTAATTTTTGTTAAAGGCATGAGATCCAACAATATGCATTCTCTGAGGGAAAGACTATTGCAAATTGGAATTTCTGTGGCTCTATAAATTTCACTGTAAAAATACTGAAAAACAATAAAGCACCTGCATAGAGTTTTAGCCTTCTTAAGCATCAAGTAAGGCAGTCTGCTCAGTGGCCAAGAGTATTCTAAAGGGCACATCTAAAAGTAATTTGTTCCCCTTAAGTTCCTCCCTCCTTTACCTGCTCAAGACAAAAAAGAATACAGGCGCTATTTGTCAGTAAGTGCTCCTTGTAAAATCTCCCTTTCTGCAGATAAATGGATTTTGTTATTTTTCCCCTGATAAAACTTAAAGTTTAGCATTGGAGACTTCAGAAATTCTACATGACATTAGGATATGACAGAGAAGTATGAAACTATATACAGGGATGAATACCAGACTGTAATGTGTCTCAAAATTTGTCTGCATCAATATTTTAAATACTTACACATCCTACCATTTGGGAGAGCTAAACCAACATTAATTAGAAAGTCTGCACAGAAACAAATCTTATTCCTTCTTAATTTTCAGTTCTCATGAATGTAAATAGTCTCTTAACAAAAGAAATGTTTCTCTAACATGGAAACATCCCCTGTATAAATCTCAATCAATCTTTATATTTTTCTAGATAATTTAATGCAGATATTTTGATGTTGCTGACATTTAAACAAAAAAGTGTATATTCAGTTATAAACCTTTTTGTATACATATTCAGTGAGGAGTAAACAATAAGACATACTTTAAACAGTTTCTTAGCTGGATGACTTGCATGGTGTATTAGCTTTTGTAACATTTTATTTCATTCACTATATTACATGACTAGCCTAGATGAAAGTTGCAAGAAGAAAATTACCATACTTGTGAATACAGGATCCTATAGCACAAGACTGATGAAGTTTACTATTTGTTAATGACACTAAGTCTAAGAGGCTGCTCATTCACAGTTTTTTAAAATAAATTAAAAAAAAAAAAAGAGAGAGAGATAAAAGTGGACACACTTCAGATCAGAGTACATGTACTGCAATACTTGGGACCCCACTGGGCAGAAAGCACACAATAGAACAGTTTCTTCTCAACTCTTTTTACTCAATCCCCTGAATAATATAATCCCAGTTTCAGTTATTTCTCAGACACCAGGCTCATTCTGTCTAGTGTGTATATCAAAATCAATGAGCAGTAGGCATGATTCACACTTCTAAGGCTTCAATTTGTATTTACGTTGTTAAAATAAGAATTGAAATAAAAACAGGAGTGTCATACTACTATGCCAGTTAGGATTTCATGAAAAACTTCACGGAAATAAAACAGTAACAACAGTATTTTTATGGGGGGATATATATATATATTTGGCAACATGGTCCCTAACACTATTTATAACCTTTATATCATCTGGTTTTGGCTATTTACCAGTGCCAGGGTGATTCATTAGCTTCAGTTTGGCAAGAACTTGACAGTCTGAACAAGGCTGAGTCATTTTTCTTTCATAATCTGTTAAGAAGTATGAATTGACAAGACCATTTTTTATAGTGCAATAATGTCTGATAGAATAATAAGACACAAACATTTTTTGTGTTGTATACAGTTGTCTAGCAGGGAGGAAGAAAGGAAATATTTTCAGCATAAGAAAAGAATTTCATAAGTTGTAAAATTTACTGAAGTATGTACTAAGTATCTTTATTCTACTTTCTAGCCCAAGAGCAACACCCTGCCACTTAGAATGTATTATATGGCAAAGACTATCAAACCACTTTACAAGCAGTAACAAGTCCCCATCCTAGTGAGATTAACAGTAAAACCCCATTTCACAGATGCATATACTGAGGCTGAAAGCAACTTCCCTAAGATCACAAAGAAATCAACAGAAGCTACTCCTGAACTTTTATTCTAGAACTATGTTGTTTCTCAGGTTTATTGTTTCTATTATAACTAACTGTCTGAATTTATTAAGTGCCAAAGTTGTATATGATATTATGGAAGACCATAGTAAAGAGCCCTTGGAACCAGTGAAATTCCATGTCCCAAACAGTAACTGAAAATAGACCTTTTTTCAGAAATTGATTTTTTACAGTATTCATTTTTTCTGTTATTTTCATGGATACATGATAACACTGTGCTTGGAAGGACAAATCAAAGGTAAAGACTTACATGAGGGCTTTGAGTCTCTTAGATGACACAATATGCAGTAATATTGTATTAGTTTCACAATACCTACCTTTATGAGCATACTGAATAACTCAATCACTTTTTTAATATCTCTGCACATTATACTACTTTTATTATAGGACTGATGCAGGGTTTCAGGTTTTTTACTCAAGTATAATACCAATTGAAAACAATAATGGCTACACTTACTGAATTTGTTTCATTTTGTAGACTACTATACGTAAAAGATAGTTTTATTTAATTTTCTCTTTTATAGTCTTGAGCATCCTCTTCAAATGCTGCTTTCTGTTACAACAGAGCATAAAATGAAATTCTTTCAGCCAACTAGTTCAGTATACCTTACTGATTTCACTGGTATTGGAAATAAATATGCCTTCCAGCTATTTCTTTTGTCCTGAACCTCCCTTTTAAAGGGCTGCTGGAGGGATACTCAGGCAGGGGTCCTATAAGTTTTCAAAGAGAGAGCAAGACTATATAGCAAAGATCCTTTTAGAAATAGACACGTGTCAAACAACATTTGCATAAAATCAGTAGCTGAAGATTTACTTTCTTCTCCTCCAGAAGTGAAAGTTATCTGAATATGTTCAAAGGCTCCACAGGAGATGGCTGTCAATGCTTCTCTCTCAGGAGAAGAGAACAAAGCAGGTAAGGGGTTATATCAGAAGTAAGATCTAGCTTGGGTTCAAAAACCAATAAAATTAAGATTAAAGCAATTTTATTTTTTTTTTTTCCCCTGGAAAAGGACACCTTTGCTAAACTGGAACATAAGCAGCCAGGAAGCTGAGGAGTAAGAGCAGAAATAAAGTTCAGTGATGGAGAAGCAAGGCAAGAAATGCAGCATACATAAAAATAGAAGAGATAGAATGAAAGAAACATGATACTTTTAACCTTCTGTATGGCCTGGAAAGTATTTCTTCTAGGAACATACCCTGAATCAGGACTGTGTTCATAGCTTATGATGTTTGAGAAGGCATGAATAGAAGACACATTACTTCTTGCATGCTTCCTCTGTAGGAGCTCTGGCCTTTTTTATAGCTAAGGCAGCTGAAGAGCTCTCAAGAACACAGCTCATTGTACCTCTTTTATTGTTGTCATTTGTTGAAAACTTGTTACATAATGCAGTTTTCACCATGATTCACAATGCAGTCCCATAAAAATGGTGGTGTATCTATGTTCATAACAGCTTGACATAATATTTTTCACAGCAAAATAAAACATATTCAAACATCTCCTTCGTTAAAGCCAAAAATCTGCAGAGAGTGCTCAGGCTCACTGGGGTAAGACCTGAGCAATGAAGAAAAACAGGAATCAGCACAGTATTATCCTAACAACTGATGTAGCAGCAGCAGCAGCGGTCTGTATTAAAAGCCTTCCCTGCTTACATATAGGAGGATTATCGCTATTGACATTTAGTCTCAGGTAACTGCATAAATTGTTACATACAGCATTCCCATCAAAATAGCACACATATGGGTAACAATATGAAATCATGTAAGGTGAAGAACTTCAAAGTTTCATGGAGTAACTGTTGAAGTATTTTGAAGGTCTCCCATATGCTATCAAGCATAAGAAGTTACTACATTTGAAAAGTCCCAGTGATTCTGAGCCCTTCAAATTGCAAAGCATTGCCAGATTTCAGGAATTAATCTGTGTCACTATTCCCTCTTGCCGTAACTCAAAGCCTAATAAGAAGGAGCATTTTTTTTGTCTGGAGATATTATTATCCCTTGAAGTGATTTCAGGCTTTCCAGCACTTTGAGTTCTCCATATCTTATACTGATTGTTTCTCCCACTCCTTTCCTTCTTACTCAAAGCGGAATTTTTATTTCCTTCAGCAGTCTACTTCTGGCCTAGAGTTCCCTACGCAAATAGCCTCTACTCCCAACAAGGCACAAACACGTCATTAGCACAGCCGCAATCTTCACAAACCATGTAGTCACAGTACCACCAAGGCAACCTAAACTTCTGAGCAAGGCATGCCTTTGGCCAGTCTGCTACTTCATTTTATACTGCAACTGAAAGCTGCCCAGTAGCTTAAAAGATCTAGCCCATTAAAATGCACATGGCAGAGAAGCACACTTTATATAAGATTGTTGATTTTTCATTCTATAAGATCTGTTAAGAATATTTAATCTAAAACTACTGTTACTGATACATTGATGTTCTTCACAACTAGGGTGAACTTCATCAGCAGCTGTAGATGCATATTATATAAATACTAATGTAGTCTCTGCATGATAAAGGATTAATAAAAAGGAAGAAAAGCCTCTGCAGTACAGCTCTCAAATGGTGCCCTTTTTTTTTTTTTTTCCCCCCCTCTGGATTATTGCCCAGCTCTTCTTATCAATAGCTTGGCAAGCTTTCAGACACACACAGGCTGACGTACGCTTCTCTATAATAGAACTGCTGGTACAAGAATTTGTGATCTTTCAGCCTGGCAGTTGGTTGTTACTACTTATTGAAGTACCACCTGATTGTAGCTATTTTTCACCTGCTGAGAAGTTCAAAGAAAAAACCACCCATATTTGAGTATTAACTCTTATCCTGCCAGATCTACCTCACATAGATGACCTTTCTCTCTCCTCTATGGAAATATATAAAGATTCATGATCAGCAACATCATAAGAATGAATCCCTAATTGAGCAGTTTTCATAAGCATTCTGAAAGACACCCTATAGCTGCCAATATTTTCATGAAAAATCCCTTTCAAAAAATTGATTCTTTCAACCAGAAATAGACTCAAAAAATGCATAAACCAGAAGAAAAGCAACAACAAAAAGCCCCACAGATGCAACAAGAAAGATTCTTAGAAAACAATAAAATACCAGCAGCCCTCTGGTCTGCAGATCTCCCTATATGAAAAAAGATGTAGTTAATAAAAGCCTACTGCATTTCTTTGTTATTTATACGAAATATCAGAAATACTCAGTTTCTTGTTTCAAGAATTCACAGGAAAGGGAATGTGATGGCTTCTAAAGTGAAAGTGAGATAAATTCAATTTCTGCTCCTAGCAGTAAAATCATAAGTGCCTTTGGTACGTGGCAGGAGGAATGGACGTTAATCACACACCTGTATGTTTAGCAAACACTACACTGGAATGTAACCTCCGGAAGCACTAACTTTTAGGTAAGGGGAAAAAAAAAAATCAGACAAATAAAATTAAACATATGACAGCAGCCCAGGGGCAGAAGATGATGAAAATAAATAAAATGTTGTAACAACCCCGTATTCTCAGGCTGCACATCTGTGAAGTAAATGCCTTTTGCTGGAAACCTTCACTTGCCTGCAGCTCATTTCTACCTGCAGGGGAAAGTTTATGCTACAGAGCAAAAACTGCATAACCAGAAATTCACACAAGTGAAATGTAATTGCCTACCACCATCTGGACAAGCCTAAACTTTCTCCATAGAATTTTCCTCTGTAAAGATCACTGACTGCCATGCTGGACTGGAAGCTAACAAAAATTGGCCCCATGCCTCAGTTTCCTTCTAAAGGCCAGACAACACTGTTAGACAAAAGAGATCTTGCCCAGTCTGTCACTTGGCAGGACTCTTGCTCTGGCCCTTCACACCAGCTTCTGTTCTTTGGGAGGTCAGCACTTTTGGAAAGTTGCTCTGGATGCTCTCTCTGCCACAGTGTATACAGTGCACCTGCTATTCAGAAACACAAAAAGGAAAACTGAAGCAGGTGGTCATTACTCATTTTAGTCTTGTGTTAGGCACCCTCACACAGCCCGTGCACCCTAACACAATGCAGATTAATGTCTTGTTCCAGTGGCAAGGATGCAAACACTGTTTAGTGTGAGGAGGCATATGGGCTCTTTCAAGGTCTGGCCGAATCGTTGGCTCTGCTTTGAAATATAGGAAGATGCAAGTACTGAATAAAAGGGTTAGAGACCTCCTTCACAGCCACTAGGCAAAGGTCCAACTTCAGAGAGCAGAAAGACAAGTTTTTTCAAACTGGTCTTCCCCCAAAAAAGGAGGACCACTTTGAATTAGAAAGAAGCTATTCTTAAGCAGAGATGATGCTCTCTAGCCAGCCTGCAGGAGGTCTTTTGTTCCTTGAGTTGTATAGCTACTTCCACCCGCTCCCTGCCTTTTTTTTTTTTTTTTTAATTTTTTTCGCATTTGACCAAGAGACTCTCCAGCACAGCTGTAGCCACGTTGTCCTGGGTTGGCAGGAGGCAAAAACAGCCTCCATGGATGCCTTTTACATAAACCAAGTAAACTTGGGCTCTAAATTGTTTTGGCAAGGCCCTTTACCTTCATCAGACACAGAAATCTCCCTGTTTTCTTTGGATAAACCTGCTCTAGCCTACCTCATCCACACATAGTTGCCATGTATGTCATCAGAAAAGTAAAATGTATTATTCAATGCCTCCAAGCATTGTCTGCTTCTGGCATGTGCAGTAACATTTCAATAGGCATAATCATTTATAGCTGATAAAAAGCAAGACCTAATTACAGAGAAGTCTAGGCTGAGACTAGCTATTTTGTAGTAGGAATTTTACATTTTCTGCCATATAGCTAGCAACACACTACTTTTAGCAATGAAAACACACTTTCCCTTCTTAATTCTTGTTCTTTTCTTTATGCTGTTTTCTCTATTGGAAGCTTAGAAAAAGGGGCTTGGGGGCGGGGGGGGGGGGGGGGGGGGATTGATAAAGAAGCTAGACACCAGCATGGCAGTGTCATCTCTGAAGAGATCTTCAACTATTTCTGTGGCATACAACCCTTCAGGGCAGCAAACTTTTGAGCAAATGGAGGCGTGTGAAGGTTGTGGTATTTGCTGGGATGGTCGCATTAGGGTTCATTCTATCTGATGAGTTCATTTTCCAGTGCAAGAGTACCATGCCATCTGTAGGATATACACTGAATTCATTTCTAGGCTGGGTTTTTAGGGGGTTGGTTTTGGACAAAGGTATGCAGAACTCGGTAACGCACTTTTTATAGTATACATTAACAATCATACTATTATCACAGTGCTACAGCATAGAGCTTTCCATCTACGATGCAGATCAGCTGTGTTAAACACTGTACGCTCATAGCAGCAGCTCCAACAATTTTATGATCCCAATGAAAAATAGAAGGCAGGCCTACATTTTAAATCTCACTTGTAGGTGAGGCTGTACTGAGAAATGCAGCACCTGTACCAACACAGAGGGGCAAATGGCCTGTACATTTTTGGCAGAGACTTTCCTTTCAAGCACTAGCATGATCTGACCCCGCTTCACTCCCTTCTACCGATACAATCACAGGAAAATGTTGCAAACCAGCAGAAACTTAAACAAGATTTCTTGCCCGTTGAGTACAATTGTATTCCTTCTACATGTAAGACTCTGTTCATTATTCATCCTTGGATAACATGAGCAAGAGGTTATCAGAAGTTGCCAGAAGGCAGACTCCCCAGATAGCAAAGAACATGCAGCATTATAGTTACAGAACATAATGACTGCTCAAGAAGTTGATGACATATCCCTCAGTTGACTATGAAGCTCCTTAAATCAGGGCACTGAAACTCAATAAAAGCACTGATCAAAGCAGTAGCCTCAATTTAATTATGAGCTTTATTGATCATTGTCCCGGTTTCATCTGGGATGTAGTTAGCTGTCTTCCTAGTAGCTGGTACAGTGCTATGTTTTGAGTTCAGTATGTGAAGAATGTTGATAACACTGATGTTTTCAGTTGTTGCTCAGTAGTGTTTAGACTACAGTCAAGGATTTTTCAGCTTCTCATGCCCAGCCAGGGCACCTGACCCAAACTGGCCAACAGTGTATTCCATACCATGTGACGTCCCATCTAGTTTAGGAACTGGGAAGTGGGGGGGGGCAGGGTTTTTTTCGCCGCTGGGGGACTGGCTGGGTGTCGGTCGGCGGGTGGGGAGCAATTGCCCTGCGCATCATTTGTACATTTCAATCCCTTTTTTACTACTGTTGTCATTTTAT
>NW_010973284.1:10626004-10659998 GCF_000737465.1 Haliaeetus leucocephalus | reverse complement strand
TGTTCTTATCTCAACCCAGGAGTTTTACTTCTTTTCCTGATTTTCTCCCCCATCCCACTGGATGGGGGGGGAGTGAGTGAGCGGCTGCGTGGTGCTTAGTTGCTGGCTGGGGTTAAACCACGACAATCATGTCTTCTCTTTATTAAAAAAAAAAAAAAAAAAAGGGGAGAAAAAAAAAGAAAAAAAAGGAAAAAATAAAAGGCAAGGAAAAATAAACATGTCCACAAAGCACCGAGCTTGTGGCAAGGCCTGGTGGGACACTGCAGAACAGACTCCTTTGCTGTTCTGACAAATCCACAATGGACAATCTTTGCCTTTTGTGCTGACCTCTCACTTCCAGGAATCAGGAAAATATTTTTATGTGAACTAGTTTTCATCAGAAGGAAGGAAAATACAATTTCATGTTTACAATAAAATCCATGATCTGAGACCTATTTTGTGAATACACACAGTTGAATGGTATACCTGCAGTGGAATAGCACCCAAAAGCCACAATCAGGAGCCAATCTCCATTGTGCTAAAAGCTATAAATTCTTTAGATTCATTATTTCTGCAGAGCATCTCAATAGGAGCTAGAGGAAATCATAAAAATTGATAGTTTTCCGAAAGAAATTCTTCCAAGCAGTAAAGTTTAATCTCTCACTGATCTGTTATCCTGATAGAATAGTACAGGGACAGTAACATATATATCCTACCCAAACACACATTCTATCATCATACCACACTCCTCTCACGCTGGGTGAGCTAACTGAATTGAACTTGACCTTCAAAGCCCTTGGAATGCAACAAAATATCTCTGTTTTCTGACATTTATGGGTGGCTTTTCTGCATGGCTGCTTTTATTGCCTAGAAAATAATGGTGAAAGCTGTATGTACAAACCTACTATAAACACTGACAAATCACATGAAAGGAAAACAGATTTATTCAGTGTCGATTACTCCAGAGCTAATCTAATCAAATTCAAGATTTACATTTTTAAAGCAGATCAAAAATTCATAGAGTTAGCATTTTGATACAATAGATAGATACTACAGTTTTATTTTAATCTGCAAGCGTAATTGAACTGATTTGGATTTTCTATGCTTTTATTTTTGCTTAAAAAGGCTTTATGTGTTTCATATGAAAATGAATCATTGAACTAGCACATGCACAAGGAAAACCCTATGGAAAATTCATACAGAAAATTATCAATCTCTGTCTAATAAAGCTTAGATAAAAATACATTTGGACATGAATCTATATTAAAAACTAAAAGTGCTACATGTGAAAAGGCAAATATATCCTACTCATGGCTTTCTTAAACTTAAAAGAAACCACTCCTAGCCACTCTACCAGAGCTGATCCTGATTTTCTTCCATGTTGATGGAAGAAACATGACACAAATGTGCACCTAGCACAGTTTTCCATCCTTTAGTCCATGAAATAGAGAGGGACTGTCAGGTGTCAGAATTTATTCCAAACCCCTGTTCCCTTCATGCATGTTTTTCTTATTTGCATGCAAGAAACAAACAAAAGTAGTTAACCCCCCAAAACATTCAAATTGAGCTTGATTTTTGTATGGTTGTGAATAAAAATTAACAGAGGCAACGCTGCCTTACACAGTCTGTGGACTGCTCTCTAGAAGACAAAATGGGCTCATGATACAAAGGATGCTCCTCTACTATGGGACGGACACAGATGGCTCTCATTCTGCTGCTTGACCTTGGGCAAGCCACTGCTACTCTGTTCCTCGTTTTCATTGTCTGTAAAAGTACCCTAACATCCACCAGGGCATATTGTTTTCAAACAACAGCGAAGCTTGACCCAATTAGAAACAAGTATTTTCACCAAGCATTTTAGTCAAAGACATAATCTACTGTCTGGGTACTCAGTTCTATGCCAGCATATCTAGCTACTTGCACTGAACAAAACAACTGTTGAATCCTGTTTCTCCTTCATTTAAAGATATCTCTAATTGATTTAAAGGAGAACAAGAGAAAGCCAGAAGCACAATTAATTTGAAAAGGAACAATAAGAAAAAAATCATTATAAAATTTTATTTTTATTCCTTCCCAGTTCCTTTGTGTATCAGTTACTCGATTTGCAAACTCAGGATCTCTCAACTCCCACTTGAGTCAAGTCTGGCATCACGAAACCCAGCTCCTGAATGCTCTTGTTGAGGTCTGTGGGACCAAACACTGCATCTCTGTAGCTTACAGCCATAAGGAAACTTCCTTAATTGCCAGCTATGCAAGCCTTGACCTGGATTTGAAAAAGAAGTTCTCATTTTCAGTTTTGCTGCTGATGCAGTAAGCAGGTTCTGCCCACAAGCTTTCTGTAGGATATAAATGTCTCCCACACACTAACAGGCCAGAGACCATTTATTTTGTATTCTCTTTAACACCACTCTGGTCTAAAGCAGTAGAATAAGGCCACTCAGACCCTAATGAACTCATCGCGATGTCCCAGAGATTACAAAAGGGTGTTTTCCTTTCCATCAGGAAAGCTGCCAGAGACACCACTGAGATTAAATAATGTGCCCCAAGACGCTTTGGAAGTACTAGGCAAAGCTGAGTTTTCCTAAAGTTCATTTAGAACCAGAATCATACTCAGTTATTTCTAAAAAAGAAATATTATTTTTAATGTTGGAGTGTCTAGGATCTATGATATTCAAAAAGCATGTATAATGAATGCAGTAATGTTACTCTTACATTTACTGTTTCATCTGGTTTTAATATTTTCCGTTATTTTTCTCAAAGGTCTTTATTTTTAGGTAACAGTTATCAGTTTTTATCTGTAGCTTTACCACAGTGCTGCTTAAACAGCAGTTACTAATAAAAGAGTGAATCTGGACAGCACAGAGTACCCCACTGTCCTGTGGCCACATGTGACCAAGCACCCTTCAAGGTGCCCACATTTTCTGTCAGAATATTTGGCTTTGTAGTAGTTTGTACAGTCATTCCAAGTTATGAGAGTTTATGATCTGTTCCAATCACTACAAGTCATAAAAATTATCCCAGTGCTCTGAAAAAAGCAGCACAAGATTTTCTCAGTGAACCTTTAAGTCTTTTAGCCATAAATCTCAACAAATAATGCTATTTGTTTAATTTAACGCTGCTATACAGATTAATGAGACAAGTTGTCCACTAGTCAGGGGAGGAACACAAAGATCCATCCTAACTTATTTCATTTCCAGGTTTATTCATTGTAAGTGTTATATAATGTGACATTCACACATTACTGAAGAAGTTAAAAGAACAAAATGCACATCACTAATCAGCGGGTCATTTTTCATTTGATTTTAGGTGCCAGAATTAACGATGCCCTTCCTTTTCATTAGATCCCTTTCCTTATATTTTGTTTCATTAAATCAGAAACAGACTATGTGAGCAATCAGAATATTTCTCTGCAATTTCCTTGCTTCTGCACATATAAGTAACCCCACAGTGCTAGTAAATAGATAACCGTTTTAAACCCCAGGTCTGTTGGGACTCCAAAAACTTTTTTGGCTAGAAGATCCAACTGCAGATGTTAATGTTCCAAGACATTAAATCCTGATATTTTCAATTTCTCATTCTTAGTTATTCAGCATTCACCACAAATGTCACCAGCCAAATTTCAGCTGGTCTTACTCCATCTCCTCTTGCCTGAAAGTTTATGACCTCATTGAGTGCCACAACATCTAATTTTATACCCTCTGACCATTCCTAGATACTCTAATCCTCCAAAAAGTCACGCAGTACTCCCCATTTTGCTGTGCTGGATAGTGCCTCTCCTTCAGCAACTTCTAACTACTCAACGATATTGTTTTCAAATTTTCCTCTTTTACTGACCTTAAGGAATTGCCATTTTTAATTCTTTAATCCCATAGTTTTTCTGCAGTTATGCCCTAGCTTCCCGTTTAAGTCTTAAACCTTCCTGCCAGTTTGTCCTTTCATAATCGTTTTTAAGAATCTTGTACTTAACTATTCTTCATATATATATTTACTCCTCTGTTTAGCTGACTAATTCCATCCTAAGTTCCCTCTCAGAACATCAGCTTTCATCTCATATTAATTCTTCTTTTTCTCACATTAAATATCCTTTATCTTTCCAGAAACAAGAGTCACTTTTGCTCTGCAGACCAGTACATGTGCCCCTTTTTCCTGTAGTTGTTAGGCTTTTTTTTTCTGTTATAATACCACTCCTGTTGTTGCTGTAATGGTCATGGGCTGCTGTATTTCAGCCCTGTTAATATTTTTAAGCCTTTGTTACTGAGATCCAGATGTTTTGATTGGTGCTGTATTAAGAAAAAGAAAGTACTGTTCCACTTAGGCCCCACGAAGTGCCCTCTACAGCAAGTACACAGACAGCTAGAAGCATATAACACTATAGGGAAAGAATGTGCTTTGGGGGATTACTGGGGGCACCACCTTTTCATAATGTATTTGCCTAGAAAGTATTAATCTAAATGAAAGGCCAGCAGACTTGAAGCAGTTTTCTAAACAACAGACTGCATTTAACTTACCTAATTAGTCCTATCCATTCTCAGAAATTTACCTTTGATGTATCTCCTCTCAAGTAGTTTTAGCAAGCTAGGAGAACCAAATTCTTCTTGTATCTTCCAGTAAGCAGGTCCTCTATTCTCCTGCTACACTAGCTTCTCAACCCCTTTTCTGCTTTCAGGTCATCTTCCTTGACTATAGGTATTGCACTTAGGCTTTCAAAAGGGATCTGACTAGTGTGCGTGTATTAGCTATAAAACTTCCCTGAACTAAGGTATTTCATGGTTCAATTTTATTTAGATTCCTAATCATCTTGTGGGAGATCAGCATACCCATAATGAGTCCCATGTCATTTGTTTCCAGCTGATGAGCTACCAGTATATCAAGCAGAGGGCTGCTTGATTCCTTTGTTTTTCTAGGGCTTGTCTAATTGATAACTTTTTTTTTTTTTAACATTGCAGAACATCCCTGGAATGTTCTGTAACTATAGCTTTGGTATTAATTATAGGAACAAAATGTCCTCCAGAAAGCTTTTACAAAAAGACTTTCAGAAAAGCTCACGCCTCAGTAATGTCAGGCAGGACAGAAAAGGCTGCAGCAGCTAGTATAATAGGAGCCATTGGGCTTAGGGTCAGATTTTTGGAAAGCAGTCTCCCCTTTCTGACAGAGTACTTACAGAAATGGGTCTTGAAAACAGCATCTCAATCTATTTTTAAGTCTTTAGACACTACTTCAAAAACAGTTTGCAATGGCCAGCCTTAACTCAAATTACTCAGGAAGTATCTCAAGGAAACATATTGTGCACAGGCTGTACCATGACAGAAAACCTACCACAGTCAGGTCACTTTACATTAGAATATTTACTATGCTTTTAAACAGAGTTAAGAGGAATTTTCACACTAGATGATTTAGCCTCTCAAATTTTGACCAAGATTGTACCAAGGAATGTCATATGTTGTCCATTGAAGGGTAAAAGCATTAGAGGATGAAATAAACTACTAGGGTTATGCACATTTTACTTCATCCTTCTACCTTTTTTTTTTATTGAGCACCAGAGCTGTCATCTCCTAAAAGCCTCATACTATCACCTCAAAGACACAGCAGCTGACATGTCCCTTTAAAGTGAAAGGAAGAAGAGATTTTGTGACATCATAAAACTGGGAATGATAAAATCAATTTAAATAACAATAAGTACAGAAAGACATTTGCTGCTCATCTTTCACTTTTGTCTCTTTGTGTTATTGGATGCTCACAGAAATGGAGAAGTAATGCAGCTTCCTCTCTTATACCCACAGTATTTCCCTTTGGTGATCCAAAGACTACTGAAATCTATAGGAAAGCTCTGCATTGGTTAAAAATCTCAGTCTTCTCTGTCTTCCCTGACCACAGGATAGATTGCCTACGTGCTATTTATACATGGAAAAATCATGGATAAATTACTGGACTATTTTACTGCACAGAGACGTAGGAGAATGGAGAATCAGAGACGTTTTGACAAATCAACTATGCAGAAAAAAACCAAACCAAACCAAAACCAACCAAAAAAACAGCAATTAAACAACCGGTCCTGGTACACAGGCTCAGTGAGAGAATCTCCTCTGCACCATGAAAAAAATAAAGACTTTAAAAGACACCCTTCGCCACCTGCAGCAAAAGCGTGCCACAGCAGGCTATGTTGCTGACTAGGGTGAAATGTTGTTATTCTATTATATAGGGGTAAATGGTTTGCTCTTGGTTTATCCACATTGTAAACCGAATACAAGTGCAAAGCTGCTCTTAAGAATCAACAAGGTCAATAAGCTGAACTAAAAGCCCATTAAAAACTGCATCTGGGGGAAAGAAATGATACAGTAATAGTCCACTAAGGCACAAATCCAAAAACAATCTGATCAAAATGCAAAGCAGTTGAAAATTCGTAGGTTACTCAAACTATCTAAGATTCAAACCAGGTAAGGTAATCACATCACAAAGAAAGCAAAATTTGATTTTTTAAATTATGCTATTGTCTAGTAATGAATAAATTAGTTTTGATTCATTTTATTCTCTCCTCCTATGCAGCACAATTACAACAGTACTGGAATGAGATTAAAAAAAAATAATTACCATTTCATCAAAGGTTTTTAATACCCATCTATGATTTAATTTGATCACCAAATTTGATCTATAATGATATTAATAGATAGCAAAATCCATAGTAGAGTCCATTATTGTTGAACTTTATCATCTTTTTAGAAAGTACAATGGTAAAATTATCTATTAATTAGATTAATTTCAAGGAAGTGTAAATCATCCTGACCCATGATACTTGCTTGCAAAGCTATTGTGAGAGAATAATTAGTAGGCAGTAGTCCAGGAATATTATTCTGAGCAGACGCGAACCTTGAACTTCCAGTCACTAGACTTAAATTCTAACTAAGAATACATCACCTTATGGAAACTCCAACATCCTGGAGTGCTACAAAAAGGAGATGAAGAAAAAAAATAAAAATCTAAGTAGATTGTTGTTCTTATATGTAGTCCATATTATTGCTTACCATGACCACAAATTAAAAGCGGATATAAGTAAAAATCTCTGAATTTTAGAACTTCAAGGTGAGAAGGACTGTGCTACTCAAATAATGGAGCCCCATATAAAGAACATGTCCCACAAGTAATTTGATTTGTAACTTACTCTGCTGACAAAATGTATGGCCTTGGGTGACTATTTAACCCTAAGCAGTAGCTGGCAGTAAATACATGCAGTAAGGAAGACAAATAAAATACTTAAGCATAGGTTTGCAATTTTTCCATCACATGAAATCAATTTCTACAGATTCTGGATTAGATCTGTCCCAAACATATCTCTGATTCCCAGGTCCTAGGTTTAAAAATTTAATTGTAAGGTCTTTATGGCAGAAATAACATCCACTGAGCAATGAATGGGACATAATCATGACTAGAATCTTGTATTCACATGTAAATTTTCAACAAAAATTAGTCACTGTGTTTTCCGATGAGCTATATGTCACATTGCACTATCTGTCTAATAAATTTTAAAATGTTTTCCGTTGTGACGGGTGGAGCTCTTATCTGTAAAACCTATTTATAATATACTGAGAGGCTACCAAAATGTTCTGTTTCAAGAGCTGAAAAGAGGACAGAATTGTTTTTATGCACACACACAGACTCCCAGGAATACCCTGTAAGCACGGACCAATGGAAAGCACTATTCTGCTCTACGATGGCATTCCCCCACATGATGATTCCTGTACCGTGTTTTATAACATCTAGGCTTTTAGCACAGACACTGTGCAGAACAAAAGCAGATCACTGAACTGAAAAACCTAGACTCATGCAAGCAAAGACTTCAGTAAAGATCAAACTGAATAGATGTACATTTATAATATTGTGACTAAACAAGGAAAGGGTGGATGGAAGATGGAAAAAGAACATTCTTCCCATTCCTTGAATCCCTAGTTAGTTTTAACTCCTACGTAGTGCAACGTATTGAGTAACAGAACATGATAAACACCATTGCTTTAGCTATAATTTTATGACAGATTATGGCACCAAGCAAGAACACTTTTCCTTGGGGAATACTGCATGTTTCTGACAGACTATTTAGCAGATACTAAATGTGCTGAATTCAAATGAAATATGAAAGTCAGTGGAAGAAGGACCTCGCAGTATGGCCCTTGATCTCCAGGCAGAAGTATGTAGTGTGGCATTCAGTAAGGCCTAGAGTTCTTTTATAACAAAGCTTCAAGAATAAACTCCACCAGAACCACCACCTGTACTTCTGCTATCTCTCTGAGAAATCTAGTGAAGTGGAATTGATTTTCTTTTTTTATTAGTGAGGCTATTAAGCATGAGACACCAAGAGATGAATGGAAAGTAAGCTACATAAAGAGATAGAAACATCTGAAAATGCCTTCTATTTGTTGCACAGTTGCTTTTTGAGAAGAAATACCTGCATAGGTGGAAGATCAATCTCTGTCCAGACTCCACTGGCAACACACACAGTGACTCTAGGAGCCTGCATGCATCTAGAAATCTGCAGGTGCAGTAAGTGGCCACTACAGAAATCTGATCCTAAATTTGTGAAAAGAACAAGAACATTTCTTCTAACTTCTGAGAGATATCCAAGCTCACTAGAGACTGTTCCAGTAAAAGCCACATATTGCTGATAGCCCATTTGACTGTTCAGTATAAAGAAATTTGAAACTGGGGCTTGCAGATGAGGTTAAGAAACTCATTATCACACCTCCCCCTTTCCATCCTTTTCTTTTAAACTCATGTCCTTACTGCTTTTTCTTTGATTTTCCCCTGCTTTGATGATTCAGAACTGACCATACAGATTTGTTCCCCAAGACATCTTTCAAAAGAAGCAGAAGTAGTAGGAGAGCTGGAAACCAGACCTAAAAGGTGTTGGATAGCAGCACATAGCTGCTGTAAAACAACGGGCCCTTATTCTGATCTTGTTTCTTCCTGATGCACTTGTTTCCTGACTGGTCTTTTAGACAGTGTGATAAAAATACTGTAAGCATAATGTTTCATTTTCTGGTAGTAGAAGAGTTTGGCACACAGTGACAAAGAGAACAAAGGATATCCCCCAAACACATGCACAGTTTAAGATGCATTTATGGTCCTATGAGAGTAGAATGAATTCCTACAAGCAGAATTAATAGGATACCTTATTCTTTAACATCTGAAGGAGGCAGAAGTAAAATAAAAATTAAACCTAGTGTCTTTTATTGCAAACAAAAGAGGGTATTTAAACAGGAGAGTCTCATGGGAAAGATTTCATATCACTACAAACAGTGCACTTGTTCAGAATATAACAGCAATGATAACATTACTAATGGAAGTAAGACATCCTCTCAATTTTCACATGGATTGTAAATTAGAGAAACAAGTACCAGAGCTAAGACATCCATGTATGCATGTGCACGTGCGTGCACACACACACCACTCACCCTTTGCAATTACTTAATTGTAATGTCAGATCAAAGATAGTCAAGAGTACAGATGGATGATTTCTCATCTGCATCTAGCTGCGGACTTTCTGTTTGTCATTGGGCCTAGATGATAGCATGAAGCGATATTATACTCATTAGTCCCTGGAGGTTTCTGCAGTTTATGATCAAACAGAGATGAGTTTTCCATCTTCCCACTGCTTGTATATCATTTAGCATTACAAGATGTTCCATGAATAATGGAAATAATGAAACTACGTCCTCTAAGACACTCTCCCCAGGCCAGAGACAGTGTACACTGTAGTTATTAACAAATTACATGTGTGTTGATTAGCTGGCAGCTGCTGCCAAGGAGAGCCTGTATTACAGCTCAGCTTTGCCTGCTTTTCCTTCACCTGGGACCTTACTTTGGATTCTCCTCTTCTAAATGATCACTAATGTTCACAAAACTTTTGGGAATGTAAGTAGGTCTGAGATGGTCAGGAAATGCAGAAGTTATTTGGAGAAGACGACTGGACAGACAGACAAACAGGCAGATAAGCACCATGGCTGTAGAAGCGTTATTTCTGGAAAAACTTAACTAGTGACTGTTCTTCTAGTTATTTCCTTGTGGTTCTTGCACATCACAATTTTAAAATAAATAATAAGTAAAGACAGGCGGAACAACTTTTAAAGTATGGATTTCTCTCATTTATCTACAAACTTAAGGGCAAGAACGAACATCAATGCTCTACCTGTTCTTCACAAGCATTTGCGAGCATTTCTTGACAGTCTTCATTTCTTAGGAACAGTAAGACAGGATCCAACTTATTGAGTGTTGAATAATTTTTTGTAGTACTTAAGTACACTGTAACAGCAAAGGGCCTTAGAGACTTATTTAGTAAAGTAGGCTGGAATACTCTAATTCTGGATCCCTGCTGGCTTTAGTAAATTCTATAACAAATCCAGGGCCATGCAGGAATTCATGGTTGTAACTATATTGAGCCACATGGCCAGCAAAACATTTTAAAGCAACTAAGATGGAATTTAATCCTTCCAAGCCAAAAAGGATTTTTTCTTGAATTGTTGCCAAAAATGAGTGCATGTTACACAATTTTAATTCCATTTGTTGGAAGTATGTAAGTATTAACTAGTTCACTGTCACATGAAAAGCAATATCTACAGAAAGTAAACATCTTTAATATAAGAACTCACTGCTAAAAACATGCTAACATTGGGGGTTTGGGTGGGGGTTTTTTGTTTGGTTTTGGGTTGGGGTTTTTTTGTTAATAACTTGAACGTGACTTATCTGTCTGCTATCTCTCCCTTCTGCCCCTAGTAACTCAGGTATGCATTTGCAAATTTCAACAAAATCAGAAAGAGTGCTAGGCTGGTTTCTTATCTCAGAGGTAACTAAATTCCCAAGAGAAAAACAAGCAGCTGATCAGATCAACACCAACACTTGCGGTCAGATAGGCACAACTCAGCTATTCAACATTTTGCTTGACATTTTGCTGGCTTACCATAGCTATGTGGCATATGCACATAGCTCCAGACTTGACAGATCGTTTGCCATCTTGCATGCCAGGAGTACAGCAAGAGAGAGCAGGTGAGCAGGAGTGTACAAGGAGGATAAAGGGCACATTAGAGCACCACTCATGGAGAAAAACTTGCTTACTCAAATATCACCGATCTTGTAAAGAAATTCTAAAGCTCCCTCAGTATCTCATCAGACACAACTAGTTGAAGTTAGAAGAACCCTACATGCCATTATACATGCATACCTCAAATTTACTTCAGAAGATGGTTTAATGCAACAAAGCTGTAAAATGCAAATATTTGTTAATTTGTGTAAGACAAATAGTTCCACAACAATACTTCATTGACAGAGCCTGATTTTCTCTTCATACACACCAGCTAATGTGATGTATTACAATTCATGTCAATTGAACTATTCCTGATTTTCATTAGTGCGAAAAGAATTCAGTTCAAGATTAAGCAACGATTAAGTTTTTAAAATTCCATGAACTAAATGAGAGGCTGAAAGATGCCTGTACTAGAGCTTTAGTAAGTCACAGATCTTTATTGGACTGTGTTATCTTTTATATCAATGGTAAAAGTTACAAACTGATAAACAGACAAAAACACATTGTCAGACAATCATGCTATTCTGGCATCTCACTAGAGATGAAGGGCAAAATACATTGCATAAGCTTTGGGTGCATGGCAGGCTTATACAAAAAGCCAGGAATGGGGTGGAGGTGAACAAAAGAAAAAAAAAATAGTTCTGAAATTTGGGGATATTCAATGCATGTGGATAGAACTAACACAACTTCTATTCCCAGGGATGCGCTTAAATACATCCTATCCTCATGGCAGCAATGTGATTACAATGAATTGGTGCATTGAAATATTCTGAGAATGGAAGCTGATCCAGTTCAAACAAGTGAGAAATGAGGATGCTACAATTTGAATATTTAATTAACGAAAGAAAAACAGAGAAGATTCACTAGAGACAACTGTTCTGCATTCCCAGGCTTTGGCTAGCTGGCTTGAGAAACATTTCCACTGTTAAACTCAATTAAAAGAAAGGAAAAGAGATAGAGGCATGCAGGAATCTGATATCATTCAATTAACATTCTGGTTTAAGATTTTAACAATAGCATCTTGAAAAAGCCCATTTAATGTGTAGGAAAATGTCCGCTCCCGATTGGTTTGGCATGTTCCGGAAATGCTGTCTGATTATACCTCAGCCCAGAAGAATGAGAAAGCTGTCTTAAAGGATTACAACCTACAGACTTACATTTCTGATTTGTACATCTGCTGGAGGGCATCGTTGAGTGAAAGCATTTTGTGAGGGTATCGTACAGAACGTGCATCTCAAGTGTTTTACACACATGAATTCAGCAACCTGCCTTCCTGGACAGCAGTAAATCAAGGACCCAAGCATCTTAGGAAGGAAAAAGGGAGAGTAATACATTATATAATTTCTCTTTATTTTGTCCTGTGAACAGACTCTTCTGATAGTGCAGAGGTCTGTTTGATAAAGCAATTTGATTGATAACAACTGTGCCATTCCTCTGAAGAGTCCACAGGAGTATCACAGATGGTGAGATAACTTGCTGTAATTTTCTCACCAAAGAACACTGAATCAGGCTTTCAGCCTACACAGCAGACAATAATTTCCAATAAAATTCACTAAAGGAGGGGGTTTTGGTTGGGTTTTTTTGGAGGTAGAGAAAGAATTTTGCACTTGCACTTCTCAGATGTCGATTATCCCAGCATCCACGTCTCTGTGGTGATGCTGGAATCTGTTCTACACTCAGCATGCTGAATATTTCCGCCCTGGTGATTCTGAGCACACATGTAGGCTAACGTCAGATTTTGACAGTGATAAAGAATGAAAATATGGGAAAGAAAAAGGGGAAAAAAACAGGCATAAAAAATACTGAACTAGAAGCGACTTAATTGAGATGCCTGAAAGACTATAGAACTGAGGATCTAGTCTAGTAATCACTTTGTAATATCTTTACATTATACTGTACTAGCTGGGTAATGCAGTGTCATTGTGTCCTGCTACTCAGACCCTAACTAGAATAACTGGACTCAGTTACATTTAGAGCAGATTTGTGGGGTGAGGTATCTAAATCTACAAATAAGCCAACCGTATTTCACTATACCAAAGGATTAGGTAAATTGAAAAAAATCAAGTACAGCATTTCTGTCATCCAAGCTACTCAACTGCAGCTATCCCTTAATGTTTTAAAGAGTTTTTACCAAATACACTGACCACAGAATGGACAAGCACAGAAGAGACTGTCAATTTGCAGGTGCACTGGGGACCGTAAGGATGTACAGGAGTGTCCTGTAGCATCTAACTGGAAACATTGACAATTATGGGCCTTCAAAATACTTACCACTCTGGACTTCAGATGGTGTTCTGCAAACTGAAAAAATAAGCCTTCTGCTTTAAGAAGATTTTATTCCTAGTTCTCTAATAAACAGCCCTTCCTGTTTCATCAATAATATCCAACATAAGGCAAGGTTATATCAAGCCAACCTTCTATTTCCAGTGACTCTTCACATTTTCTAAACTGTCAACAGGTGAAATCACTGTCTAGCCAGTGACTCAGGAAACAGCACACCTGGATTCTAACATCTCACTGGACTTGGGTACTCACTGTGGTGAGGGAACACTATACCAACATGCACAGCTAGTCTGGGTTCATTACTTGGGAGGTAAATAAGAAACATAACCCAGTCCTTGTAACTCAAATGCTGTAGTAATCTTGCTCCCATGAATCTTACGGTTTTCCTGGATAGCACGAAACTTGGGAGTGCTGGAGTTTGCCTGCCAGTGTTTGCCTCACAGGTGTATCCCTCCATTGCCTCTTCAGGTTTCCCACGTGTTCCATCTTCACACAGAACCCTGAAAGCATTTCCACTGGCAGCACTCTTGGAATACGCACAAAACTGGCTGCTTGTCTGCAGAGGCTCCTTCCTCTGCCATTGCGTCAATGATCTGTCTGAAGAGCCTGCTTTAATTCCAACTCTCACACCTTTCATTTAACTGGCATTTAGTTCCATTCTCAATGGCTTGCCTCTGGAGAGTTCTTTCCCTCGGGAAGAAATGCCACTGCTTCATTGATCGGCCCATGCTCTGTGTATAGCAATTTCACAGAAGTTGACTATATTGCTTGAACTCTGTGGCACAATTTCCATTGTTTTGCAACAGCTTTAAGGCTCTCAAAATGGTCTCATCAGCAACACAATTATCTGTTTAAAACGCTGCACTGCTCCTTGAGTGCTGTCATTCAGTAAGCCCACCTGTACTGAATGGAATAGCATCCTTGTTGCAAGTCTAGATCATATTTTGGGTCTTGAAAAACAAATAACACTTCAACTCAAACATAGAGCTCCAACTAAACCACCAAGGCATCTTTTTAAACCTTGCTGCTTTTGATTGTAGCCAATAAAATACCAGCTCCATCTTTTTCCCAGTAATACAGTCTGGGAATTTGCTTCTACTTTAGCAAGTTCAAAATAGTTTCTGCTATGACTAACTCCTGCACAGAATCCTATTCAAACTGAGATGACTAGCTTTCTTGACTATTTCCTATGCAAATCTCACTTTAAATTTTATGAACCAAATTAAAAAAAATGTGTTCTTTGGATGAGGAATTGTCAATCTATAATTTTAAAATCCTTAAAGATTCTGTTCCCAGGAGTGGGAATATCCAATCTTTCAGAGAAGCCTGGCTTTTAATTTCCTTCCTGCTTTCCTGCAGTTGTGTTTCAGGTACCTTTTTCATAACACTGTTTCTGAATTGTCTGTTTTTTACTTGTGTGAAATGAATCTACTTGTTACTTTAGCACTTTTGTGCAAAATACACATTTTTAAACTCCAACAGTACCCAGTCTCCTCAGTTTCTACCACTGAAAAAGAATACTCTATTTTTTATTTTCTTTTTATGATGTGCTGGATTTGGCTGGCATAGGGTTAATTTTCTTCATAGTAGCTAGTAAGAGGCTATGTTTTGGATTTGTGCTGAAAACAGTGTTGGTAATACAGAGAGATGGTTTTGTTATTGCTGAGCAGTGCTTATACAGAGCAGAGGCCTTTTCTGCCTCTCACCCAACCCCACCAGCGAGCAGGCTGGGGGGGCACAGGAAGCCGGGAGGGGACACAGCTGGGACAGCCGACCCCCGCTGACCACAGGGATATTCCAGACCATATGACGTCATGCTCAGCACAGAGAGCTGGGGGCAGAAGGAGAAAGGGGGGTACATTCGGAATGATGGTGTTTGTCTTCCCAAGTAACCGTTAGGCGTGATGGAGCCCTGCTTTCCTGGAGATGGCTGAATACCTGCCTGCCGATGGGAAGCAGTGAATTAATTCCTTGTTTTGCTTTGCTTGTGTGCGCGGCTCTTGCTCTTTATCTCAGCCCACGAGTTTTCTCACTTTTACCCTTCTGATTCTCTCCCCCATCCCACTGTGAGGGAGGTGAGTGAGCGGCTGCATGGTGCTTAGCTGCCGGCTGCAGTTAAACCACAACAGTAGTCAAATAGTGTTTTGCCGTCAAGTGCCTAGAATTTGTCCCTCTGCTTTTCTGCCATTATCACTCTTCAGATAGAACAGAAATCCTCTCACCAAATGAAAGCCTTTAGTCCTTTCGTAGCCATAGCGCTTGCAGAACTGAATCTTCCATGGCAGTTGCAGTCAGCTATTGCCTATAGGTAGATTTTTTGAAAGGTCAGGTCTTCACATTTAGCCTTTTCTGCCTGTTGTTTTTTGGTCTGTGGTACATTGTGTTACAAGCATTACATTCCCATGCCAGAAGAGAAATATATTAAAGTTAGTATCAAAAATAACCAAACACCAGTAATAACTGTTTGCAAAGGAATGTGAAAGGTAAATGACTTTGTATTTCAACAGAAATGACCCTGACCAACTTGACATTATCTAAATGAGCAACACACAGTGGGCCACTCCCAACATTTCTGTTGTTTCAGTTACAGCAAATTTCAATGACAAAAATGTTTTGATTAACACTAGTAGAAAAGTGGCCAGCTGTGCTTTGAACCCTTTCAGCAAATGCTAAGTTCAGAGCATTTTTAGAAAGTCATGAACAAGGAGTTAAACTTTGACCTCCTGACACCAAGAGGTACAGGACAAAATATACAAGCAAGTAACATTAACTATTAACTGGATCATCATCAGTATGTACCCATAACTGTATTCACTGTATGAGATGTAGCTGTATGTGAACAGCAAAAGTGTAGCCTGACGGGCGCAGCAACACAAGTTCTGCAGCCTTACCTCTCTGCCCAGCCATTCGTGTGTTACCCAACCACAGAAAGGCACACTGCTGAAGGATCGAAGGGATCCACCTGCCTCAGGTCCCTGGCATGGCAGAATGTTCTTCTTCCTATGGTACATTGATTAAAGGTAGACTGAAAGAATAGACTTTGCTAGCTATGCGCACATGAAATGAGCGAATTGCAGATTTTAGCAAACACTTCGTCCATTCTATGGAGCAGGCAGACCCTTGCTCAACACTGTGCAAGTACAGCCCCAGCGTGCCTTTTGAGGATCTTGGGGACCTTTCAGAGAGAACAGCATTAGAGCATCACTAACATATACCAGCACTCTGTTTCCTGGTTGCAGAGTGTTAAGTTTTGCCACATCAGTCTGGGAAGGCAAGAGACACCATTCAGTAATTTCAATCTGGTTAATAAAGTTTTCTCTCATTACAGTTGAGTGTCTTCATTTCTAAGACAAAATACTTCTCATAAGAGTTAGCAACCATGCATGCAACTGTGCTGAGGAGGTAGTTAATTGACCACCTGTTCAAGCACTCCCCATCCCAAATAAAATGGTTTGGTACACTTGTAGCATGCCTGTTTAAGTCCTACACAGAAGCACAGGGCTTCCCCAGAGGCTGGTCCAAATGGTGCAAGAAAAAGACCTTATATCCCCCAAGAAGGGCACTGACTAGACTCGGACACTAGGGAAGGGATGTCTGGCTTCTACATTCCTATGAGTGCCTGTCTCTTGATGCTTCCTATGCAATGGTCCGATCTGTTATAGCATTTTCTAAATCTTAGCCAACAGTTTTACATCTGCAGGTATAGCATAAAGGGGTTCTTAAGAAACGTACTTACTAAAAAGTCAGAAACTGTGCTATCAAAGTCCGTGTGTGTGAGTGGGGAAACATCACCCATCATGCAAGCTCAAGTTTTTCCCAGGTTACTCATTAAGAGCACAAAATAATTCTATTTCATATTTCTGCACAGAAGCTCCAGACTCTGAGCCCAGTTCTTGTTGCTAATAATAATGGCTGACAGGTAGATGGAGGTTATAATGGCTCCATTATAAAGGAAACCCAAAAGGACACAGAGTTAAAGGTTTCACAGCTCACCAACTCTGTCACTGCTTGATGTTTCGGCTTTTGAATTCTTGTCTTTGCGTCTTCCTTTTAACATTTTTATAGGACTTTCTAGCTGGACTACTTATTAAAGCAGCTGTGTTATTTGCTGGATAGAAATCTAGTAAAAGAAATCCCTCTTTAAAACAAATAAAACTAAATGCAACAAATATGTAGTTCTACTCTTGCCCTATTGATTTCAAATCCCACAGGAGTTTCACCATTGTGTTATCATTTACATGATAACTCAGGGTAGAAATTGTTCAGTAAAATGCACTGAGTTCACCTTGGGACCTGACCCTGGTAGGGTTCCATCCTCCTGCATTTTCATTTTGCCTTCAAGTTGAATATTCGTTTTTAAACTGCACCAAAGCATACACATGGCTTACAATAAAATTCTCAAGAGGAGGCCCACTAGTTTTAGGAAAAACAGTGGAAATAATATGAACAGAGCAGTGTGAAAAGAAATCTCAGCAAGGCTCTGCCCAATTGAAGTCTCTTCTGCATTCAACATTTGAATTTTCTACATTATTTATTGCCACCATCAAAAGTTTAATCCTTAAGGCATCATTCTGCATGCAGTTGCCTTATAAGCACATGAAACCCTAGGTAGATTAATTCCAATACAGTTATATACATTATTAATCTAATCTCCAAATATGATGTGCATTTCATCTGAGGAACTGTCTAAGATCCAGAACTTTCATGTGGAGACCAAATTTCTTATAGTCAAGCTCGTTTTCAAGACCTCTGTTAAATGATCTTTCACTTCAAGACTACACTGCAGACAAGCGCCATTTTGTAAACTGCAAGTAGGACCAAGAAAATATCTCCAAACCCAAACATTTACCTAATGGAATCATATTTTCAACCTACATTTCTGAATTTTTCTCTCCAGCTGACCAGACAAGCATTCTGAACACTGCCCCCCCCCCCCCCCCCATTAAAAACTCCAGGCAGATTAACCTACAATTGTAGCTAATGGTTAGGTACCTTGAGGTAACTTACTACTTGGAGTGCATCAAACATGATAACTTAGGACATGGCAAATGTCACAAGAGAAAACTCTCTGCAAGCACCACTTCTATTATTCATTCTCTACTGTCACCCTGAGCGTTCTCAGAAGAGTTCTCCAAATGTCACCTTCCCACTAACTTTCACATAGCTACATACATGTTGCTAGAAATACTGTTTCAAGTATAGCCCAGTGCAAACATTTTTATTTCCACATACACAGAAAATGCATTAGTTTCTTCTAAAGAAAAAAAAAAAGGGAAAAGAAGAAGGAAAAAAAAAAAAGAATAAAACAAGTTGTGTCCACTGAGCCCAGTACATCCTTCTACGTTATCCTCAAAACTAAAAGTAGGTAGAATTAATAAAGTTATTTTTAACATCACTAGAACTCTAAAGAGCTTCCTCCAAGGGTCACTGCAGTACATAGGAAGGCATGGGCTGACTTATTTCTGCAGCGGTCCTGACCTTGCCTTCAGTCTGTGACTGCCTGCTCAGTTTGCCTGTATTAGTGAATCAGTTGTTATTTCCGATATTTCCCTCCAAAATTCATATCTGAGAAATAGCAACACTTTGCGCAAATATCTATATTCTTGTACATGAGGAAATACATATATTCTTTGTTAATATTAGTTTTTATTTCTACTTCAGAAGTTTTAGCCATCTAGCTAAGAAAAAGAAACAAGATAAAATAAGCAGTTGTCAAGTCGAATACTATACATCAAACAAGGGACTATTTAGCTAAGCTACTGGTAAGTACCACTGATAAATCAGCACAGACCAGAATTCACTGTTTTCCCAAAATGGGAAGAAAAAGCTATGTATTTCATACAAGTGAAAGAAAGCAACTACAATGTATAAGTATCTTCTGTAAATATCCTCAGATCTCTTAAGTGGAAAGAGAGATAGCCCTTTAAGATTCGAGAATGAAAATGCTGATAACATCTCTGCTGAACCCATTTTAGGATCTGATCCAAAACTCAGTAAGTAAGGACATGGTGAGTTTCCATAGGGCATTAAGCTGTTATTTCCATACGCAATCACCAATAACATTGCTGCTAGTAAGTAAGGAGTGGTTGTGAAACAGGCAGTACATCCAGAAACTGCACTGCCAATATGTGCATTTAATTTTTTATTGTATAATACCCTTTGGACATAAGGAGTTTTGAGAATCCCAACATTACAAACATTTTAAGTGGACTTCTGGTTTCTTGAGCTAGTCTGTTAAAACGGTACACTTTCTTTCAGATCCTAGGTCCCTTGAAGTCAATGAGTTTATTCTGCTGGAGTAAAACTGTCCACTTCCTCCAGTGGTTTCTTTTCATCTTTGTCTTCAGAGAAAAGCTCAGATTCTCTCAGTAGCTTCCACTGTCAAGATTTTTACTATATTTAAAAGTATTTCTAATGTCTGGCAAGGTAAAAAATGCTTCCCACAACCAAAGCCTTTATGAACAATTTTAATTCTGTTCCATTCCAGTCTTAGTGATGTGTGTGTATATATATATTTACATATTACAATCTGTATTTTGAAATGAGGGAAGCTAATACAGATAGGTCAAGTAGTCCAGATAAGGGTGGACATCTGAGCACACCAGATACAGCACACAAACCACAAGATCCATTACAGTTTATTAGTTTTACTGCTTTCAGCATGGCCTTAGCTACAAAACTGTCTTGTAAAAGTCGTGCAAATACCACTGATTTCCCTTGCAAACCTTCTTTAAAAAAACCTAAAAATACCTTTTTCCCTAGAGCATAAAAGAAATGTGCTGCTTAGAGTGTGCTTTTCATTAGAAATCAGGAATAGTATCAACTTTTCTTCAAATTACCTTTGGAGGCCACATCTGGTTAGTTTAATTCTTCAAAGATTGCCTTGCTTTTTCTCCTTGGCTCTTTTTTCTCTGTCATACATTGGCTCGTTTTATGTCTGACAGTTCTTTTATTACCAGATTTCATTTTGAATCCGATTTCCCCCCTGTCTCATTACTTCTGTCTTGCTCTCTGTTTGTTCTCTTTTTCTTTTCCTGTCTGACAATTCTCTTATTAGTGGATTTGGTTTTGCTTTTGTTTCATGCTTTCTGGTTTTATTCTCTTGTGTCTTATTTTTGCTTTTTTACTTATTTTTCTCCTGTCAAGGCTTCCTTTTCTTTCTGCCTATTCTCTCAAAAGGTATATACTTAGCTTTTGTTTAAGGTTATCGGATTTCAGTATGTTGTAGAGTTGGTTTATCATTAGATACTGCCATGCAGAAGGAAACCAGGTTCAAATCTTAGTTCCTTCAGCTGTTTGGTCTAAGAGCACAATCACTAATCTAAGTATCAACCTATTTATATAGCCATTAGCTCTGCTTCTCAGCTACTACAACTTGCCCTAGATCTAAACTTACTGGGTTAAGAGCAAGGACACTACTTTTAAATTCATTACTTTCTCCCAGCACTCTCCATAAGCCATTAGGTTCCCTCCAGCTAGTACAGAGAAAAGGTGACCCACAAGCCATGCCTTTGCTCTGCTCCTCACAGGTTCTCCTAATATGATCTCTACAGTAAATGAATAGACTCCTGAAGTGCATTAACAGGCACAACCAATGTTACTTGCAGTTCTTTGTGTCTCAGCTCCACCCCAGGGAAACAGTTGTGTATGCACATCATGCAGTCTTGCTGTAAGACATTTCAGAGGGAAAATGAGAACTTTTGTGTGCTTCATTGGGGAAAAGGTGGAAATGCTGCTATTAGCGTGCTTCATCCAGCTGGTCTCCTAATCCTTAAAAGAACTCACTGTACCACGAGAATTGCATGTGTCCTAGGGGCTAGCAAGCGCCCATGGGAGTGACCATTTCCAAGCAGTTGGGGCCCTGAGTGAAAGCCAGGGAGACCTCACTTATTTGCCACCTGCATCACTGATTTGCTTCAGATGCCAGAACTTGAGGCAAGACCATGAAAGCACTACTGGGACAGGGGGCTGAACTGAAAGGAGATGCTTGGCCTATACCGATACTTGGGGATCCACTTATCAATGGGATATTTATTTTTACGGGAGTAGAAAACACAATTAGGTGAATTTGCTGCCATTGACTGCAAGGAGGAGAATATTGTCTCACGGCCCCTTCATATTGTTGTTCTGGTGGTTTTCAAATTAAAAGGGAAGTATCGGAGTCATAAATTTTCTCCTCCATACCTATGGACAGAGAATTTCTGATTCCAAAGGCACCAAGGAAAGCTTTACTAGATTTCTGGGTGAGAGCTCAAAATGATTTATTATTTGTCAAGAGACACATTAAATAAACTTGGCCTTTTTTGCTGTCATCAGCTGTCTGAAAGACAAGCTACAAGCATTAAGAGTTTCTTTTAATGCCACAGCACTTATGTTAGAGAAAGCACAGTTGAAGCATCTTATATTTGGAAAGAAGACGTAATGTCAGGGATGAGTACTACTTGCTGGGGCTGTTTGTTCCTCAGTGGGGGACTGGTTCCTGTGCAGTGTCTCCTGTACATGTTTACACTGGGGGTGAACAAAGTAGTAAATTGTCTTTAGTATATTAAAATTTGGTGAATCAAGACGAGGATTAAGTGCCATGTCATTTTCATAGCCTATAAGGAGGATCTTTATAAAGTGACTCAGCATTCCTTTAAAGGTCATTACTGCCCAAGTGCAAGGAGCATACTTCCATTCAGTTATTTTCAGAACACAGCCTCTCTATTGCTGCCAAAGAAATTTTCAGGTCATTTTTTTGTTGACAGGTCACAGGACTTTCTCACAGTTTCCAGTTCTGCAGACTTAAAAATCAAAAGCAGTACTCTATACAAACAGCAGTGCAGGTCATCAAGACAGTGATTTCTGCTTAAGCTTCTGAAAACTAAAGAAAAAGCAAATCGTGTGTCATGTGCTATGGGCTAGGCATACTAGCACCCTGTTCCATTTGCTAATGAAAGCTAAGAAATCCAAAGGATATAATGCATACAATGATATGGGGCAGTGCATCATAAAATGTAAAGGCATGCAGCCCTGCAGCATTATTTGCTGTATTTAAATCCTGTGGACATACTAAAAACTGCAGCTGTGTGAACCAGATACCAACCCTTCCTTTTTATGCACAAATTCTGTATTCTTGGACCAGTATCAGATTCATCAAACTGAGTCCAGGATGTGAAAAAGAAAGAAAATAAAGAAAATGCTCAGAAACATACTATTGGTGTGGCAGACTTTTTTTTTTTTCTTCCTTAAACAGGCACATCTGCACCAATTTCTCAGACTAAATGGTATTAATCACATTACCACAGTGAGTCCCACAGCAAAAATGATTCATCTGATCTGCTGATAAGGAAGGCCATCTCCATTCCTGCAAACCCTTCTCTTCTCCACATCACTTAGTTTCCTATCTTGTGATTTAAATAGAATTGGGACTAGATTGCACACCCTTGATAGAGAAGTCCCACTAACGTTTCAATAACTGTTCACCACTATGCATAAAAGCTCCTATTAGTGGTCTTTGAGTGCTGCTGAACCTGACATAGCACTGAACTGCAGCAAGCAACTGGGATTAGAAATTTCAAAACCATTTAGATGCCTTAAAGATGCACTGTCATAATCTGCCTTTGGGAATGATCTGCCCCAATAGCAAAAGCTAGCATGTTAGCGATGTACTCCAATTCCCACAGGCTCTCCTGCTGCCTAGTTATAGCTACCACAAGCCCTGTTTCAGCATTCTCCACTGTCTATGCTGGATTTAATCAGAACAAGCACCCTATGAACCCTTCCCACGACAGCCAGAATCAGGTATTTGTAGACACATGCTGCTTTTAAACTTAAACTACCCAGCAGAGCTTCCCTTTTTTCCAGCATCTTGAAAAACGGAGCAGTCAAAAGACAAATATTAAACTTGCTAAAATCAAACCTGCACCCCACAGAAATTAGAGACTGATCTGCATTGAAACGCAAGACAAACTCTGTAGGCCAGCCCGTAACTCTACTGTACCTCTTAGTCTCGTACTCCAAACTGAGACTGGCAAGAAACACCAATATTTGCCTCTGCACTGCAATTATTACTAGAATCCAAACAATCCCAAATGGAAGATGCATAAGGGATCCTGGGTCCTCAGTTCCTCAACCTTTGTGACTCAAATTCAGGCCAAAGCAGTGACTGTTTTGAACCTGAATGCTGATCTGAAGTCACGAACTGCTCCTAAGTTTCTGCCTGGAGCCCAACTATACCACGTTCAGAGTAACTGCAAATGCCAGAACCATCACGGACCCTGCACACTTCTGCCAAAACTCTATCCACTTCACTGGAACTTAATTTGGCCCAGAGTCTGAAATAACTTAATTCAAACAGCATCTTATTATAAATTTGCTGGGAACTATCCCTCAGTTGTTTATCAGCAGGAAGACAAAAATTTAAAATACAGTTTATATTTTCCAAGGCCAAGAATTGCTGGTTTTATAGTAACACTATTGACTTGTAAATAAACAGTAAAAAGGAGGGTAAAAAATCTATCATGCAGGATAATGTCCCTCTCATAAATACTCAAATGATATCTACCTAGCAAATAGCAAGCAAGGCTTCTGAACCACTTAACACATCAACTGTTCAGAGAAACCCTTGGATATTGTTAGCAGATGAAAGATAACAAGTTGTGAAATGAATATCCTTTCATTTCCCTTTTACTTACTTCACATTACTTGAGATAAGACTAAATTACCTCAAATGCATCCCTTATCAAAAAAACAAGGATATGTTTCCATACCCTTAAAACATGTATATTTTCAGTTTACATTTCTTCCCTTCAACTTTTGTCAAAGGTGCACATAGTATCAGTATTTTCTCTCCTGTATCCTGTCCTCAAGAAAAGCCTACAATATACAGAAAGCAAGTGTTAAACAAGGTTTGGGCCAAATCTATGCATCTTGATTTTTCACCATCCACTTGATCTTATTTTCCCCAAGGTTCCAAAGTATTTAGATGCAAGTGTCAAGTTAACACACATGAATATAATATTCCAAGCAAAAAGGAAAGCAACCTATAGGTAAAACACAGTACTAAAATGTGTACATATTTCAAATCACACTTCAGAAAAGCTATCCCTCATAATGGCTTGGGTTTTTCAGTAAAAAAGGCATCCAGCAAGTAAGAAAACTCAACTATTTCAGAAGCCAAAAACCAACTCACTGCCAATTTCATAGCCTTGTAACTCAACCAGAAACTCTCATGACTGAAATACCTTGTTAATTGATAGTATTTTTCTCCTATAGAAGCACTTCATCTACACAAACATGAGGCGAGCACAGGAGGCTGACTCCGAAGATGTCACCCTTAAATGAGTTGACTCAGGTAGGCATCCCTTCCAACTACACAATACTGCTTTTCATCATTGTTTTAAAAGTTGTTCCAAAACTTTACAGGCTTGAAAACACATAAGAGACAGAAATTGCAAAGAAAGTGGGAAAGGCTATACTATTCCTACAATGCAAGATAAATTGAAGACAAAACTATGCTCTGTTTTTTATATTCCTACTATTTTCAAACAAAAACCTCAGTCTTTTGTGGAAGATAATTTCTGATCAATTGGTTTTAATCATTGGTTCAAAACCAATGACTGAATTTTGTACAACCCACAGGAAGATTGCCAGTGAAGTCTACACCTCACCCCTAGTAAGGCTGTTTTATGAGCTGTCGTATTCTGCAAATCTCATCTAAAACTGAGCTCTGCCTCTGAACTATTTAACAATTCAATGAAATGCTTTGCTACGCTTTTACTGTAATTCAATTGAGATGAGAGTTTAAGTGAAACAAAACTTCACAATGCCACTTTATTTATTCCCTTCCTTATATTGCTTAAAATACCCAAGACCACTTCCAGCAAAAATTTCAATTGCTGCAAAAACTTAATGGGCCTTAACATTTCATATACCACAGAGCCAAACACGGACAGACAAACTACAGGTTGATGTTATTTAGAATACTGTAGGACACCAAAAGAGCACTCCAGGGTAAAAAGCTCCCTGCCGCTAATAGTCTGTGTTTGAGCTGACAGCAGTGACATACATATACAGGCTGAGAATTCCTGGGGCAAAGTCATGATACAAATGAAACACTGTCTTCAGAAGGGGGAGGCAGAGATTCGCTGGTAATGTCTGTTGTGAATTTGCACTCATACGTGCAAATAAAAAAGGTTAAAAAGCAAACTAGGCTGAAAGTTAGCTTGAGGAATAAAGCAGCTGAACTACGAATTTAGGATGCCATCAAAAAACAGAGAAGGAAATACATGCATGCAGAGGGGAGAACGAAAGGATGCCCAGAGAGAAGGACAACCATTACTTGGTCAATTGGTGGATGTGTCATTATATTCACACTTGACCTGGTTGCCTAAATATAAAGAAAACTCATGAGTCCTACCTAGCCCTGCCCTTCCTATGAAACCATCAGTTACAAAAACAGGTCTGTCACCACAGCCTTGCCTAGTACAGAAGGCACTTCATACTTGCATAAAACAAATAAGAACTGAGTCTGCACTAACACGTGAGATTCAGCTGATGGGCCACTAGAAGTGGAAGATTTTTCCAGCATCTTCCCTCTCATTTGTTACGTTTAGCTTGCTGTTCTAAGAAAAGAAGTCACAGACAACTATATCCTGCCTGTCCATTCACCACGTTCAATAATCATACTTCCTTATAAGTTTTGTGAAAATCTGTTTCACAGCATATACTCAAAAGTTATCCACACTCACTGCACTTCTGGTCCATACCAATACACACAGACTAGCCAGCTACCCGGTGCTCCTGTAGCTCAGTATCTGTCATAGCATTGATTTGAGAGAGCCTTGCTACTAAAGAAAAGAGCTAGACAACACAGAGGAAAAAGATCAGAGGTGCTGCAAGGAGACGCCATTTCATAAAGGCTGAGGGGAAGCAGCCAGAAAAGCAAGAGATAGTGAGGTGGAAGGAGGGAGGGAAGCATACGATGACGTAAGATCCCCATCCCAAGGCAGCCATGTTGTATGAATTCGACTACTGATGGAATGACTTTTTACTCATTAAGAAACTCTCTTTAGATAGTCTTTTGGTGTCTGTTCTGATTGTTTCCAGGACAGAGAGATTTATTAAGAGGGTTAGATAACGGTAAGTCCATAAGACAAATGAGTCAATGTAAAGGTGTTTCAATGTCTGCATAAGGTCACAAGTAAAGCGCTCAGACTTCTATTAAACTGCTCAAGGTGCAATAGCTGTTCAACATTGGCCACCATAAAGCAAATTCCAATGGCTCCATGTGCATACAGCAGCCAAGTTCAGGGCTTATCATGGGCCATGTATTTATTTTACATAAATACATTACCTATTATCAGGAAGCAAAATGCTTCCATGGAGAAAGTGTAAGATTTTGCTTACAGCAACCCTCCAACATGAGAGCAAATTCACACAACTCGTATTTATGATAATGCTTTTTGACTGAATTCATTAGCCAACTCAGGAGTCCTGCAGTTTATTGTGATTAGAATGAGAAATTTATGATAGAATCTCATGCAATTCTGTCTGCCTTGAACGCACCAGAAATTAAAGTAAAAGGAGGTATTTTCTTTATTCACACAGTGCCAAAGGATTTTTTGGCTTTTCCTCTGGACTAGACTGCCAAGGATTTTGTGACTCCATCCGATGCTTTAAATACAGCCCTCTCTCACTGCTCTAGTACTCTTTCTGCTTTCTCTCGCCCATATATCCAAGTCTTCATAAAATCATACGCAATGAAACCTTCTGCCCACATGCACCCTGTGCTTGCTCATGTTTGAAGTGGAAGCTGCTATCACTCTGCCATCTGTTCTGTAAAAGAGCATCTCTGTTTCGTAACGGTTTTCCCAGATGAAGGGCAACTATTGTTTCCCCATTGCTAGCAGTGGTTTTAGTCCAATTCAGAACAGTATCTCGTAGCAAAAATACAGGGCAAAAATACTGCATTACAACCTAAAAAGAAAAAAAATTAAAAAATTAAATAAAGTTGCCTGGAGAGCAACCCAAAAGACTCTGAAGAAGCTAAGGAGAGACAGTAACATTACACTCGAGTGTGTGGGTCTGCCCTGTTTTAGACCCTTTAAATGGAACCTTTTTGATGCTAAAGAAAAGTGATAGCATGAAAGTGTTTATGGTAAAAAGCCAGCTTAAAATGCCCTTGGCTCAAAGGCCACCCAAGGCCACCCGTCTTTGCCTTTTTTAAACATAAAACTCCGCACTTCGTTCCTTTCTTTCCAAAGCATAACCAGAAGTGCAACTCAGTTGTGGTAATCCGGGAATAAGTTTAATTTTAAGAAAGTGTTTGAATTTTGAGTGTCTGATCCTACAACTTTAGTCCTATATCAAACAATCAATTAAGAAGGCCCTATTTTTTTCCTGCAAAACAACTGCTCTTCAGTCCAGTGTTGTGGTGTTTCATGCCCATATGACCATTTTTCTCTCTTGTTCAGGCCAGTATCTCTGTTTAGCTTCAGTGGCTTTCCTCTCTGATCCATGAGTAGATATTATGGATTCCTTGCACTGTGTGTTTGTATTCTTTGGTCCCTAGCTATAGACATAGGATTTTTTTTCTTGTTAAAATTTTCTTTGAAAAGTTGTGATTTGCTGTCCATTTTTAAGGTCAGGCTTACAAAACACGCACAACCTACCTGTGCTTGATATAGCTTGTTAAATATTTTATTTTATTTGTGGTTTTATTAGCTGGATACAGCCCTCTGGCGCACTTTTATGAAGGATGCTTTTGAAATGTAAATGTGATTGATTTGGTATTACAGCTTATATTATTCTACTTCCACAGTGCCTTTGGGAACAAGAGAATGGAGTTTCTCTTTTTACTGATGAAAAGGTCCTATGGTAGGTGTTTTCCTCTCTTCTACACACAAACACAAAGAGCCTACTAGTTTCTAAAAAAAGTTAGCAGTGTTCACAGTTTATGCCAACCAACTTTTAGTGCTTCTTACATTTTCTGAACTGGTCTGGATAATAAAAACAATAAATTTGATACTCCCATTTAAGAGGCAAGTTAAAATTCACATGTGATGCAGTCACAGCTCCACCTTTAATAGATAGAATCGTACAAACCATACCATTCTTATCACAGTTGCTAATGAAAAGTGCATAAAGCAGTACAGCTAAGTGGTCTAGAACATGCTGCTGTGTTTGCCATCACAAGAGAAAAGGTGTAAGAGCAAAAGAAAATTTTGCAAAACCCTATGATTACTTACTCATGTTGTGAGAATGATTTGACTACTTTTAAAAAGTAGTTAAATAAATGGCTAATTCCTTTATATAACACCAAGTCCTTTAAGAAGAATGTATTCTGGGAGAGTATTCAAACATCTGGAAATGATGGGCTAGCACACTCCAGTTTGAAACATTGTGTTCCACTTCGCCCTACCCCAAAGGAGGTGGAAAATACATTTCACTGTAGTTTAGAAATGAAATCTTCCGGTTTCAAAGGAAGCATGTTTGTGTGACTTCTTCAACCTATCAAATCCCAACAATTTAGCAGAAATACTTTTGACTGTAATAAACAACAGAACGCATTTCAAAGTAGTGATGTATTGTCTGGGGAGATATTAAAAGTAAAGCAAGTAACTAAGAAGCTATCTACATTTCACACACACAGTATTAAAATAGACCCACAAGAACAAAAGGCATTTGTGTAAAATTTAAGCAATATTAAGAGTGCAGTTTTTCCAGTGAATTGGTAAAGCTCAGAAGATGTAACTAATTAGAACAGAAGGCTGCAACAGTTAGACTATTTCAGAAAGAATAGTTAAGGTACGTTGCCATATGGTTCTGAAAACTCTTTTAATGCAATCCAAATAGAAGAACATGTGCATATGCCCCTGTGAGTTGCCCAAGCATTAATACCGCCTTTTAACTCAGCCATTTAGTACAGGCACAACTGTTACTGAGCTGCATGACTTTATACAGTGAAGGTAAAATTAAATTGGGAAAAGATTACAAAAGCTGTGAAAACATCATAAATCAAAACAAATTAAATATTCACCTATGTGTTATATGACATACGATTTTCCATTCTGCTGAAACAGATAGCAATGCATAGCAATAAACTTTGGAACTTCAAAGGAGTGACCATATTTTTGCAGAAACTCACGCAGTGGTTAGGACAGTGTGGTCATGTAGCGGATCCTGAGGTAACGGACATAGTCTATATAATATCTAAATTGCACAGCTACATGCTCAAAATAGAGAAAGAGCCACAGCTATAAATCACTTATAGAAAAGGCCCCTCATGTTTGAAAGTATCCAGGGCCATCTGTTCCTATGCAAGTGTGCTCCTTGAAAAAAATCAAGAATAACATTTTTGAGTTTAAGAAAGAAGCTGGCATGACATTTATGAATCTAAGAAAGAAGTAGAGTTAAAGTTGAGAAGATAACATTTAAGACCTGACCAACAAAATTTGGCTGTCATTCACGTCTGTGAAAATTCAAACTCTTTTTTACTAATGAAGCAGCAGCATTGTTGAAATGAGTTACTCTCGCCTTTAACTAGGATGTTGCACAATTGATATTGATCCAGAAATAACACCAAAACCAGAACTTTGGCTCTTCCTCTGTCAAGCTTTGAGAAAGTCTGGACCTCATTTAAATGCCAAGCCTTAGTTAACCACCTAACAAATAAACTGTTCATCCTACTACCCTGAAAAAAAAAAAAAAATTAATACAAGAACGAATAGTTTGAAAACCTTATTCTCTCTTGCTCCTGCTGGAGCTATTCTTACCCACTGTGTCAAGATGATCGTATGAACTCTTTGACTGCTACTTATTTCTACCATTGCACTTAGCATGTTCGGGGCATCCAATAATACACAAAATAAGCCCTTTTACTGAATGCAAAAGAAGAATGGAAGACTATTTGTGCTATTGTTTAACGAATAAAACTGTCTCACAACCATAATCCCTGGCTCATCCCTTAGGAGGCAGAATATAATCCCCTGGGAGATTTCAGTAAAAATGGAACTGTGCTCCAGTTCTGTAGCTGGTAATTGCCTTCCACAAGCTCTATGCTGATGCAAGGACACCGTGCACAGGAATAGCTGCTCTGCTCACACCATCAGTGATAGGATAATGGCCCTATATTTGTACCTGTTCCAGTTCCTGAATCTTAATCACCTAGGGGCTGAAGACACTCCCTTAATTGTGTATATTTTACAACCAGTCAATGCAAAATTAATTACTAACTCTCCCAGTCCTCCAAAAGACATTTTAAAAGATTTTTAGACCTATACATTTTTAAAAAGCATCCTCCATTGATCGATGTCTCTGCCATAGATCTGTGTGCTGCTTTCTGTTCTCTTCAATCTGAGGCTTGAAAACAAGGTACCTTTTCTGAATCCCAATGCCTAAATGCATTCATTGACATTTAGCAATATGTTTTACTACTCTGGCCTTTAAGTATGTTGCATCACAACTGCCTGGTCATCCCATAGTTTCCCCACAGGTCAATGACACTTCTAAGGAGGGAATAAGCAAAATGCTATTTGAGCTGATGGTATCACTTTCTTATTGCGATGCCTTTGAATTAAAGGCTGTGAATAACAGTAACAACACAAGGGAGCTCATTGCTTTTGGTGTCAGCTCCCTTCAGAAACTACCTTATTGCTACCAGTGAGGCCACTCTCACAACAATGGGCTACAGAAGAAAGCTGCATTGCCATCACTTTTAAGGAGAACAGATTTTGCAGAAAGTTAATTCTGAAAATAATGTGGTTGTAAACAAGATTTTCTGAAAGCTGCAGCACTTATTTTGAAGAGATCTATGTGAGACAATACACAGGGAAACTGCAAAGAACATTAGCTTAAGAATCATTGTTTTATGTCACTTCCCTGATTGGTAACATTTAGCTAGTGTGAAAAATAGCTATTTAAAAAGCAATACTTAAATGTGTAAGACATATTCAGATATTTTCATAATCCTCAACCCTGAAGATTCTTACTAGTAGAACTTTGCATCATTGAGCAGTCTTCCAAGAGAACAACATAAATATACATGAATTTATGATTTATCTTTACCCCAACTGCTTTAGAGACTATATTCCTATAGCATGTTGAAACCCAGCCATCTCTAATAGAGAAACTAGCCATCCAGTACCCAAAACCAGCACACTTTGGGAGAAAGCAGATGGAAAAGGTGCTAGAACAAAATTATCTGAAAAAGAGGTGTCATGGAGATGTCAATTCTATAGAGAAAGATATACTTTAAAAGGTCTAATCTGAAAGCCTCCAGTTTTATGGGAACAGATGCAACAAAAATATGCCATGAGGGCACACATGTTAGAGCAAGGGACAGACTTCTCAGTTCTAGGTAGGTAGCTTATACGTATAGTGAAAGCTTTCTTCCTTGAAATCAGCACGACAACTATTGATTTCTATGGGGAGTGCATTTTCCTTCCCATAGCTATGTTTCAATAGCGAAGACCTTAAGGAAGGGTGAATAAGAAACTGCTTCAAAGAGGAAAATGCCTCTTTGAAAAATAATTATTAAAGGCACTTCTTTGTCCTTATACCCTTTTCCTTGCCCCACCACAGAAGAAATCAAAATCTGTTTTTCATCTTCTCAGATCAACATTGTTTGTTGTTACAACTGCACCAAAGCTGACTGATTAGCTTTGATTTTTCAGTCAGCTATTTCCCATTAAGTGTCTATGATCTTTGTTCTGACAAATACTCTAGACAAATTAGCTGGACATCAGCTACCTAAACATACATGTCTACCACCATTTTACAAGTCTTAGTTCATAGCTGACTTTCCAGGAAGGCTATATCATACCTACTAGTTAAGTGTGCATGCTTTTATTGTCCCAGAACACAGGGAATGGTGTTAGACACCTATGTTGAAGCAACTGAATCCCACTGTCCAGTACAGACCTTCCCAAAGGAGGAAATATTATATCAGTTCGATAAGACCTATTCTAAATTTAGCACCTGGGTCAGTACAGATGAAGAGGAACCTCAAAGCTTTAGGTACTTTTGTATACAGTTTAATTCCACTGCTGTCTTAAAGGACAGATTCCCCAAAGACCATATCACGCTTACAGACTTAAGAGTGGTGTATCCTATAAATTCACAGTATACTTGGGTTTACATATTAGTCACTGCTATTCTGTAACAGTAGATGGTTATAATAATAGTATTTCATGTTGTTTCACAGTTAGGGAAGATAGAATAATCATTTGGGAATCCACAGGGTGCCAGTGAAACCAAGTAAATGTTTTGCTATTCAAATTGTGGCATGAAAGCAAAATTTTTCATCAAAAGCGCTGCTACAGATTTTTCAAAATCTCTTTGAATACCTTTCCTACAAACTCTGTCATAATACATAATGTTTTCTCCTGGCTCCCAATCATGAAATTAATCACTGAATTACATAATGATTTCTCAGAAATCCTTATGATGCTTAGCACATTTGTTCTACACCTGATTTGCCTTTGTGTTTTATAAGCAAGTGATTACAAGGAAATATTTAAAAATATGCATTACTTAAGAAAACAACTTTGATAAGAATAACAAATGAACACTTTCTGCTGGTAGGCAAACACTGCAACAATTTACAATAGCTTGACTGGAAGTTGAAGTGAAGTTTGGATGACAATATTCAGAGTTAGGCAGAAGAAAGCTGGGTGAATTAGAAAAGAAGGGAACACTAATTGTCTGGGAAGAAGTCAGGAAGTTTCTTAATCTCCTCTTCAGAAGTAAACTTGGGAGCTCCTTGAAATTTGAATGTGTGTTTACACTAAACACCAAGTTGCAATTTGTCATGTGTTTTAAGACCAAAAAACTCCAGCAAATTCTTCTAGAAGAGAAATGTGTTAAATCAAATTTTAAAATATTTCAAAACCTCTGTTCTCTTAGACTAGGAAGACCATGGTGCTTTGTACTACTAGTTTTGGTGCAACTGATTTACTTCCACAGAAATCGTTCATATATCAGCACGAAAAACATAAATGTCAAAGCAGCTATAATATATGTGCACCAATAAAGTCATCTGTTATGCTTTCCTTTTTTTTTTCTTTAAGCCCAACAAATAGAAAAAGGCTTTATTAACCTTCACTAGAATTAAACATGGATTTTTAAAATAAAAGATGATGGGTGACTTCTACCCAGGAGTCCTTCGGAGGGGACAATGAGCCTAAGCTGCAGACCAGTAACCAGAAACTGCCAATGCCTTTTCTGGCCTTGGCAGTATCATTTAAAGTTCCTTGCCTCAGTTTCTTAACATGGGATCATAAATAACAGTGTCACAATGCTGATGATCTATGAGTCCAACTTATTCCCATGGCTAATACTGTCAGTAAATTTAGCTATAAAGTAGTTCAAAAGGAATTATATGTGTAAAGAAACACACATACATACACACAGCCTGGGAGAACAGACTATCCACAGAAAAGCACAAGTCACTCACCTCCCTCCATGTTTTCTAGTTGCTCCCAAATCACTTTATTCAACTTGTCCGACCACCTCCAATTAATTTTCCCCTTTAACTAGTTTGACTAGATTTAAACAAACAATCAAAAAAACCTCAAAGTGCTACACACCACACCCTCTGCTCAAGGTTTTTGTCTCTGAAAAGAATAAAAAAAAGGGGGGGGGGGGGGGGGGGGGGGGAGAAAAAAAAAAAAAAAAAAAAAAAAA
>NW_010973284.1:10595288-10625994 GCF_000737465.1 Haliaeetus leucocephalus | reverse complement strand
ATATAAAAAAAAAAAAAAAAAAAAAGGGGGGGGGGGGGGGGGGGAGGAAGTAAGTAAAAAAAAAAAAAACACCAAACCAAAAAAAACCACATAGAGTACCTCTGTGTGATGAGTTGATAGATGACGTTAGAAAGCAATAAAGAAATCCACCCTCATTGACTGCGTCACAAGAATATGGCTCTAGCTCTGCACATGAGGTCTTCAAGTAACATGGTGAAAGGTAGGAAACTTGGAAATGTAAAACGATATGACAATATGTTCTACTTCTGAGAGCAATGTGATTGAAAAGTGACTGAGAGCAATGGAAGTTCATGTTCCTTCAGAAGAGACCCCATCCACCCACTGTTGTTCACAGACACATGTTCTTGTTCTGCACACGTGAAGTACTGTCTTTGTTGGACTGTTAAGAGATACCACAGGCCTAGTGCAAGCCCTCAGCAGAACCCCCTGAGGAGGTTCTGTAGGATTACATCCTATGTTTAGTTTTAGGTCTTCTTCACCAACTGAAAACAAAAGATGGACCAAAATGTGAAGCACACAGTAGGAATGCAAGACTAATATTTTAGAAGCGACCTAGGGTAGAATTTGTTGTTGTTGTTGTTTTTTTGGGGGGGGGGGGGGGGGAGATCTGTTGTTTGAATGAGCAGCCTTTATCAATATTTGCTCTGACATTCAAAAGGGAAAAATAACAAAAATAGACAGCAAGTGCAGAGTGAAAAAAAGGACCCTACCCAAGAAAAATATTTTAATATCGAAGCTCCATTTATGTCTGTGTAAGTTAGACAACTTCATATTTTTGGTCCAAAGTGTTTACTATTAGACAATGTGGTAATCACAATTCACTTTATTCTAGGATTGGTCGTGCTTGTAAAATTCTTAGTTGGTGGGGATCTCCAATTTTGTAGTAGACATGCACGCACGTGTAATACAAAGGATGTTAAAGAGAACAAATTCATAGAAAACAGGTATAGCACAGGCCACAATATTTATATGCTGCAAAACAAAACAAACCAAATTCCATTATTTTGCAGAAGACATCACAACTTTCTCCTACACACCCCCTCTTCGTGCTCAGACCAAGAGGCTGCATGCTGAGCCCCAGAAGCCTGGGGACAGAACATGAAAATCCTACTCCAGGCTACGGAGAAGGAGCACAAAGGCACCAGAGATCTCTTGTATGAACATTAAATATCACAAGAAGTTGTTACATGGAATTTATTCGATGCTATGATACTGTTCTCTCTAATTTTCGTTCCATTATGCCAGCATGGCCCCTTACTGTCGATGCAGAATGCCCAGGAAGTATTTTTGCCACTTTACTAAAGTTTTGGTGGGAATAAGACCCCGGTAACTCCAAGGTAAAAGCTACCCCTGTCTGGGACACCCAGTACAGAAAAAGGGTAAGTTCAAATATGTCTTCTACAAGTGAAAATAGGTTTTTAAACAGTTTTACCAAATATGTCAAAATTCACTTAGGCTAATCCTGTTCCAACCTAATTTAGTATTCAAAATCCACTTACTTTAGCAGTTTAAGAACTAGTGTGTTTTTCAACACTATCAGTTCTTTCTGGTATGCAGCTTCAGGAAAGCTCTGTTGTGTCCCACAAGATCATACCAAAAAGCTGACTTGATACATCACAGTCACGTATACAAGAAAATGCAAGGCATAACATAACAAGGTATTTTAAATATATAATTTTTCCTCAATGTATCTACTCAGAAAATAGTTTCTGCTCTGGAATACCACACAGCCAGTGCAACACATGGCTGACTGGGACTGATACAATATTGGGGAGATTTTTTTTTTCATTGTCTCAAACTAAACACAACAAATGCTAGCAGGAATACTCTGTGTTATGGACCTCTTTATTGCCGACAAAGAAAAGAGGTCCAAGTCACTGTAACATTAATCTTTCTTCACAGCTATCTCTCATCCCTCCAAAGTATGCATTAAATACCTTCCAAATGACAAAACAAACAGGTAAAGCGAAAACAACAAAAAAAGAAAGACATGAAAAAAATATGGGTTCTTCCTTTAAAACATCAAGAACATGGATTTGAATTTGTATCTAATGCCTACATGTTGTGGCTTACAGAAACATTAAAAATGTATAAACAGAATTTGAAATAGCTTGAAGAACCACAGAACATCACATCTGTTAACCAAATGGAAAGTATCTAAAAAATTAAAGAGGGTGTGGAAATTATTTGGTTTATTCTTTTGCATTGCACACAATCATTATGTGTTCTTCTCTTCTAATTGAGTCCTCTAAGCTATAGGAGTTTAAATAAACACAACTGTCCAGCCATAATGTCTGTTTATATCAGTCTTTGATCAAGCTTAACTGCAACAAATTAGGAAGAGTCTTTAAGTAGTAATTAGCAGCATTATTACAAAAGAGCAACAAAATACTTGCAATAAGATATTTCTCTCAGACCAAAGCTACCAGCAGTAGTAAGGGAGGTTAGTCTTAAACTGCTTTTTAAGACCTCACAGGTAAGTAAGAGCATGAATTGACTTAGGTAAGATATGAGAGGCTACAACATGCTAAAGCTCACACTAAAATAAACCATTTTTTAAGATTAAGGTGTTCTTCATGTAGCATTTCCCTGCCTATTGTGAAGAGGACAGAAGGACGAGCATGAGGTCAGCAAGAAAAGAAGTGTAACCACACACCAAAGGAGTGTGACTGAGTATAACCACAAAGGGAATACAGGAGGAGGGGAAGGTCTTCAGCATAAGTGGACTGCCTTTAATTTGCATTAATAACAGGCATAAACACTACTCTCCTGCTCCCCTCAGGGAAAAACAAAAACAAAACCCAACATACACTGCAAACCACATTTTACTGTTTGCATAAGCTCCATTTTGAGGTTGTCAATACACTGAAAGAATCCACAAGAACATTAATGTGATACAGCAAACCAATGAGAAAGGTGTATTTTTCTTCCATGTCTTGTTCTACTTCATTAGCCAGCAGGAGTAAAGTCCTGGAGCGTGCAACTGAGCAATTCATCTGTTGTCTCAGAAACATACCAAACATATTTGATATGCTGGAGGAAAAAAAAAAAAGAGAAAAAAAAAAAAATCTCCTTGACTTCCTTATTACTAATCCGCATCTAAGAAGTCACGCAGTTTTCATGCATCTGTACCCGAACAGCCAACAAATGTAAGAAAACTAGATGTCTATGCCCTTTGGTGATATAACCAAGTCTTACCATTATTTTAAAAAAAAAAAAAAAGTAAAAATTAAAAAAATTCTAGAATCAGGATCAAGGAAAAGATAACCAGTCTCTTCTACAGCACATTACCATTTCACAACCAAGGCTAAGAAAGACACTACCATTTCATAAAAGAGCAGATAATTAATTTCACTACTACCAGAAATGCTCTTTCTAGAGAGAGATCTATTTTTACTTCTTCAATACCATTAAAATATGTCTACAGCCAATCCTTATTCAGAGCTAAAGGCAGTTTTTAAATTACCAGTTATGATGTTAATTCTTTGCTAACAAGATTTGTGATTTATAGGAAGCACAGCTTAATGTAACTATAATTTGCCCTCCTGCTGCTAATTGATGACAAAGCACTACATACTTTTTTTAAACTTTAAAGAAAAATTAAACATCATTTTCTAGTGCATTATTGACCTTTACTGTACACAGATTACTTGAAATAATAATGTTATGATGATCTACAAACTAATTCTAGATTACCTGTAACTTCCATACTCTGAATACCTCTGTTACATACCATCAACCAATTAATATAATCTCTTTCTTTGCAATGTGAATATTAGGGGAGGAAAGTGGAAGGGTAATAAAAAGTACAACCAGAATAATGCGGGTTTGAACACATTTTCCAACTTTGTTATTTGTAATTTCAGAAAAAAATGACCCTGTTACACAGGCATATATAATAAATATAAAACAAGCCTTATTAAAAAAAAAAACCAAAACACCACCACCACCTAAAACACACAACAATTTCCTTCTAGTTAGTTTACAGAGATTTCCACTTCCTTTAAAGCACTGCTTTTCATTTTACCTAGCAGAAATTCTGGTAAAGGTAGCCAATGTTTGTTCCTTGACATTTTGGCTGAGAAGAAAAACAAGGATTTGCTCACCTTGCTTTCTGAATCCACAGTACATGTGTGAGAAATAATCAATAGATCTAGGTTAATACTGCAGAATATTTCTGCAAATAACCGCTGCAGTTGTAATACTTGGGCCTGTAGTCAGGGGCTCATCTTTGACTCTTCCCTCTCAAGAAACCTTTTCAGTGTCTCAAAGCTACTTCCTATATAACATTTCGAAAGCACATTCTTGTGTACACATTAGTACAAACTAATTTGGGTCCCTATTATTTCAGTTTTGATGATTTTTCCTTCTCACAGCTGCTAAAAATTTATTCATTTCAAATGCCCCCAAAAAGCTGCTGCCAAATTTATCTTCTAGTTTCCCCAAAGCTTTATATTACTTTGATAATCTCCATGGAATCCCCTTCCATCCAAATAAAAAAGAAGCTATTGCTACACCCTGCAGAACTCAACTTCATCTTGTCCTTGCAATGTTCACCCCAGCTTTTCTTTCAGAAACCCTGCTGGCAGCAAACTGTCACCACTTTCAGTTCATCTGACTATCGCTTCATTCTCTTCAGGTCTCCACACAGCTTTCAGGTCTACAAAACCTTGTCTGATAGAAATGAAGTAAAACCTCTTCCTTCTCTTTCCAATACTCCCAATCCACCATTTCTTGCTCTGCCTTTACACAGAGGTCAAATACTGAAAAACATCACCCTCTAACCCAGCCCTACATAATTAAATTGGGCCAGATCTTCACAGCTTTCAATTGTAACATGATCATTTCAGCCACACTTGGCCTCCCTTTGGCTCTTCTGCTTTCTGTCAGAATTTCAGAGTTTATCTTTATTCACAGAAATTTTAACAAAAAACCCACCCAAACCTGCAGTTTTCACGGTTGCATACAACGACATTTGTACAAACCAAAGTCTGTCTTTGCACGCACTGGAATGCTCAAATTGTCATAGGGACAGAGAATGAAAGTGACAGCGTATAACTCTTCTGACAACATAAACAAGCTATATATCAAACCTGAAAATATTGTCTTCAATATTAAATGCTTGCACAGAGCTAAGTGATCCAGTCCAGGGAATATTCTTTTAGTAGGCATGAACTGATTTTTTTCTCTATCAAGTAAGGAGGGTGCAGGGGGGAGAAGGGAAAAACCAGAGTAAATATATTACAGAGTTCCTCCTCTTTGGAAAATATTTTTCATAGAAGCCCAACATTTGTATATCTGTGAAAAGAACTTTGCTAAGAAATTCATATTGTGACTTTACAGTTTACATCCATTTTTTAATGAACACACGTATATAAAGTTTGCTGTTAAGCTCCCTGGAACAAGCACTGCACTCCTTGCTCTTTATTTGAAGACCAACTTGAACAAGAGGTTCTTGTCCTTAATTAAGCTTCTCAAGGTTCTAGAGTAAAACAAGATTTTTACCGTCACCTCAGTTTAGATGGATAAAGCCTTAGCATAATGAAATTAGTAGAGAACTTCACGATACAATCCAGAAAATACATATATTATCTTTAAAATATAACACTTCACGTAGTACACATAGTGGGCAAAATCCAGAAAATTATGAATGACATTTTCACTTTTGCAACTATGTGCAAATTTTGCAGCCACAATCAATTAGGCTTTTTAACTAAGACATCTTTATGAAACACAGGTACTTACTTAACAAGGTAAGGTTAAAGCAAATGTCTTCAGTGAGAAAGAAGACAATCCCAGTTTATTTCTGACACACTATTGAAGCTATTATTTAAAATTAGGGGGATACCTATCTAGAAGGGCACTAAGTCATGATGCCCAGATCACTCATACAATTCAGAAGAGAGATTTTTATAAACAGGCTCAGCCCAAGGAAGACTCCTAGAGTTAGTGACAAGTGTAATTCTATCACACAAGCTTAAGTATACGCCCTAGGGAACCACACAGTTTAGATAAACTTGAATTAAGGGAAAGTGCTCTCTTAAGATGAAAAAGAACAGCAAAATTGAATTTGCTTGATTAAAACAAATTTGATATATTTCCAGAATGAAAAAAGTGGCTCATCTGTGAACAATTGAGATTCTTTGAGGATACTGCCAAGATGAAAATCGCAGCATAACTCAACCTATTCGTTTTTAACAAAAAAAGGAAAAGGAAACACATCTCTGAGGTGAGCTCTAAGGTGAGAGCTTAACTACAAGGATAGGGAATTATCTTTAGGAATAACTAACTGTAAAATTTGAAGAATGGCCAAAGGTTACGAAGCAAATAAACTTTTAGTAAAAGCAGCATCTCTTCCCTTCCCATTTCTGCCCATGACCACAAGTGGAAGAGGACATATACAGACTCAGCCCTGCTCGGTGGGAAACAACAGGGATGAAGCCAAGTAAGGTTTACAATAGCAAGGTAGAGATACAGTGTCCTCTCCCCACCTGGTGCATTATGATCAGGGCCTCTGTAAATGGAACGCACACTTTGGGCCATATCCTCCAGGAAAAGCTGGCTATCTGCCACCGTGTGTTGCAATTGTTACGGAAGATGTCTTGCCCTCATTCAGCAGGGCACAAGGACCCTTGGAGAACAGCTTCTGTAATCCATAGGGTCACTTCGGCCTTCAATCCAAGGAAGAGCTGAAGCTGAAATCGGTGAGAGCTCTGGGTAGAGCACAGAGAGGGGACAGGGCAGGGGACAGCCTACAGGTAGGACCCTCCTAGGGATCCTGGGGCTCAGCCAAGAGAAGTGGACACAGACACTGGAACAGACTCCAACTTTATGCTCAGGTGAATCGCTGGGGAAACCTTGAACCTTTCTGGAGATTAACCTACACACAACATGATCCAGCAGTTCTGTGGAGTTAGGATCAATACTGTCAAGTGGGATATCAGTGTTAGACAGATAACAGCTAGGAGTAGAAGATTTGACTTTTAAAATAGTCAGTGGTCATAAATAAGTGAGCACTGCAAATTATATCAAACGCAAAAGAAGGCAGATCATTTAAGAGCAGGTGCACAGGCTAACAGATAGTAAAGCAGTTCAATACTGATAAGCTTCAACCAATGTATCTTACAGCAAAAGGAGAAGAAATCCTTGCAAAAATCTGTTCATAAACAGATAATTAAAGGAAAGAGGCAGGAACGTACCTGTAACATCCCTAAGCCAGTGATAGTGAATGCTGGGGATTATAAGGGAGTGCTGCTGCTATTGGAACAGAGAGATGGGCTACATGGACCATTGGTCTAACCAAGCAATGTATTTATGTTCTTTAAAAAAATGCAAGCTGTTGAGACTGTTGTGTGCAGAGAAGAAAGTGCTCAAGTACAAGAGAGGAGGGGAAACAGCTCAGTGTGCAGCTGCAATAATAAAGCTGAGTATGAACAAAGACAGCTATCACTACCACCAATTTTGCAGTTCAATCAAGTTTTTCATTCACAAGTCTCCAAGGATTATACAAATGTTCATTAATGAGGTAACCAATCTCTTTCCAACTCATTTTCAGATGAGTTAACTAAAAAAAAAAAAAAAAAAAGGAAAAAAAACCCCCTCTTTTCCCAAGCTTGCTGTTTCACAATTGTACTGCTACCCTATAGGAGATTTTATGGCATATTGGGGAACATCTAGAGAGCCCTGCATTTAAAAAGTGCTTGATGAGATGGGATAATACACAAATAGAAAGGAAAAAAGCTCACGTGCTACACTCCTTGGCTCCATCTCCTGCAGTGAACTTGGTGACAGAAAGGAATTAGCTCCCTCTGATACCTGATATCAGAAGCTAAGAATACTGAATCTCCCTCCTGCACTCACACACAAAGAACAAACAATGGTCATGGCAATGTACCAGAGTCCTGTCCCTGAGCAGACAGACATGAAAAGAATTTAGTTAGAAATTGGAAATCCTTCTGATCACAATGAAAAATTGCAGTGAAGCTAGACAGAGAGAACTAGAATAACAGCAGCCACATTATCATCTGTAATGGGCAACAGCTGCCATAGGCTACAAACAGCATTTGGATTTTTCAGCACAAACCAGGAGGATCTATATAAAATTTTAGAAGCATTTTCAATCCACAGTGTCCATCATACACCAACAAAGCGTAATAATGAATTTGGAGAAAAAGCAGATTGGCAGGTTGCCAACCCGCATGAAACAGCCAAGTCATGCTATTACAAAATCTTCAAAAGATGAACTAATGTGCTATAGATTAATAATGGGAAATACAAATCTAGGAAACAAACAATACTCAGGAACTATATTAAGACCTACAGATACATGCAAAGCTAGTGAGCAAGGCCACATCCAAACAGGGATGATGTGTGGTACAGGCTTAGAGTCCATTCATCCAGTACCTCAGAAGGTAAAAAAGCAAGCAAAAAGCAAATGCACAAGTACAAAACACAGATGAGCTTAATACAAAGATGTCTGAGAATCGGAAGAAAAATACCCAAGACAGTAAAGTAATGTTTTGTATAACAGGTCATGAGCACTAACTGTGGTAAAGGGAGTAATTATGACACAGCTTCCAGACAAGAAAATAATGCACCATATTGAAGTAGGCAGCAACAGGGATCAATGGCTTGGAAGATAACATTTTGCATGTATAATATTAATGCAGTGCCCTGTTTGCAAAGCAAAGACAGCACTAGGTTTAGAGAAAGAGACACACAAAGTCCAAACGATTAAATGCAATATGAACATTAGCCCACTTACTACACCACGCAAATTTCCTCAGAATTACACAAGAAAAGAATGCAAAGCTACTGTCAGACAAACCGAATTAATCATGAAACCAAAGGAAGTACACAGGTTATAATTATATACAAAACCACCAAAGAATAAATATACACACTGAAGTTTCAGAAAGTACAGACAAAACAATCACTGCCTTCAGTTAAAACAAGTGAATGGGTGCTCCTAACAATGCTAGAACAAAGTATTCCTATGAGAGATGCAGCAGATGCAAACCAAAGATGCAGCCTGAATATGTCTCTTTCAACTTGATACAGCCATCAGAGGTAGCATGAAGCTTATTACCAATCATCCCACCTTGAAGCACTACGTGAATGAAAAGGCAATCACACAATGTGATGCCAGTGAGATGGGGCTTGAAGGATCATTCCTATAAAAGGGACAGTCAGTACCTTGTGTGTGAAGGTCACTATCACCAGAGGAAAAATATATACCTGATTGAAAAGAAATGTCTTGCAGTAGTGTTTGCATGTGAAAAGTTTGGTTCAAGGACAGGAAACCGTTCTAGTGGAAAGAGATCATAAATCACCAGAGCGCTGCTTTTTTTTAAAAAAAAAAAAAAAAAAAGTAATGACAAGGAAAAAAAAAGACGGAGATATACATAACTGACTTCCCATCCAGCACAACCTTGCAGCATCAAAATATGGCAGCTCAACAGTAACACTAACTCTTCAGTTTGACAGACTTAACTGGAACAGTTTTATGCCCATATGAAGGGAGATGCTAGAATGAATCAAAGAAATCATGAAGAACAAAAGTTTACTCAGTCTTACATCCAGCATCTTTTCAGGATGATGCTCCTTCCCAATAATACAGGTTCCCAAGAACACAAAGGCCTCCCTTCCCTGCATACCAGGGCTATGAGGTAAGGGTACAAGGCACAATTAGATGTGGTGGTAGCTGAATCTCAGTCAGAAACTATCACTGAGGAAAGAAATTATCTAAATATTAATTCAAACATCTTTTGCAATATGAACAATGGATGCTACACAGACCTCAGGCATGACAGAAGATACCTGACCCCAGGGAACAGCAACAACTCATATAATGGCATCCAGTCTAAGCAGAAGGAAAGACATTAGCACAATGTAGGAAGAGCCCTACAGATTGCTGGCTAAATGGTCAGACATTGTAAAATTACTCCATATTGGGCAAGCAGCAAAACCAGAAGTCGAAAAATAGAACAAAAATATATATTCTTTTACATTCCTTTGTTTAAAGGCATTATGTTGAATGTCAGCCCTTAAAGGAGAAGGCCTAACTTCAACTACCTTTGAAGACAGTCATTCAAGGCAAAATAAACAGAGGTAGCTTTGGTGCTGTGCAACAGACACTAACTTACTCATAAACAAATTGCAGAGGACTGGGGTATATTTCCCAAAAAAAGCAAGTAAATTTATTCATGACAAACCAAGTCATAACTGGGAACAAAATATGGTCTTGAGGACAAAATATGCTCTTGAGACTTGATCAGCAGACCATAAAAGAAAATGGCAAAGTTTTCTAAAATCCTATTCTATCAAGAATTTATTCTTGTCTGAAAGGAAAGACTCAGACTTGCTTAAAAAAGTTAAAAAAAAAAAAAATAAAAATTTGGGTCACTAGCAGTTCCCAACACAAAGGAAACTGTGAAAGATTAACACATTCAAAATCAAATACATTTCCAGCCATTAAAGCACCGATTTGTTTTGCCTTTCCTTGACCTGCATTTATTATATAAATATACAGACAAATTTTAAAAGTGAATTAAGACAAAATGAATGATGCAGTTTTTCAGCACTGCCATTTCACATGAAACAGAAGGGTAGGACAGGTTCCCAAGACAGGGTGTTGTAGTAGGATACTATGGCTGCATTAATGGCAGGCTACAGGGATCTATCTCCAGACAGGGCTCAGTGAAAGCATAAAACCTAGCTAGTACACTGTCCTGCCAGTCGGTGTATCACCACTGTAGGTTGTGGATCACAGGTGCCACCACACCTCTCTTTGCAGCACAGGTCTCACAAGTGCAGTTCCATCCTCTGCTGTTGGCAGGAGTTAGTGGTAACACCTTGCTACTGCTAGAGGAACTCCTCTTTTGCTTGAATTACATAGATGGTGCTTTGGGTGCCAGAGGTCCCACTTCAGTCCCTGCTGATTCACATCATATCTTTTCTTTAAGCAGCTATGGTTCATTACTTATCAGTCTGCAGAGTTCTTCTGTTCACATCTCTGACTAACTATTAAATCACACTAATACGGAAGATTTACAAGAAAATGGACTTCACTGCCTTGGATAAAAACAGTATTAATCATGCAAAGATCTGCTCTGTGCATTTGTAAATGTTGTGGGGAAACAAAGAAGCCTGGCTGTGTCCCAAGAATGTGCTTATAGCACTAGAGCTATCTAGTTTAAAATCTCATTTTCTAAGTACTAGATTGAATAAATACTGCAACCCACAAGTGGAGAAATTTAAAATCTTTTCCAGAGCTCTTTTATAATATTAAAATGTCATTTGTTATGCAAGAAACCTTGAGCCTGTGGAGGGCCAAGTAAAGAAAAAAATCACCGTGCCATACTTCTCAAATGTGCCAAAATAGAAGTTGAGGCAGAAGCATGAGTTGAAGCACAAGCAGCTTCCAGTACATCCTCCAGCTTCTGCATGCCATAAAACTGCGAGAGAGGACTAGGTTTGAGAGTTTTAACATAGCAGAAATTGCAACTATCATGTTTCCTATCCCTTTAATATTATTACGGTGTCAGAGGATCCTCCTCCTTTTGAAGCAATTTGGTCTCATCCATTCAATATTGCTTCTGCAGTGCTGGAAGAAACAAAAATCCAACTTCAGAAGCAATGTGGAATGAGTAAGAAATGGTTTTCTATTTGAAAAAGTTAAATAGCTTTCTCAGCCTCTTTGGTTGCTAATTTAATCCCTTTGTTGGCAGATAGTTTTGGTTAAGTTGCTGGAAGAGTTGTTCTGCTTTACAGTCAGGTGGAAAACAATAATTCTTCGAAGACATCTCAGTCTGGAGAAAACACAGGCAAAAACATTAACTTTGTCCTTGGAATCATGATAAGGATTGGACATAGGGGACTACTTGAGAAAGACTAATTTTAACTTCAGCTACCTGAACATTGAGAGTCAGACTTGTAAAATGCTATGCAAAAAGAACTTAACAAGGAACACATCTTAGTTGGCCAGGGCAAAGCATATCCTTTCTGACCTCTGATCCAGTCTGACCTCTATGTCATACACAACTATGTTTCACCCAAATAACCTATATCAAGCTGAAAGACTTGAATTATGCATTTTAACTTAGGAGTGAAATACTTAGCCTACTGTGACTACAGAAAAGAAAAAGCCAAAGCACCAATGTTACACAAAGCCTTTGCAACAGCCAGGAACTAATGAGCAGAAGGAAGTCCAGGTAGTTCCAAAAGCCAAACCACACCTCTGCAGCACAAAGTTGAAACACTCCCAGAGCTCCTGCCAGGCTAAGCCAGAGGAAAAACCTGAATGATCACAAGCCTGCAAGCAAATCACTGCCAGGACACGCAAGGGAATTCTCTGCACCAGCTTTCTGGAGATTATGCTGACCTGACCTACTTATTATCCAGATGCCAGGTACGACCTGGTTTTGATGCTCACAAGGAACCTTGCTTTCACCAAAGTCGAAATATCTAAGGGGAACAAGCAGAGTGCAGAAGAGGAATTCATTTCTGGCAGGCAATTAACAGAAACCCTGATGCATGAAATAAAATATAATCATCATATTAATGCAGAGTTCTATGTAATAAAAGCTACCCCTAATTTCTTTCAGGGTTCAGTGAAGGAAAGAAACAGGCCAAGAAACCTTTATTCCACACCCCCAGTGCATACAGATTAAAGACCATCTCCCAAAACTGGAGCAAAGTAGACATTTCAGGAGAAGGAGCCAATTTCTCCTTAAATACTCATGGTGATGCAAGTCCACTGTCTCCCTAGGGCACTGTTCCAATGCTCCATCCCTTGAGTGCAGTGAAAACTAACAAGAGTCACTAATAACATGTTTGCTACAAAGGCTAGGTCTGTTCTTGATATTGCTAGACTTATTAGCAGCATTTGTTACTGTTCAGCAGATCCTGCTGCGTTGCTGAGTAGCCATGATCAGTTACGTACAGATAGTTCTGCTCAGAATTCACTGCAGTCTTGCTTTTAGTTGGTGAAAGTGAATTCATTCTCTCACTTTGCTGGGTTTATGCTTGTAGCTCACTTCTCCCCACATTGATTTTAAGGCCTCAAGGCAGGACATACTTCTTTTATGACTTTTACTTGTTCTACATGAATTCATATGCATATTTGTAAAGTGCATCTGAGATGAATATATAAACACATTATCTAGTAAACTATATGAGTGCTAGCAAACTATGAGCAACATAACTGAAAGGTGGCAGCTCTGACAAGTATCAGATACATATGACATAACTTTCCCAAAGTCGTGTCTCATTTATTTTTTTCTGTCTCTGCTTTCCTATTTTTATTCTGCCACTAAATTGCCTCACTTCAACTCCCACTCTCAAATCCTCTAGCTCTTTCTCTTCCTCTCTCAGACTCAACCAAAGGGCCACCTACTTAACTCGTGTAGTGGGCTCACAGCCTTATATTGCCTTTCATATTTCTGCTGCATCAGTTATCACTTGATCTCTGCAAGGATGAACAGTGCCAAAAGCACCACTGTGGAGGAACTAAAATGAGAAAATGGGACCAAAAAAAAAAAGATAACCAAAAAAACAGAAAAAAGAAAAAAAGGATGATATAACAGCCCCTGTTTTTACATGAAACATAAAGCAGCTAAACTCAGCACTGTGATGTAAAATAGTACTGACATCTGCACTTTCAGAATGTGTGGTCTAATCTCCGTTGGAATCCCTAGTGCTTAATCTGTCAGTCACCACACACAGATTTAGTATTTACTGCCAGGTATTAATTCTCAACTGTTTCAAGCATAAAGATCATCAGGATTGGACAATACAGCTAAGAAAACATGTTTTTTATCAACTCTTTCACAGAGACGTCCTACCTTGTTTTAATTAATAAAAAAACAATTGTATTGACTATAAATTTAATCTTACCCTAAGTATTTTGCAAGCGTGACCACAGAAATATCTCTGAACAAGACTCAAATGTGAGGCTAAATTCTCATTAAGAACAAAACCAAAATAAACCTCACACAGTGGCAGATTAGAACCAAATCTCCTTTACTGTAAGTGGCAGAGGACTTTGGCAGGGAAATTTCTTGGAAGGGTTTTTACCGCTGGACCATTCTGTCTTCTCTAGTTCAGAACAGCCTTGAATTTTTACCCTCTGGGTTCCTTTGATTATTCGGTATGTAGATCATGAGTTACAACAAGAGAGTGTGCTCCTTAGCCATATCATCATGCAGGTGTCCACTCACCCCAAGCATTTGCAAAACAAAGGTTTCTCTTTCTTTCCTACTGTTCTTTTCCTTTTAGAAAGTGGAAGAGTAAGTAAAACAGATGGCTGTAGAAAGGAAAAAGCACGGAAAGATTATTCCCTTTAGGAAGGACAGGGAACAGTTGATCTGAAATTAATGTAAATAATTACCTCCAGTCTCCAGTTCCTACAAGTAAGATCTAAATTGCATACAGTTCAAAGGGTTTCTTTGCTTTACTGTTACTAGTGTCGTACAAATATTGGGCCAGAGGCCCCATTCCTACACCGCTCTAACAAAGCATCAACTATATTGAGAATGTGATGCACTGAGCGCAGCTCTCTGGAGCCCGCTTGCAAGAACCCAAGATGAAGAGAGTAGCACTTTGGTAAAAATACTGGCAGGCCACGACTGCGTGATTGATAGTGAGAGAAATAAAAGTCCAGGTTCGTCACCATATTCGACTCTCCTAATTTCCAGGATGACTTCCCTTAGCATTGTCCTGGACTATTCATAGCATATTTTGAATATGCTATATGGCCTACACTATACTGGCATTTCAGGGCAAGGGTTTTGAAACTTCCATAAAGTAACTCATAAAAATAACTTTATTTTATGGCTGCATCCCTCATTACACAATTTAGCACCAATTGTCATTGGTCATCAAATTTCTTCCCCCTTCATTTGCATTTTCAAGGCAGAGGTCACAAGGAATTACATCCCAGAATATGGCAGTTCCTTCATTGACTAAGGCAGTCTCATATTTTATTCTACTAAAGTCAAATGTCTTCTCTACCTTCTCATTTCAAAAGGTACAAACAGACAACAAGCATTTTCCAGCCAATTCTTGGCAGAGCTCTTTTAAACACTACAAAGCCATTCTGCTTGCCAACTCATCTACCAAATACTTTCTTGTGAATTGGCATGACCCTCGCTGCAGTAAATTTTTAAACATAAATGTAGTCAACAGACTGCCTGTATTTGCCAAACTAAGAGCTATACATTTATGAATACTTCTGTTCAAGTAAGCAGAGAATGCAAGACTAGGTGTTTATTTTATTTTTATTGAACATAATGTTTCTGTCTGACGGAAGGCTAAAAGCTTTAATAAAAAGCCTCCTTGAAGTGAAGGTCAGCACAATCAGATACTTAGAACTCAAGGTTTAATTCACCATATGAAGGTTAGTAAAGGAAACCATCAGAGACTACTTTGCACAATGTTACTAATGCAGAAAGGCTAGCATACCAATTGCAGCAACAGATTTTTATACAGGGTTGCTGAAACATTTAGAATGTCAACACAGGATCAATTTAACTGTCCAGCATGCAAACAATTTATAAAGAGCAACCCTGAGCAAGACTGCTTGCTAACTGTGAGCTAACACAGAACCTCAGCACTGGATCCAGGCAAACAGACCTTTATTATCACTACAGAAACAAGAGGGAGGGTTGTAATCTTGGTACCTACTATTTCCTCAGAAATATTTGTTGTGCTAGACTGATATTTAAAAACATGCATTTTTAAAAATTATCAAATATTAACAAAATGACTATATAAGAACTACAAGCATGAGCTTAGTAAACACTATATTGAAAGGTTTCCTTCAAACACCCTACACTTTGAAATCAAATTTAAAAGTTACATGTTTAATTCTGCTCTGAAAATATTCCAAAATCATTATCAACCATATGCAAGCCAGATTTTCACAAACTCAGGCTGGTGCTGTACATAAGCAGTGGACTTTTTCCTGGAATAGCAAAGATAAATAACAATACTGTGCTTCAAGATGTCCCAGGACTTAGTTTCAAATTAAATAATACATCACCTTCTTCAAGGAGAAATCAGGTAGCTAGAACTCCATGAAATGTTTGATCTAGCTACAGACTAACTGCAGACAGACATCTCTACAGTGTTATTGTTATTGACAAAACTTCCACAACAGGGACACAACCTAATAAACCAGAAGGATCAATTATTTCTGCACTACATTCTTTACCATCTCGGTTCTCCAAGACCTTTAAGTAATTTCCTTAGGAGTAATTCAAAGCAATGGCAAAGAGTCCTTGGGAAAACTGTGTTTAACTTTATCAGACTTCTGGAGACTTCTTTGAGCTAAGATCTGGTATTTATCAGCATATTCTACAGTCTGTACAGCACATGCTTACATTAAGTACCAGTTTCTCTTCTCAGCAATTCTTCTATGAAAGCACTTTTCTTTTGGTGACATGGGATCATTTCAGCATGCCAGGAGAACAGCATCCCCTCTTCCCCCGCATCCTCCCCTCTGCTTACGTCCTCAGAAGCTGGCTCCAGCAGAAACACAGCCCCAGTGCAGCCCATGCATCCAGTGGTAGGAACAATTGGTCCCAGGATTCAACTGCTTCAGGCAGCCTCTGTGCATCTGTATACAGATGCATTACCTCATCCAGAGCTCCTTCAAAAGCACTGATAGAATACCAGCAGTATGTCACTAAATACCTGTCTTCACAAAGGTATCTGATCCTACATACATAACATGCTGACGTTTTGCCCCAGCGCGTACTGGTTACTCCAAACACTTCATTAGAAACATGAAGATATTTGAAAAAAATTCATTTACAAGTCCTTTTTTGCACAGTGGCCAATTCAGATCACAGTTCTCTTCAATATCTTTTATCAGTGCACTTATGCCTTTTTTTAACCAATAAAATATGGAGGCCCTCTAGACACCGTGTCTTCACTGGCTTTCACAGAAGACAGTACACTAGACAAAAATTTCTGGTTTATTTGCAGTTGATCTGAAATTAATGTGAATTTAGTCAACATACCAATGAAAGTAGAGCTGCTTGGAGCAGACCACCTCCCACACTTCAGCTCTGATCACTGGAACATCCACCCAGCACATGCAGCAAAATAGCATAGTTGGAACGACTGGAATCAGGAAGCAAGTTGAACACACACACAATGGATTCTTGCAAACAGCCTTCTGAATGGTGTGAAACTACAGCAACACTGTTTCTGATCTTTGTAAACCCCAGAGGGAGAATCCCATACCAATGCATATTAATTAAAACCTCAGTTGATCCTTTCTTTAATAGAGGCATCAAATTTGCATTTCCTTAACCAGTAAGCCAAAGTGGGTATCTAGTGATGAAAGTGTTAGGTATTTGATACTCCACAGAATCACAAGCTTAGATCCTATCAGCAATCTAGTAAATATGCTCAACTTCTTGAAATGCACTACAAGAAACTTTTCAATAGAATCAGAAAAATAAAAACAGGAGGGGCACCAAGAAGGTAGTTATAGAAGGTAGCAAAGTATGTTTGCCAAATTCTACCCTCCTTAAACCACCATTGTACTCACATTCATATATAAATTAATTAAATAATTGATCATCTTCCTAACAATGCCCAAGAATTACACTGATTGTGCCATTTAATGAGACAAAAAAAAGCCATCTTAGTTCTTACAGTAAACATAAAGAAAGAGTAATTACAGAACTACTGGATGGAAAACAATCACAGTATTTTAGTTAAAGAAGCTGAGACTAAGTAGTATAATGTACTCATCTGTTGTCTGTCATAATGAAGGCAGTAATTTGTTCCAATACCATTTAAGTATCTTAAATCATTTGGAATGCATGGTAAACTTCACAACAGCATTGCAAACATTTAAAAAGCTATAATTTTGTTGGGAATTTGAGTTCAGGATTAGGGTGGCAACAACAGGGTGTGATTAAAGTGAGACACTTCACTTTCAAAATTTCCAGGAGGGGTTCAGGGGCAAGGGAGGGGATGCTGTTTCCTTGGAAACCAGTCTACATGTATAGTTGCAGTGTTTAATATGGATTAGATGGCATAGTTACTACAAAGCAAATATAATTATACTTCTTTAAACTGAACAAATCTAGAATACAAAAATTTCCAATCTAAGAAACATAAAAGGATGCTCAATAGGAAAGACAGCAAGAGTGCACAACCAGAGCAGAAAAGAACAGTCACCAGTGTCCAGGCTGTAAAAGTAATAACAAGAATAAATTCCATGTGTGTCCTCCTTTGTGATGAATGACTGCCACAAGCACAGTTCAATCTTTCATTTGTTCGTTCTCCCTACAGTCATTATTGGTAGGATATGTTTCACTTGGCATAGGTCTTGGAAACAGGCTGCATTTCAGGAGAGCAAACTCATTTAAAGGCATTTTTGTTAACAAATACATCTTTTATAAGAGCCACACACAAGATACTTACCAAGAAGCAAACTTTCAGGGAAAAAAAGGCATTTATAAAATATTGGCCAGTCATCTTTGTTTTTAGCTTAGCTAATATTTTACAGGTATTCTGGAAGCCCAAGGCCCTCTGCACTCAACTGATCAGCTAGGCAGGACTGCTCATGTGATAACTTTCAAGTGTTTTTTACACAGAATTTCCTAACTGAGTGGCCATAAGACTTTCCATAAGATACAGCTACAGAAGGTGTATGTTTTAACTGGATGTATTTTAGCCCCCAGAAACATCTGCTCCTGACCTGGAACACACTTATGAATGCCCTTGATTTTATGATCACTAGGGGTCTCTAATGTCAGCAGAAGTACTGCAGCAGTCATTTGCCCTGCAGACATCCATGCACATGGTTAAGTTTTTGAATATGCACTCAAACACAATCTCCACAAAGAACACTAGTGGAAATCAGCTGAAACTAAAGGCTATAGCTAAAGGCAAAAAAAAATCTCATACAGTTTATACTGAAGTCAACTGTTTAAAAAAAAAAAAAAAAAGGTCTGCAGTTTTCATCATTTTACCTGCACTGTTGAATTACAGGAACCAACAGAAAGATTAGGAGAAAGGGAATATTTAAATCATTGTGGTTTTTTAAGCACTTGAAACTATTACACATCCCTGAAAAAAAAAATAGAAAGTAAAGCTGTTTAGGTTTTAAGTCAGAGATAGATCAAAGTCAGCCATGGATTGAAAGTCTATTTAAATCAGTTCTCTATACAATAAATTAAATTTTCAGATACAGAATGCAAAAATCCAATAGAAAAATTGATCTACAAAACCAGATCTGTTACATGAAACATTCCCTGATTACGAGGCACTTAAATTGCTGTCAACTCTCCTAACAACTTCATGTTAAAAGACACGCACTTATGACAGAACAAAACCACCACCACCAAGTTAAATCCACGTTATAGGCCTGAATGAAATTTGCTCACATTTTAAAGTGAATTTAAATTTCAATGTGGGGTAGGTTTTTTGTTTTCACTGATCACCAAAGTACTGTATTTTAGTGCACTATATTAATGGTGCCAAATTACATTAGACTGTGAAATTTAAAACCCACCTCTCCTTATGCAAGAGACTCCATGAAAGAACATAAGCAGTATACCTCATGATTTGGAAAATATTCTCAATAGTCCATGAAAATTTGAAGTTTCCTATCACAAGTAAAAAAACCAAACCCAAACTACAACCTTTATTAAAAAAGTGTGCTGACAAAAATAAATTACTAATTTAAAATTAGTTCTCTATAATCACAGGATTCATCAGTACTTTTAAAAATTACTAGCTTTTAAGCATATTCAATACTAAAAATCTAAATGTAGCCAAGTAAATGTTACAGACTTGCATAACATTAAGAAAATCTTTGGCATCATTTCAAGCAGCTGTCTGGGAGCAGGGGCACATTAGTATGAAAACTGTATTTTAAACACAATCTATATAGAGTTACTGTCCAGTTTATTTATTACTGTTACCATGATATATGGTAGCATGACAATTGTCCTAGTCACAATGGAGTTGTGTCATACTACTAAAAAAAAGCATAATTTATAGTAACTACATATTTCTCATTTTTAGCAGTGATCTAGGACAAAGTCTTACTAGAGTATAATTCTTGCAAAATACAGCACTGTTGATGTCAAAATCTAATGCAAAAATTTCCAGTGATTTAAACTTAGTCTCCGATGGCATTCAGTAAAGAGCAGTAAATCAACTGAACACTCCTCTTAAATATCTATCATTTAAAGAACAAGATCACAAAGAGGAGGAAAAACCCCAAGATTTATCAAAGGTAAATGGGCTTCAGATAACTTCAATACTCATTGTGCTAGAAAGATACCACCAAGTTGGAGATGTCATATATAAAAACAGAGTTGTTATTTATAGTTGCTCCTTCTCTAAATTCAGTGCTCAGCCTTCCAATGCAGAGTTGCCATTTTTCCTCTTGTATGGAGACTAGAAGGGATAAAAAATGAACCTGCACTGAACATGTGCCTTTAACAGTCCTGTTCATTTTATCCCCCAGGATAATTAGCAAAACTCAAGAGGCATTTTTAAAAATAAAGTCACAAAGATGGTAAATCTGAGCAAGACTCACAATTGCTCACAATGATATAGTAAATTAGTAGAAAAGACAGTATTTCTGGCAACAAATGGCAAAGCTCTTCAAAAGGACAATATAAGTTCATTTTCTCCTCATTCTTAAAACATTTCTGTTTTCTGAGAACAAAGTGGAGAAGATAGAACAGAAATTACTAGAGAGGTATATAATCTATTACAAATGGATTTGTCAGCCACATTTAAGCTTTTATCATTTACATATATGTAGATATAAAAAGTCAAGTTCATGAAATTGTTCTGTCTTAGGTTTCAAAACTTCTAGAAGTATTTCTTACTGTTTGGTTAGCATCGTACCATACCTCTCATTGTATATTGGTCTGTAATAAAGTCGTTCTGCTGATTCAAATGTAGTAAAATTGTGCAAGGAGTCTACCAAATTAAAGCAATTATAAAAAATAAAGGTAACTAAACCACTACGATTTATAGGTACATACTGAATACAGAGTAACTGACTACCTGCAAAAAACCAAACAAACCAACTAATCTATCAGTCAATAGTAATCAATCAGGTTTGCTCTCTAGGGTTTTTGGTACTGTCAAAAGCATTTAGGAATAAATCCTGTAATGAAGCCAGAGGAAATCCTTCCCGCTTGTCTGTCTAGTGAACACATCTCAAGTAGTAGCAACCAAAAACTTGCACAGACAGTTTGAGTTCAAAAAGTAATAATCAAACACAGAGAAGGACAACAAACAGAACAACAATCACTCAGATAATGTTCCTTATACCTTATCAGCTCATGATGAAAAGAACAATTTTTTCTGACTGCTGGGAGCAGGACATGGAGAACCAGAAGGTCCCTAAATAAAGCCTAATAGAGATGAAAATTATATTTTTTGTTTCTTTGCATCTTCATGTTTTCTTTAGATACCTTGTCTCTAGTTCAAATATTTATGGGCTTTCCCTTCATAAAATTGGGAGAAAACTTCTAAATGAGGACACCTCAAAAATAAAAAGGATTGTTGTAAAATTTGACTTTTTGTGGGTGCATTTTAATGACATCTCCCCTCCTACCCTCCATTTCACCAACCCACATCCATTTGGGAAAACACATACAAGCTCACGAGTTATTTCACTGTCATTAAATCTGTAGTTTTCAATGAAAAGTGAGCTTTTGGCAAAAACATTCCCTATAAGGAGCTACAATTGCAGGGAGTTCTGGATGTGCAGAGAAATCCCTGCTCTTCCAGTCTTTGTCCGTAAGTGAGGCAGGTTCCTCATTGGTGCTAGGGAATACAAAATGCTTCCCCTTATGATGCCTGGAGTAATATTTGAGGTCACGCCTCTGCTTATGCCTCTTCTTCTCTTCACTGTTCTTACTTCAGCAAACCTCCCACTGGAGTCAATTAGAATTTTGCTTGAGTAAGCATTGCAGGGTACGGCCTGTTGGCATTAAATAAGTCATCATTTTTAATTGGCATTTTAAGTTCCATCAAACCACAGACTATACCTCACACTGCCTTAGTAAATGTTTGCACAGGGTAACAATTTGGATCATGTTAATATTCACAAGTGATCCAATATACACTGTACAAATACTGAGGTTAGGTGTGTTATTTCAGGACAAAAGATATCTAGATCTATTCTTCTTAAATTAGTATGTATTTTGAAAGTCATAAGACAGCCCAAAGTTATTTATTTTAGGGGATGCACATATTTCTTTTAGATCATTTGGTCCAGTGCCAGTAAGTACTGTGTATACTGAAGACCTTATAAAAGCTTGTTTTATCAGTAAATTCATCCTAAGCCTCTTCTTAAGTATAACATTATTCATCTTGAGAAGGCTGTAACAGCATGCTCACCACTTTTCACGATTACACTAGCTGCTATCAAAACACCCCCAAACCTCTCATTATCGGGATTTCTTGTTGGGACTTTCTCCCCGATATCGCTCTTCCTCCCCCTTCAAAAGGGGCACTAAAACAAGCTTTTGGTTTGTTGTGTTAGCTGTATTATACGCTCAGGATGTCTATTCTTTGAAGGACTTTGGGACTAGAATTTGTATGAATCTCAACAGATTTTGTAGAATATAACATCAGATATTTTTTTTTCCTTAAGATCCTAAACCACATCATTCTGGATATGTGAAGGACAAACTTCACACTGATGAATGGCCTATCTTGCAATTCCTATTCACACATGTGCTTCTTTTAGCTTCTATGGAAATACACGTAGGACCCTAAGTTACTCTAACCTTCAAAACCTAGTTTTTCCCCCAGTTTCTTCAAACAAACAAACAAACACAGAGACTTTACTGAGTCTTATGACATACATTTTGATCCAGAAAGTGTTTGGGGTTTTTTTTCCCCTGTCCTGTTAACCCTTTTGCAAGCCTAAATCATACCCCCCCCCCCTTCCTTCTCCAAAGGAAGTCCCCATTTCTTGGAGCACCAATCTATTTCAAACATCTCCATGCTCAATTCCTGATGCATCTTTAGGATTAATGACAGCTAAAAGACAGAAGATATTGAGCTTGTGTAAGATTGAGTCATGCTTACACAGAGCGGGTAACTAGAAACTCAGAAGAACACAAGAGCTTATGTACACTATGCTTATCTAGAGGCAGAACAAAAAAAGTGAAGAGAAAACATTTTAAGAGCCAAATCAAGTGGATTGTTTCTGTAGTATCCTAGAGTTAAAAGGCAAATTACAATCAGTCCCTTAGTAAAATTGAATTTGACACCTCTTTTCTATTGAGATTAGGAATTATCATCTTGCAAACCTGCACTTCGGAGCATCAGTGTCAACCTGTCTGGAATGTAATTTAGATTTTTCAGTAACATAAAATGCCTTCTCTTCTGTAGTCATTAGTGGCTGGCATAAACAGTCTGACAGTATTATAAATGAAGGCCCCGACAGTTTGCAATACTAATCCAATATTTTGCCAGTAGCTCTAGAGCTCTCTCAGAGGGGGAAAAAACTGCACCTCTTTAATTAGAATCTCTTTTTTTATTCTTGTACTGATGGTTTGCAAGTCTTTTTGTGGGACCAACTGGATTTCTGTTGAAGGGCTAGAAAACACACAGTGGAGTTAAGAATTACAAACATTTATGCACATGCTTAATGTTCTTATCATAAAAAAGATGAGCTAATATAGATTAGCAGTTATTTCTTAGAGATGAATCTAAAACTAAAGAAAAAAAAAAGTTTCTTTTGAAATGGAAACAGTCTGGGATCTCTCATTCCCTCTAGTGGCCACAGGAGCTTAGACACCAGATTCAAGAATGTATGTGAACTGCATCCTTTCATTTGATATATGTAACTAGACTGAGCTCTGCCGTGATGTCGCATTTTAAGTGGAACTCCCTGAAGAAATCAATGGGAAATTCTGCTTAAAAAGTGGTGGCATATTATGGCCTATAGTTGCCTAAGGAAGATTTCTTCCCAGCAGGGACAAAAATGAAGGTCATTCTCTAGGAAAAGAGAGTACTATAGGGCTGGACTTAAAGTAATTTAAAATTACATTAACATTTTGATTGTTTCTCGTGTGTTGCGTTTGCCTGGGCCTCAGATCAGAAAATATAAAATAAAGATTTAGGAAACATGAAAGAAAAGAGAACTGATGCAATTCCTGGTGAAAAGCAGGTAATGTAAAACAAACAGGAAAAGCCGAGCTGCTTTTTAACAAGAGCCACTTCGATCTGACAGATCAAGAAGTTGGAAAACCTTCTGCCTCTTGCTCCTTAACAAAAAAAATAAAATCTATGTTTTGTGCTTATTGTTATGTTTAAAACTCCATTGAAAAGGGAAGAACACTAGTCTAAGTAGAGCAGCAACATGTGAATATAGCATCCAATTATTTAGCTTAAGTAAAGAAGATGACTAGATACTACAGAAATTTCAATCACTAACTCAATACCCCCCATCAAGATGAAGGGAAATTTTGAGGAGTGTAATATATGCAGAAAACAGTAATTCAAGCTATTACTGCTAGCTTCCAGGTTAACTACAAGCACTGAGGGCAAAAACCCAAAACAAAATCATGCATTTTACAGTTCCTGTTCATGGTGGATTAATGATTAAAGATAAATAAAATTATCAATTTACATGGTGCAAGGAGTGGCAACTATTGAAAGTATTAAGATGCTACTAAACTGACAGCAAATGATACAAACTCAGTTCTGATATCCCCATTTTAGAACAAATGGAAGAACTGGATTTCTATGACTGGAGCACATATAACTGATTGAGAAGTTGGGGGGGGTAAACATCATATAGCACCTCTATACAGAAGCATCTGCAAAATACTTTTGTTCTACTGCAAGACTGTAAAATATCAGTTAAAATACCATTCTCACTTCTGAGCATCACACATCAAAAAAACTGGAGATGAAATAGGGAATCCAGAGAATGATCAGCAATGAGGCTGATCAGACTAGAGATTTAAAAAAAAAAAAAAAAAAAAAAGAGGAAAAGCTATGGTAAATACTTCGATTAATTCAAAGGAGAGATGACAATGTGATAGGCTTCAAATACATTAAAAGGCTACTGTTCTTCCTGCCTGTTGGACAGGACAAGGAGTAAAGGGATTAAGTTTCAGCAAGACCGATAAGGACAACATTTTCAAACAGTAATGAAATACAGTAGTTTAGCCTGCAAGGTCTGCCTTATTGAAGGTGTTAAGAACTAGTTAGAAAATCATCCATCCAAAAGGACCAATATAGCTGATCTTGCCTTAGGGCAAGATCACAGAGGTGATCATGGAGGTCCTTTCCAGACCTGTAACTCTGTGAACAAGGGAAGAACAAAACCAGTCACTGAATCTGAAGACAGAAGATAAGAAGCAAAACAAGTGAATTAACAGCAAATACTTTTCAACACATTAGCTTACTAGGCCACAGAACTCATTACCACAGAAAAACAGAGGTTGAATGTTAAATACCTTACTAAAAGCAATCATTCAATTTTATAGACACTGAAAAATATCCTCAAACTTACCAGTACCGAGCAGCTATAGCACTAGTCATGTGATTATTTATGGCTGTTTACATGGTAATTTTGCAATACAAAGAATAGTTCACTTGGAAGGGAAGTGAGGATGCGACTGATTCCCTCCACAATTTCCTGTCCTAAAAGACAGGGCACCAATCTGCATCCCCAGACATTAAGAGAAAAGTATCGCCTGTCGGAATACTCACAAGAGGCCCAGAATAATACTGCATTCCAAAACTAATGCATTAACATCTGTTTTACTATGGTTTGTACTCTGCTTAGCAAGTGTTCTCCCTTTAAAAACAGTGTAGGTAGGAGGTAATAAACTCATGGGAAAGTGTTTGCATTTCTGGAGAAGTGGAAGAACCTGCTCCCAATAAGCTCCAAAAAGCCAGAACCAGATTTAACACATTTGTCTTCCCAGAAAGTTGCTATTCTCTCACCAACATTTAACATTTCTTACCATGGAAACGGGGTGTCAGAGGGTGATGCTAATGATCTACACTGCCTTTCAGCTTCACGTCATTCAGTTCGAATTGTAACCAGGCTAGTGAGCATTCAAAAATCATCATACCTAAGCAATAACAGATGAGATGAACTCAGTAGAAAATGGAATTTCCACCTTTCACAAACGTATCACGATACGTTATTATTGTATTGCAAGTTCTTCAACTACAAGCCAGATCTCCTACCCTGTTTTGACTGCACCCAAGACAGTGATCTCAGCTGAACACACTTGTTTACTGTGTTTAAAAAAAAAAAAAAAAAAAAGCCTTACAGGACAACCCTCCCGCTGTGATTTTCTGCAGAGATTCTGTTTTCTCATTGGGTTTTTTCCTACATTAGGCTAAAAGCAGATGGTTTTCTCCAGGTACTAGAAATGTAACAATACTTTCCCAATACAAGGATTTGCTTTGTCAGTAAACTAAAACTAGGTCATATTTTTGACTGACACTATTCAAATATCACATCTTACACAAGAGTGATCACCCACTATTTACATAGATGTTATCAAAATCTGCATGGTTAGGCTGTTCAGATTTGTTGCCAATCATCCCTTTTCACTGAGTGGATTTAGTGGTTAAAAGTTGTAATACAAATAGTTATTAGTATTAATCATTGTGAAATAAATATAGAAGGGAGACACCACTTTCTAAGGTGCTGAGACAGAACCTTAGTAAATCACAATAGCTTTGAAAATGGCATATTGAAATGTACATGCATGTAAAAAAGGCCCTAATAGAGCCTAATATTTCTTTTAAAATTCCAAGAGCGCCCTCTTGTGTGAAAACTCACAGACATTACGCTGTAAGCAATGGTGAAACACCTAAGATGATGTTTTAGTCTGCAACAACATAATTACATTTCCCTCTTATCACTTCGTAACTTTGCCTATTTCTGACATGTAATTTTTCTTCTTCCAACCTGTTTCACTGGATTTCTATTCTCATGGACACATGAGCAGGCGAAGTCAAAGCCAAATCAGTGCAAAATAATCTATTCCTTATCTTGTCTCATAAATACAGCTTCTTCCAGTGTTTCCCTACTCAGCTCTGCAGGAGTGATACTTCCTCCAGGCTGCAACACTGACACATACCAGACCTTAATAAAAATAATAAGAAAATATCAGCCAACACTTTCAAGCTGATAGGAAAAAAGTGAAAAAAACTTAATTAGAACTGAGAGAGGTGAGTGAGCAGGGGACTCAGCTTGCTTTTCATTGCCCATCTTCAAATCAGACAGTTTGCAATGGGAAATTTCAAGAAAATAATGGCCTATTTACAATGGAATGTCAGTAGGAAAGCATCGTTTGGCACAGAGAAAGATGAAAACTGAAAGGCATCACAGACACTTGCCTGGAGGTAACATATTGACTAATGCCACAGATTTCAAATTGACAGGTGCTCATTAAAAGCCACAAATACAAGCAGCCAGAGTGAAGCCAGATTTACTAGGGAAAATGCACATGTTGCCTGTTAAAGCTGCCATAATTACCAAAAGTAGAGCAGACTCAGAGCTACTGAGGAAGAGTGGGTAAAAGCAAATAGGGAGAGAGGCAGATGGAAAGACCTAAAGCAAAGCTAGAAAGATGAAAGAAAGGGAAAGGAGTTTACAAGTTGAATCTACATAGAACATGAAACCCTCATCACTTGCGCTATTCATTCTTTTAATTTTGTGCTTGCCTTCCCCTAGCAATTAAACTGAACGTCCTTGACAGTCTGCCTTCTGTAGCAGCACAGAACTGAAACTAGACATCAGCTTCAGCCCTTTATGGTCCCCATAGTATTTTAATTTTCTAAATTGGAGATTTATGGAAATGCTGACATTCATCTCTCAGTTAAAATGCTAGCACGTTGCTTACAAACACAGACTTTTCTCCTTTTAGCTAGAAGGTTGACAAGAAAGGCTTAGCTGCTTTCTAATCATTATCCTGCACATGATGGGCTATGAATTTTATGAGCTTTATCATCTTACTGCTTACATCTCTAAAAGCGTATGGCCACAGACATGCTTTTGCTCTCTGTATTCTTTAAACAACAGTGGTAATAATTAGCAACTGTGAGCAGCCTGATTATCATATGAACGGAGAAACAATTGAAACTGCAGCAGAATTAGGACCCAGCAAACATCTAAGTCTTCAAAATTACAGAATCTTTAGCAACAGATGCCATTCAAAAGTTTACCTGCCACCATACCATTACATTAAATACTATTAACAGTAGGCTCTAAATTGCACCACAAGACTTCAGGTTTGATTGAAGAGACTTCATAGTATTGATGACCTCTTTCCCTATGTAGACACGTAATAAGGGGACCTGAAGTCTGGTTAGTATGTTTCCAGCAGACTTATTTATTACTATTTATAAAAATATATGCTTTTTTCCTCTTAGCTAGCTTTCTTTTTTGTCTCCTCTCAGATTATCAGAAAGTAAATCTTCATGTGATTAGTTCTGCATATATGTTGACAAAACAACTAAAAAACTCTTGATGTGATTTAGAATCTACTGTAATTAGAAATGTTACCATCCATTAAAAGTGAAAGAGGAGTGACAATCATTCCTTGTATCTTAAAGAAAATTTTTAAGACACATGAAATAGAACGCTAGGCTGTCCTACTGAATAGTAGCTACCTTTATTTCGACTGTGTGTCAAGGGGCTTCTACAGGAGAAACTTTTAAAAAAGGCTAAACTGTTCATAAAACCAAATATGATACACCAGTACTTCTAACTCTGCTTTAATTATCCTCGACAGAGTTAAATGGGCTGTCATGCTGCAGAACACTGATAAAGGGTTAAGAAAGGCTAAAAGAAAATGCAAGTTCTGTGATTGTCAACATTCGCCTTTGTAAAAAGGCAATGAAACCAGACAAAGAAACAAAATTACTGCACAGACATCCTTTCATGCAAGAGGCTAACCATGAAAATTAGATGGAAGACAACTGCAACTGAGTATGGGCTCCTCTACATCAGAATGAACATGCAGAATAATGATCAGCTATAGCCAACAGTGTACATGGACTGGATCTAACAAAAAATAATGCACAACTTCCCCACAATATGTTGTGATATGGGCATATCTGTTACCAGTGGGATTCCCAGAGAGAAAATACTACACGTAAACACCAAGGTGCATTAAGAGCTATTTATAACAAAAGATGTTACCTATTTTACAAGTGTCTCCATATGCTAGATGCACTCACTGCCTTTCCAGAGTCCTACTTTAATAACACAAAATTTCATTAAATCTTCGATAACTGCTGGCACTGCTGGGCCATAAGCCAAGGCACTAAGACATTCCTCTCATCCTGCAAAGGAATGAATCCTAAAGGAGCATGTGTGCAATTGTTAACCCATCAACAGTCTTTCCTCTGTACCCACATCCTCAGCGTTGTGGATAAGCCAGGAGTGGGCTGGGATCAAAGTATTTACCTACCTTTCTCTCAAACACATATCCTTCTTCCTCTGCTACATGCTTCTCTTCCAGACCATGGTAATATTTACATTTAATGTTCCCTATGTGAACACTGAGAGGCAGATAATAGCGTATGTAAATTATTTCTGACAGAAACAGTGAAACTTCATTTTTTATTAGTGAATTTATCATCTTGCTTTTTTCCACAAGCCAGAAATTCAATCCATTTACCAAACTGTAAATCATGTCCTCAGAACTTTCAGATTTTATTTGCAGAGGTATTTATTCACCTGAGAGCCATAGCAATATTTTAATATGCCTCTGAAAATGGCTTCCTGCTTTTGCTTACAGCTTGAGACAAAAGACCAAAAAAAACCAAAACCAAAACCAACAACAACAACAAAACCAAAAAACACACAAAGAAGAAAGAAATGCAATGGTTTCCCACATATGGTAGTTTGTGACTTAGTTTCAGCTGCTGAGTGTTCTCATTCCTCTCAGCTTCAGCAGTAGAAAAAGGAGGAGAAAAAGAAAAGAAAAGAAAAAAGAAAAAAAAAAAACCCAATTCTTCAACGCACAGCACTTCTGGAATGTCTCCAAATCCACAATAACATTCCTCCAGGACTTCAGGGATTGACAGACAGCACACTGCAAACAGCACCCACCGCTTTTTCCTCTAACATTTTTAAAGCCCAGCAGCGCCACTGTCACCCGTTAAGATCCCAATTGCCTGAAGAACAATTTCCCTGGCCTTGGGTCTCCTGCAGCACAAGGCACAGAGCTGTCACATCTCTTGTAGGTTTGCTGCCTCAGCAAATTCAGCTTAAACTTTCATTTGTTTATTTTCTCAGCAAAATCCAAGCTGGATCACTTCCCCAAGAAGGAAAATTGATGTTAAAAACCACCTGAATTTGTCTCTCCTGGCAATACTATAAACAAGGAGTTAAGAAATAATTTCCCCTATATAAAAAAAGGGAATTTAAGGCTTTAGTAGACAGCAGCTTAGATCATCCCAGCAATCAACCCTAACCAGCAAAATCTAGGTCATTGAAACAGAATGGAAGTCAGAAGGCTCCAAAGAATGAAACATTCAATTGTTAAGAATTATGGAAAAAGCTTAAGATCTGGTTAGGACAAAGGTCGTATTAAAGCTGCCAAGTGGAAATACAGAAGTTATCTGGAAAATAACCTCCTTCCAAATCCTACATGCAACAAACTACTTAGAGAGTTCGTTCTGAAACAACAAA
>NW_010973284.1:10582949-10595278 GCF_000737465.1 Haliaeetus leucocephalus | reverse complement strand
TGTGTACAAAAAAAAAAAAGGGGGGTGGGGGGGGGGGGGGGGGGGGGATGCAGCCATCTTGGAGCTATAAGTATTTATTGCAGTGATCACAGGCTTCACCAAGACCTTCTCTGACATCATCTCAAGATTAATAGAATTACATTCAGCATTTTACAGAGTTATGAAAATCCTAGTAGGACAGAAAATGGCTGCTGTTACAGACAGGTCTCCCCTGGCCTCACAAATGGCTAGAAGCAATGTAAGACTTACAAGTTAAGACACATTACAGTAAATGAAAGTAATATGCATTACTTCATTTTCCTTCCTGCTGCAGCAGGAATGTAAAACCTTCCGATTCTGTTTCATGTAAAGGATTACAGACCGCTCTGTGGAACTGCTCCAAACAGTCTCTGCTCAACTTCTCTGAATCCAAAGCTCCAGCTGACCTACAAATCCACACAGATATTGCATATCTTGCACTGATCACAACTTCAGAAATCAGAGCTGCTAACAGGACTGTTCACAAAACATCAGCTACTGCAATTTTGTTAGTGCTCTGAGCACCTTTAAGGCTTCCCTGTCCTGGAAGGTGAACTAAATGAGGTAACTCAAAATCCCAATTATTTAGAAGCGTCCTAACTGGTCCCTACAGCCCTTTAACAATTCTTAAGCATGATATGGAAACAATGCCATGCCCACCACTCCCCCAAACCCAATTAAACCTATAAGTTACAGTTAATTGCTTATGTGTGCTTTGGGGGGGTGGGGAGGGGGGACACGACACCCAGCTACTGCTATCTTTAAGTTTTTCTGATGCAAAAATGATACCTCAAAAAACACTCCCTGCAACAGGAACAAAGAACAACTCTAAACTCCAAGCACAACATGTACAAAGGCTCCTGGATTGTCAGCATGGAGTTTGTTCTGCTTACCACATGAAAGCAAAACAATAAAGCCTGTTGTACTCATGTGTTTCTTTACAGTACAAAACAGAATCCTGATGACCATTCCTCATCAAAAGACCTCTGACACCTCAGGAACTCCTCCAAAAGGGAACTGCATTGCAATGACAGGTTAAAGGGCAGCTTTTCCTGAACCCTCATTTTATGTGGCGCAGAGAAAAGCTTTGGAGTAGGCAGGAAGCGAGAAATCTATGTCACACCTTGCAACGAAAAGTTTAGACATTTAAGTGACAGAAAGACTTTGATGTGTTCCATACTATTTTAAACTCTGCCATTCTGTACAGACTCCTGTGAAAAAGATCTTCAGCCTGCTCACAAGCAAGATGGAAAGAAGCTATTACTTTGCACTGATCTTGCACTATTCTCTCAAAACTTCTCAGACATTTGTTTTGGGTTTGGGTTTTTTTATGTTGGTTTTTTGGTGGGTTTGGGGGTTTTTTTTCAGCTCAGCATTGTCCTCCGGTAAGGACAAAAGATAAAATTTTGAGACCATGAAAGGTCAAGTCACTTGACTCCATCCACAGAGACGGGAATGGAGGATGCCTCTCCTTGGTCTAGAGCTATATTTTAATAAATCTAAACTTGCCATAGCATTAAAATAAATGCACAGCTATACAGGGTTATCAAACTGGAATGGAGAATATTTGTTGTGGACAAGGGAGCTTCACAAAGTATATAGATGGATCTGTTCAGTTCACTGCAGCCCTTCTGCATTATTTCAAAGACATTCGCATCATACTTGTTTCTGGACTGTATTTTTCATCAACAAAACTCTTCTGCCAGGGACGTGATCCGATACTAGTAGAGTACTAAAGATGGATTTGACAGCAGAGTTTAATTTCCCTTATATGCCCAATAATGTCTATGTGCTGTCTGGAAAGCTTAAGGTTTTGGAATGCTTAGAAAAAGATCAGAAAGTCAGACTTCAAGGGGTGAGAAAATATAAATATATTTTCTAGACAACAGGAGGCTATGAACCACTGCTCACAAGCAACAGATATTGATGTTTATCTCTCTATTTATTATGTTCAGCACTGAAGCATCTAAACCATTAGACGCCACAATTTCATCTTCCTAACCAAAATGGGACTTGAAGAGACAGCTTGAAGGTTGCAGAGACTACTTGCAAAAGTGTTCAACAGAATAATACCTTTTAAAGTATTCACTAATATTTAAATGTAATATACTGCTTTTGCAGTGCTCCAGTATTTACTACAAGGTCTTCTTAATGCAGGCACGCTTGTGAATAGTTTGACATCAGCATTATCACAAATACTAAAATTTTATAATAAAAAAAGTTAGCAATAGCAAAATTACCTAAGGAATGCTCTTGCATGTTTACAAAATGCTGGCTGGTTGATTCTCACGGTAAAAGAGAATATTATTCTTTAAACAGTATTTTAATTTTTTAAAAAGCAAGAAAAGTGAATATAAGCACATAAGCTCACATTTGGGACAACAACCTGAATAAGGATTAAAATGCAGGAATTCCCGTCTCCCATCCTAATGCTCAGGTAATCAGAATACAGGTTACTAACACAGCAACAAACAAACTTCACATCTCTAATGGCCACGTTTGTGTCTTCAAAGAGCAACAACCTCTTTAAACATAACAGACCTACATAACATCTAGAGATGTTATCCAGGTAAGTGCCATATTTAATCATACAGAACACTACAGTACTGTTTTCCACACTAAAAAGTTTCCAAACTACTATGTCTTTTACCGAAAGAGAAGCTTCACTTCATGTAATGGTAGGCTTCTCTAGACTGCGCTGAGAAACTATGTTGAGTATCTTCCTTCCCCGAGTAGCAGGATAAGGAGGGATAATTTTTCATTGTCCCTTTCAAGAAAAGAAATAGCAGGCATCAAGTGAAGTTAGAGGTGTTTTCTGTGCACACAGCCTATTTAAGCTGTGGCACTCCTTGCCACAGTACACAATAAAACTGCGTGGGTTCATGAGAAGACTGCACAAGTTCATGAAAGAAGTTCATTAAGGGTTACAGAGTAAACAGAAACCACTGCTGGCTCAGGAGGCCTCCCCTCCCAAATTGTTGGGAGCTGGGTGAGAACAGGGGAAAGCACTGTCTGATGCTTGCTTTGGTCTTTTACTTCTGCCAAGTAGGCCTTCGGTCTCACCTTTCACAAACAGTCTTGTATGTGCATTAGTATAATTTACATCCTTATTATTACAATGATATTCAAAAGTCCTCATGAGGATCAGAGCATCATGCTGGATGAGCCGAGGACTAGAACTGCATACAACATGAAAGGGATCAATACCTTGCTGGTAGCCCTAAAGCACCTGCACAGAAGTGGGAAGGGGAGGTCTCAGATCTCCACATCTCACTGCTCAGAGTGCCCCACACAGCAGCTGTAAAATGCTTTGTCATATCTACAAGTACCTGTTTAAACTATCTCCTTCAAAATAAACACGACTTCAGGTAAGATACTTGAAAAGCAACTCAGAGGCCTTGAGATCCTTACAGAATAACACACAGACTCCTATGACCTAAATTCTCAGTGATATCAAAGAAACAGAAATCAGGCACCAAGTATATTTCTTATTGTGTGCCCAAATGCTTAAACTGCTTTTCAAAACTGAGACTGAGTCCCAGCAATCCTGCACAAATTTTTTAAATCCCAAGCTTGACAAGCTTTTGAAATGTTACCCTTTGGGCCAACATGATGCCATCTCCAATATTTTATGCCTAGCCTTATCAGTCTTGGCAGGGACCCGGCTTCACGGCTTGAAAATCTGAGCAGAGACCATCATCTGGCAGCAATCTGGATGTGGCTGCTCTGCAGCTGCCTGATTAACAGCACACACTGGGTTTGGATAGCCACTATCTCAGACACCTCCTTATGCCTCTAACCAGACTCCCTGGGGAGGACAGTAGCAAACCACAACAAACATATCCATAGAGCAGTCTCTGGAACTGATTAGTCTTTTCGGTCAATATTCTTTGTTTGTAAGATTCAGGGCCTGGATTCCAGTTCTTCCGACAGCAACAGATGCAAGACTGGCAGAAGCAGGGTCACAACTAAGGAAAAAACCCAAACCTGTTCCCCCCACTCTCCCCACATCTCCCTCCATCCATTATCTAGTATCAAGACTCTCTGGCAAAAATGGCTGCCAGATTACTGGAGAAAAAAACAACAAAACAAAACATAACCCACCCACCCACTCCACCCCCAAAACCAGGGATTGCAGTTGTTATGAAATGTGTCCTACCTAACCCAAAAAGACTGACTGACACCACTGCCAGCCATCTTCTGGGCCATTCCATAGAAAAAGGGGAGCTGTTGTGACACCCATACATATCAAAGAAACTGGACAGACAGGAACAACACAGATTTACCATTATACTGTATGGACTCAAGAGCTTTCAACGTGATGGATGTCACCATGCTCCTGTGTGGTCTCTGCCATCAGGAATCAAAGAGCCTTTTCTCCAAGTCATCACAAACCTGGTTAATTCCCACATGGTAAAAAAGCAGGATTCACAGGGTGGTGGTTTTGGTTTATTGTTGTTTTGGGTTGGGGTTGGGTTTTTTGGGGGGGGAATGTTTGCTTGTTTGTCTGTTTTTGATAGAAACAGGGCAAGTAATAGACAAACCAGATCCAGGGAAAGAGCAGGGTGGCTGAAAAATCAAATTGAAAGTGAGAACAGCTGCAAGACAAATAGGTCTGTAGCAAACAGGAATCTTACTGTAACGTCTGTCAATAACACACAGTCTTAACAACGGGAGAAAACAAGGCAGGAGCATAAAACAAGGATCAGAGGCTTCTGAGATGGATGCAAAGAAATTAATATAAGGCACAAGGCTAAACCTAACCCAAATAGAGTCAATACATTGAGAAGAATGGCACGCACATAGTAGTGTTGGCACTGCTGATGACACAAGCTGACAAATCTCCTAATATATTAGGCATAAATATTTTTTCATGCAATATCAGACATGCATGACTTCTTATCCCATTGATTTCATTCCCTTTTCTGCTAGCAAGAGGATTGAGTTAAGATCCAGTCCAGTCAATGAGCTTCTTTCCACTGACTTTTGTGAGCTCTGGCTCAAGCCCATACTTGTCATGGCCAATGCATGGTTTACAGTATTTGTCTTGTCACCGACCAAAGAGAAAATCATTTCAGTGTTTTGCATATCCATTTGCTGAATCAGAGAGAAAGCAGATTTTGTTAACAGCAGTAGAAAACAGCTGGGAGGAGAAGGGGCAGAATTAATTTTGGACTTTAACAAGCCAAATAACTGAGCTATTCAGTCAGTAATTGACATATTGCAATATAATAAGGGATCCTGAGGACTCTGAATGCACCCAAGTCACCTACACAGCCTTTACGTTCCAGTGGGAGGGGCAGGGGGGGAGTCAGGACAGAACAAGCCAGCCTCTCACATGCATAAGCAGACTTAGCATAAGAATCTCTTTAAGGCTGGACATTTTGTTTTATTGTACCAGGAGTGGAACAGGATGTCATGGATTAATTCAAATTATGACTAATACAAATGACAACAGGTCTAATAATTTCCCATGTGCTTACAGAGCCACAGAGAGAGCAGGCATCATAGTGCAGCTAAACTAGAATTCAGAGGTCTGTGCAAGAGAGAGTATTTCTCCTCCATGCTTGAGCTAACTCATTAACTTAGAAGAGGAATCTAGTCTTTCACAATGTTAGCATACTTAAAGCACTTTTCTGTATGTAGATTTCAGGACATCACAGTCTAGAGTCATTAGTTTAACAACGGGTGCAGAAAATTTGTACTAGCAACACTGTACAGCAACTGTTTACTTGTGGGAAATGCAAAAAAGAAGGAAAATTAAAAGGAGAGCAAAAGCTACTGAAGAAGCTCCTACAAAGACATAGTGATTAGTTTTCATGTTTACTCTTATTTCTTCTGTCATGCACACAGTATAGCATCTTACACTTGCAATTTTGTATGCTGTTTCCAGATATAGTCCTTGAGAAAGTATTTTGACGTTTGTTTATGCTTCCATACTACAACTCTGAATGAATTTTCATCATATTTTTAAAAAAAAAAAAAAAAAACCAAACCAAAACAACCAGAGGGACAACCCACATGCAGCTGCACATTCTGAAGCTGCTTTCAGCTAAGCTTTCCAATTATATTAATTGTGACAATGTGTGGCATACCACCATTTTGCAGAACAACAATCAAAACAGAAGTGTGATTTTTTTTTTTTTCTGTCTTATAGGCTGCTTAAAAATATCCATGCTTGGCTCTGTAGTCCCTTATCCTTGCCTCAGTCAAAGCCTTTCAGTGGGTTTTATGATGTCCACAAAAATGCTTTTTGCATCCACAGTAGACTTAAAAACTCTATTTCAGATGCCAGCCCCACATACAAAATCCCATTCATAGAGCTTTAATCAGACCCAGTTAGCCTCCACAGTGAGATAAGGGCACACTGGCACAGTGATGAGACCAACTGACTGAGAATCAAAACAGTTTGAGGGTCAGCCAAGGAAAGTAAATATTGAACGTGTTAGTTCATGACAATGCTGGAAAAGGAAACGAAAAGCCAAGAGTACTAGAAAGGAATAAGGACCTTGGCCCAAAGCAGTCACCAGGCAGCTCCTAGTCCTATTTTCTCCTTGTGTTTCTGACTATCAGTAGTTTCTCTGCTCCAGGTTCTTGTTTCCTTCACCAGTGTAACTCTGCCAGACAAACTAGCTCTTTCAGATATTCACAGCCTAGCTACCAGTAATATTAGCAACAACCATGAAGATCAGCTTTAATGTAGGAATATGCCCTATTTATTCTTTCTCTAACTAAAGATTGCTCCGGCCACTAAAGCAGAAAAAGTGTTTTCTTTGCTGACAGGCATGCTATACAAAAAAAGAAAAGGAAATGATCCTCAGAGAAATGTAACAACCCACCTCCAAATCACAGTCTTAAAAAATATCAAGCACCCATCTTAGGCTGGAATATAAGGCAGGATAACTTTCAAAATGTCATAGTGCCACATGTGTTGTTTTCCTAGATGGATGGTTCCTATGAAGTAGGTTTTACGGTCATTTTTTCCACATGCAATGTTGAATTCATTGTTGCTAAGAGAACAATGCTATAGTATATGGGACAAATCCCCACAAACTGCTTTTACCAGCAAGTGTGAACTACAGAAAGCACCATAATCTACAGATGGAATGTAATGTTTTAAAAGTCATCTATGATGATCTTTAAGGAGCTGTGCATAAATAAGTGTTTTCTGATGATGTTTCAGTAACTTATAAACAATTTACAAAGTGTTAGCAATACCAAGCCCTACTAGCAATGCATTCATTTTAAGAGACAGAACATAGCTTACTAAACCAGTTTACATATGTTCAATAAATCATTTATAATGAACTGTGAAACGCTTAGAAAAAAATAAATACAATAAATTAAGTTCATTTGGTAAATGCAGCTATTGACTATCTATTTAATAAAGCACTCATAACACACCATATAAAGCATCTGTCTATAGCGCCACATGCTTACTAAACTATTCACCACTGAAATAGGCAACCTTTAATAAAAAAACCACTAAATTTAATTCTAAAGATTATTGACCTGCTCTAGTTGTTAAATACATCATTCATAACACATTTAATGAAACATTTATTCCAAGTTACGCAGCCCTGAAAACAAACACATTTTCACAGCTGTTGAAGTAGCACCAGTCTTCTTTGCAGTAACTACTTCATAGCTTATGATGAACATATTAACAATTTATACGCTATCCTGAGTTAAGACAGAAAACATTAGTGAGGACATGCATTTGGATATCTAGCAAAACTCAACAGCAGGGGCAGAGAAACACCACGTGAGCACCATGCCCTTGGGGACTTCGGGAGTAAAATCCTTGCTTTCTTTGGTCCTGGAAGGATACTCTAAAACACAGAGCTGGTTCTTACATGTCTTTGAACTTTTGCAACTACCTTAAGACTTGCTACTTTCACTTGCAGATTTTCAAAGCTTACCTTCTGTATCTACAATGTATTTATGCCTCAGCAGTGAGCAGTGTTTTAGACTCAGTGTGAGAAAGGGAGTTGGTGCAGTACCTTTAAATAGGACACTTATATTAGTTAAAAGGTCAAGATCCCAGCACTTTCAAGCAGCCTAAAAAGTTAAGCAGGAAAACTGTTTTTCTCCAGCAAGTAAGACAGAACTAAACACCTTTCTTCTGTTTTGTAAAATCATGATTTGCATGTAATAATTTGATTCTTCTTTATTCAAATGTCATTCATGTCCCCAAATAAAAGATGCAGGTACAACCACTGCTACATTTGCTGTCTACTGACTGCCATCCACCTTGGCCTTGGGACATAGCTTTGTCACCTACATCTGATTTCAATTAAGCTATGCTTTTTTCTTGGAAATGCTGTGCAGGGCATTAGCTTGTTACTTTGCAGCTTCAATAACAGCAGAAGCTCTGCGGAATTCAATTCTTTTCTTTCTTACTCCAGTGAACCCTTGCTGATGTTAATGAAGTTGTGCCAATTTACCCAGAGTTCTGGTTATTGTTAGCAGATAAAATATGTAAAACAACAAAGTTTATCTTCTACATTTTTAAGGAGCTCTGTGCTGAATCATTTATACCATGGAAATGTGTTCTGGATTATAGAACCACCCAGCCTGTTTGCAACACCTCTGCAGGGTGACTCAGTATTGCTCAAAATATCCGCCGTATTTATTTCTCTGTCCCAGCACCATTCTCTCCCTATTCTTTTCCTATTTAAAAAAAATTTTTCCACTCTGTCTTCTGAAGAACACAGTTTACTTCAAAAGCAACACAACAACATAAAATGGCTTCAAACTCCCGTAGAGCTAGTAAAATGCTTAAGGCAAACAAAATTCCTTACACCAGGACCACCAATAGTCTCATTACTGAAACTAAAGAATCCTTCATATATCTGCTGCAGAAAGTCATTGCTACGGTAAGACAATCCTGATGATTCAACAATTTTGAATAAGAGTCATCAGAGCAGCAAATTTTTAATTTTTTTTTTTTAAACTGATAACACTGCTCTGGTATGATACTGCTGTAAAAAGCAGTGCTTAAGAAAGAAGTAAGATCCTTTCTTCTGGGCAGTATAGGTCAAGCCTCACAGAAAGCAGACTAATGAATCCCATCTGAATGCAGTCATAGCTGACCTCACACAAGGTTCATAGAAATATGAAAAAGCCTAAACAAGAAAAATTCAAATTAATAGTAGAGATGAAGACCTCAAATTCTTGTGGCTGATCAAAAGTTTCTGTTGTTGTTGTATCATTTGCAATGAAAAAAATACCTTCTTCCATTAGAAAAAAAAGTAAATAAAAAAATCTGCAGTCTCCTATTTTCCTAGATTCTAAATTTAACTAGACGGCTCAGAAAGCAGCATATTATTCAAAAAGACCGTTCTGAGATACTGTCCTTGACAGCCAAGTTAGACTTGCACTTAATACAACCACTTGGCAAATTACACCAAATGGTTGTTTTGCTTAGACAAAAACCAAACAAGACACAATAAACTGGATTTAAGACAGGACATTATTCTGACTTATGTCCAGTCTCTGATTATTATTTTGTCAGATTTCTTTTTTGTAATTATTCCTTAAATATTTCAGCACCAGAGGGTGCTGGAAGAGGCAACAATATTGCCCAATCCAGGTGTAAGTTAATAAAGGCAAACAGAGCTGTTTCAGTTGTTCTTTAGTTTATATACTTCACTAAAAGGAGGTATTAACAGATTTTGGAGAGAGGAAAAACAGTATCAAAATCTCTGGCTATAGCTCAAGAGGAGAGAACCCAGCAGGGAGTTTTGCCTTAAGCCAGAGCAGAAAAAATTCTGATCTACTAAGCACAGTAACTGCAACTAAACCAACAAACTGACAGAAAGGATTGTTTATTTACAGCTTCCGTAAGGTTGAATGCAGACCTTCAAGTTGAAAAAGCTGGAATATTTTGTTGCTTTTGAATATGGTGGTCTGAACTGCTGAAAATGAAGCTTCATTCTAGTCACGTGTAGTAATCCACTTTCAGCCTCCAGTCTATCAAACTCAGAAAATATTAAACATATTGTGTCCATATCAGACAATGTCTAAGAAAGAAAATTTAGGAACTGGGAAAAGAACTACATCCAGGAAGACAGAAGATATGAGATACAAAGTCAGTAGTACATTTTCCCTTAGCCTCTGTGCACCAGAGCATGGACATGCACGCAAACACACACATTCTAGGCCAGGCTTACAAACAGCAATGTATTTGAAATTGTGCACATTTGCCACTGATACTGGGCCTGTAATGATATTCCCTGTAATAAAATCAATTCTGGGGCTGTGGGATGCTTGCAGTAAACTCTAGAAAGTGTGTGTTTGTTTTCCATCTTTGTACCAAAGCAAAAATAGGTGATTTACTTCAGGAATCAGAGGATCCAAAGCATATGACATCCACCAGTTACACAGTTTGGCTGAGAAGCTGGACTAAGTTTAGCCTTCAATCCAGAAAGATGAAACATGGCAGCATATTAGATGTAGAATGGTCATTTGAACTTTTCCAGATGACAAATAAGTACTGCTAGCAGGAGGGCCAAAACCACACTGAAGTAAAGAATTGTGACCAAAATGTTAGAATGAATTCACTTTACAGGCACCAGTGGATTCACCTTTGTTTCCTACGAACATTCTAAAAGAACTTTACCAGTAAGCATTTTAGCAGACAGTTGATTTTAAGCTATAGTGAGCAAGTGGCAAATAGAAAAAAAGAAAAAAAAAAAGTTTGACAATAGATTTGCATCATAATCCTCAAGAAAATGTAAGATGAGAACAAAGCACAGCATTTCTCTAACTCCTCTGAAACCTGTAAGACTAGGTTTGGGCGTATCTAGCAGACACTGTCCATGTAACAACATTGTACATTGTACCATTCCAGTAAAAATAACATTGTGAAATGCAAATAGCACAGTCTTACCATGCACAGTTTGGGTGAGCAGAACTCAAAGTTTACTATGCCTGCACTACAACCATTGAGAAACAAGGAAAGGTATGGATTTCAGCAGAAACAGACAGCTGGAATAAATCACTCCTCTTCATCATACTTAGCTCTATTAAAGGCATATGTATCAAACATTCCCTTACTTATCCTTAATACCAAAAAACCACACATGGAATTTCATACCAGTAGTAAGCTATATACCTCATTCCAGGTAGTCTCTCTTGTATAATTACATAAAGCTTACTTTCTTGATGAAAAAGTTAATAACCCTGAATATAGGTTTTAAATAGGGCCTTTGGGAAAAACAGCGCAAGATGAGTCAGTGAACTGCAGAAAGGAGAGCTGAACAGAGATGGACCAAGTTTGTACTCACTTTCTCACAAACTATCAAATTACTAGAAGCTTATCAATTTAGCTAGATTTTCCTGTCTAGTTTAACACAGGAAGAAAAAGAAAAGTTATACTCCACCACTTCAGGAAATTCTCAGCTGAGTGCATTATGCATGAACAAATTTAATTTAGGCTCCAGGACAAAAAAAAGCCCTGTCACATTAAAGTTTGCTGCCAAATATAATCCTTCAAGCTTTCTTAAGAATACTGCAAACTGTAATTCCTTTCAAGAGAAGCCTGCGCTTAATTGCAGAGACCTTAACAAAGGATCAAGAATACTACATTCAGGATAACCAGTCAGTAATTTATTCATGCCCTAAGCCAATTGGTAAACAGTTCCTCTACTTCATGACTGAAGGGCCACCATTTCCAGCTCTTCAATCTACCCCTCTACATGTAAAATAATTAAACTTGCAATGTTTTTACCTTCTGGAAGTAACACTATGCCACCTCAGCAAGACTAAAGAGAGAACCAAAAATGCTTGACCTGCCCATAGGTGAGGATGATCCTGTTAACACAGCTATTACACACGTTTCAATAAACCTGCTACATATGGTGTACTACAATTAACATTATGAATAGCAGCAGAAGCATTGCAGAAATCATAAAATCACGGAATAATTAAGACTGGGAGACCTCTAGAGATCACCTAGTCAAACCTCCTGCCTAAAGTAGGCCTTATTTCAAAGTCATATCAGGTTGCTCAGGGCCTTCTCTTGTTGAGTTTTGAATATTTCCAAGGCTGTTTATGCCAGGCCCCTGTGCCAGTATTATTCCAGTCAGTGTAAATTTTTTCTCCTTATATTTAGTTGGAATTTCCCTTGCTGCAACTTGTGGCTGCTGACTCTTTCCACTATGCTCCTCTGAGAAAAGCCTGTCTCCATCTTCTCTAACCCTTCTGGAGGTACAAGACTGCTAGAAGCTACTTCAACTTTCCAGACGTCTGCTGGAAATACAACACAGCAATGAGTAAACAATCTAGGAGGTTCCTGGAGTGTGTGG
>NW_010973284.1:10582236-10582739 GCF_000737465.1 Haliaeetus leucocephalus | reverse complement strand
TGCCTTCTTTGCCTCAGGCTTTAATAGGGAGACCAGTTATCCTCAGGGTACTCTGGCCCCTGAGCTGGAAGGCAAGGATGAAGAGCAGAATATACCCGCCTTAATCCAAGAGAAAATAGTTAGTGACCTACTACGCCATCTGGACACTCGTAAATCTATGGGACCAGATGGGATCCATCCAAGAGTACTGAGGGAACTGGCGGAGGTGCTTGCCAAGCCACTCTCCATCATCTATCAGCAATCCTGGTCAACGGGGGCAGTCCCAGGTGACTGGAGGCTTACCAATGTGATGTTCATTTACAAGAAGGGTCAGAGGGAGGATCCAGGGAACTACAGGCCTGTCAGCCTGACCTTGGTACCGGGGAAGATTATGGAACAGTTCATCTTGAGAGCGTTCACATGGCATGTACAGGACAAACAGGGTATCAGGCCCAGTCAGCATGGTTTTACGAAAGGCAGGTCCTGCTTGACCAACCTGATCTCCTTCTATGACCAGGTGACCC
>NW_010973284.1:10520569-10581369 GCF_000737465.1 Haliaeetus leucocephalus | reverse complement strand
TGAAGGGGGGTTGTAGTGAGGTGGGTGCTGGTCTCTTCTGTCAGGTGGCTGGAGATAGGACGAGAGGAAATGGCCTCAAGTTGTGGCAAGGGAGATTTAGGTTGGATATTAGGAAAAATTTCTTTACTGAGAGGGTTGTCAGACATTGGAATAGGCTTCCCAGGGAAGTAGTTGAGTCACCATCCCTGGAGGTATTCAAAAAGCACGTAGACAAGGTACTCCAGAACATGGTTTAGTGGGCGTGGATGATAGTTGGACTCAATGACCTTGAAGGTCTTTTCCAACCTAAATGATTCTATGATTCTACTCCCTAGGTCTTCACCTTTCCAGGCTAAGCTCCTGGAAGCTGGAAACTCAGCTCCCTCAGACTCTTCTCATAAGATTTTTTTTTTTCTAACAACTAGGACAGTAGTGGGTAGTTACCTGCCTCCCGCTATTCTTTGCAAAGTAGAAACCTCAGACTTTGGGACTTTTCACTTTTCATTTTAGTTCCTATAGAATGAAAGCACGCACACACCAACTTCTCATACACACACAGACATACTTGCTATTTGTTCTAGGCGATGATGACAGGAGACAAACTTGTCTAGCGGTTGACCCAACAAATCCTTTCCATCTGCTTTGTCACACTTCAGAATTACTCTTGGCCTGTGGCAGCAAAGGAGCAAGGACAAGCCCTGATCTCCACTGGATATCTCCACAGAAGAGACAAGCTTTAAAATCCATACAGCAGTTAAAGACCTCTCTTCAAAAGAGGTTGTAATTAAGCCAGATGACAGGCTGTCATTACAAGAAATGCCTTTAGGCACCTCACTTATTCAGCCAGCCCAGGTGCAATCCATTGTTGGCTTTCACAGAGGCAGCAATACCCCCATGGTCTGCTCCCGTGGCAAAGGAGCACTACTGCACACAGATCCCTTAGCACGCGCACAGCTTGGGAGGCGATCATATGTTGTCACACAACCAGCTCTCATGGGACAATGTTTCTCTCAGCAGAACAAGAAAAAAACAAAAAAAATTCGTTGGGATCCATTTTTTGTCAACCAACATGCATAAACAAACAAATCTAGTGTTATAACACAGAAAGGAGAAGCCAACTTTTCCTTCCTCTCACAAGGAAAAGAGATCAGAAACACCTGGTGATGCAGCATATTGCATTATGCATACATTGCCATAAAATCCCCACCTGTGGCATGAATTACCAACAGTCTAAGATACATATTAACCCCAAGAAAACATGCAAAGTGCACTCCCTCTCACAGTTCTGCAGTGTATCTTACTCACCCACACTTGTTTAGTGCTTCAGTAGCAACAATGAAATTAAACCAGAAAAAAGCCCAGACTACTATTCTGTTATTTCTTCCTAAGGGTAGACATCTTCCAGTCTGTGTATGGCTAATCACATTTTACCACTTCAGTGCTGGAAAAGTCTATCTCCCCATCCATATGCAGCCAGGGACAGCCCCTGCTTTCTTCTCAGTTCCTACCACCACACTCAGCGCATCAGCACTTGAACCACCAGCCAAATTCAGAGAGGGACGCTTGTCTTTCAAAGCTCTTACTCCTATATTTTTCCCCCATTTCGGGTCTGGGAAGGAAAGGATGTACTCACACCTAGCTACTTTGGAGTTTGACAAAGCAGTTAGTTGAGAAATTTGGCATCTTTATTTAGAATCATGGTGCAGGTCAAAAGAAATTAACAATTCTGAAGCACTAAAGAGTAAGAAAACAATTTTCAGATTTATGTTTAAGGTTCTCCTGTTTGCATCAGTTCTGCAGAGAAATAAAGCATGTGTGCTGTAAAAACTAACTTCATCTTACCTGTTTTTTTAATGCAAATTTCACAGTCAGTCCCCTACACAGCAGCAACCCATATGTTTTCCTGTTTATTGCAGAAATAAGCCTGATTTAAGCTGCTGATGTAAAACCAACTGAACCTTTAAAATCCGTAAGAATATTACAGTACAAAGATACAAGAAATCTTATAACTTCTGAAGTAACATTTATAAATACAATGAAATTTGATTTCAGAATTATTAATGTAGTTTTTCCTGTAATTTCCAACTAAGGGCTTAGCACAGCTGATGATGAAGTTGCCATCATAAAATACCTTCAGGGGTAGCCATGGCTAATTCCCAGTTCCATTGCACTTGTTTGATAAGATACGGACAGCACTTCTGGCATTTCATTTCTGGCTGGCAGAGTGTAATAAATTAGGAAACAGAAGTGACATCCCTTATCAAAACTTAACTCAAGTGTCTATTATTAGACCTGATCTCCAGACTCAGGTTTCAGAAGACAGTTTCATATAACTTCATTTAAATAACGGTAATACTTATCTATTTGCCGGCTAGGGTTTCAAAGCATGCATTGCCTAAATCTGCTTTGAATTAGTCCTTTGCATCTGTTATTATACTTCAAAGAAATGACTTCAATTAAGTTTAATTACTTCCTTCCACAGCTTTGGATACAGCCCTTATTATATTTCATTACCTTTCCTCATAGACTGCACAGCAAATAGATGACTAATAAAAGTACAAAACCAAAGAAACTATTAAGCAAGTACATAACAATACTGTACATGTATCACACTAATTAAGTTATTATCATAGTCTGCAATCACATAAATGGAATATTAGGAAGGAACTTTTCACACGGGATCAGCAAAACCTGGCTCATTCTCTGAAGTTTTTAGTACCTTACCTAATTTATAAATAGTTTTAAATTCCTGAAAGGAAACAAGCCTAAAGCACAAAAATAGTTTATACTTTTTACTCAAAAGTATATTAAAGAACATCACCTAGGCAGCGAGTCGGTTACCAGTTACATTCCTCTCTACTCTGCTTGTCTAGTAGTTACAGGAGCATGCAAAATAGCTCTATCCTTTCCAGTCGTCTGGAATACCATACCCATGATTCAATACGGATCCCATAATCTCACTTTTTTCCCCAACTACAGGTGGTAGGAAAGGTGAGGTAAAACAGTGGTAGTGCTATGGTAAGTAAAGCAATTCTTCCTGTTTCATTTGGATGAGAAGGTCTCAGGTATTGACACAAAAAACAAAGCGTAACTCATTTATATTAAATTGTTAATGACTATTTTGAACCAAGGTTAAAACAATCCTATGTCCACTAAAGGGAAATACTAGATCAGTGTTATCATACCATTTGTGGTCCAAGCGCTGAGATAACCTTTAACGGTCCCTTCCAATCAAACCATTCTATGAAAACAGCAATTTTTTTGTTGTTAGTAGTAAAATACTGATAAACAATATAACTAACAATTAATAAAGTGCATGACTGTTTATGGAACTCCTTACTGAGTGAAGAAACATATGACTAGTCATCACACATCTCAGGCTGCTAGAGCTGTAGACCTTGAAGACTGAACAATTTCAAAACTCTTTTTCATTTGGTACAAGAAAATAAACATAGCAACTTTTAAATCAATTGGATGTTCAGGTTTTTATTATACTTTAGTTCCACACACACACCCCCCCCAAGTAGACTTCCTGCAGTTTTATCTAAACTACTGATGAGTTTTCCATTTTCCTTCTTACAAGGATGTTTATTTCCATAAATGGATTACATTTTCCCATAAATTGCTTTAGAGCACTTTCATGCAATGCTTCACAAGACACTTTACAAACACAACAACAGTGGCTTAATGCTGCCATTAGCAGACCACAACAAGCCATGGTACCTTGCCTTGAGGCTCAGAAGGAAATTCAACTCTCTGGCCTTATTCACAAGGGGCTGGGAACTTCCCTTTGAGAGCAAGATTTGCAAACAGGAAAAAAAAACCAAAACAAAACAAAAACAAAACCTAAAAAGGAACAAGGCTGTCAAATTCAATTTTCTTTTCAGTGGCACTGAGAATGTTTTCCTGCAGATTTTGAAGCTAAAAAGCAGCTACAATCCATTTCTACATGTGTGTGACCTGCATGATATCTGCCTTTTGGGGGATGCACTTTTCACTGTACAATTGTTCCTTATTGCAATGGCCTAAGGCATTGAAACTGATGATCAGAGGTAAAAGGTAAAATAGGAGTCTGTAGCTCTAACAGCTCTTCCAGTTTGCATTCAGAACAAGTACATCAAAGTCAGCTTCTCCTCAATGAACGGCGAGTAGTAATAAGGTCTCATGCAAGACCTCAGTGGGGAAAAAAGCACAGTCAATCTTCTGATTAATTTGTAAGTGCCATCAAGCGTAACATTAATTTTAGCAAATACTGAAAGCTGAATTTTCAGAAACATTCATTTTCCAACCCTCACCTGAAATACCAGACATACCAAAAGGCAAAGAAAGCTATGCAAGCAAAGCTTTAACAAAATGCCAGCTGAGCTTCACCTCACATACGTCAAAAGTACACAAGCACCCCTGGGGAGACAGCAGATGAACTAACACACTGCCTTCTAGATGCGTGATCAAACTTGGAATACTGATGGCATTTAGTAAAACAACAGGAAACAAAATACCTTCGGAGGCCAGCAAAATGCAAGACCACAAGCAATTTTAATATTCTTTATTTGACAGACATTCAGTATCAGTCTTTCAAGAAAGACCAACTACAGTGCAGCCACTGTTGCCTCTTGCTCTCATCGGATCCAACAAGGGAAAACTTTGCCTAGTCTTATCTGGCCACATTATACAAGAGACTGAAGTAGAGTGGACTTCGAATGGCTCCTTCAAGATCTCTGATACAGTTATGGGTAATCATTCTTTTAGTTAAAAAAAATCAGCTGTAGGACATGGTGATAGAAATAAAATCTATGATCTGCAGAAATAGGAAGCAGAAAAGAACCAAAAACATTTTAGGGATATAGATATATATACACTCCTATGCTGAATAAGAGACAACATCTGAAGAAATAAAGGGCCTAAAAGCATAAATCCACAGACATGGTCACTAACTGTCTATTAGGCTGTTTGAGTACAATTACTATCTAAAACTATAGCATTAGTGCTATTTAGAATACACTACTGCTTCCTAAATAATTCAGACTTACCTACAGTCAAATGTGTAAGTTAAGCAATGCAAATATTTTGTGGTACCTGGAGTTTGTGCAGGACTGCAGGTGAGGAGGTGGTGGCATATACAGACAGGTAGATGGCCCAGGAGTATTCTTCAAAGGTAGCAAAGCTAGACAGCACGCAGCCAGCTCAGCTGATAGCTGGAAAAGGTTATAGAGGTATCTACAAGTCCAGGACAAACAATGATCTCCATTAAGACTAAATGAAGTAGGGAACAACTCCTTTTTTCCATTCTAAGTACACTAAAACCATATTTCAGTGCACAGAAGGCACCAAGTTATCAGACTGGACAAGGGGACTTGCCGCCTCTCCAACACAGGGCAGTGGGGCATGCACATAACAAAGCTGCATTTCTGCTACAGAACTTCCCATATAGCTTCTCTTCCCATTTAAACAGTGGCTAGATCCAGGCTATACATTGGCAAGCAGTCTCCTACTGAAGGGCAGACAAGTAACAGCATGAGCTACTACTGTAGGAAGTTTTTTGGTAGTAGTACCCACACAAAGATTTGCTGACCCCTTGTAGGCTACTCTCTCATGCTTGCACCACCACCTCAGCTGGGCCCGATGTAACCTCTGCAAACTCAGGAAACTAATTAATCTTAAAAGTAACCCTCTGGAAAGCAAAAAGAGTTATTCTAATCCAGTTCCATTTTCTGCTTATGTTACCACAGCCCCACATACAGCTATGCTGGCACAACAGAGGGGAAAGTGAGTAGCTGTAGGTGGCTCACCAGGGATGCCAGTCTGAAGCCAGAGCTACGCTGAGGAAGGGGTGAGCAGCGCTGCTCCCTTTGACAGTGACCACACGTTGACTATCTGTCTCTTGGATTACGCATTTGGCTCTGGGATCTGGGTCTGTTCTCGTGGTTAAGGCAGCGGTTACAGACAAGGAGACCAAATCAAGAGGAAGTGTGGTTAGATGGGGGAGGCTTCTATGGCATTTCAAGGTCCTCGGTTCTCTGGTTTCATCTCAAGTGACCTGGTAAAACCACTAAGATACCTTAATAGGTTTAATGAAATATGGGTTGGCAAGTGGTAGCGAACACAAAGGAAAAACATAGTATGAATTGCATTTCATAGTAGGAGTTGTGAACTGCACAGACTGCCAGGTCTCAATAACAGGTACACAGCAGTTAGTGCTGGCTGAGAGAACGTGCACACTGAAGTAAGGATACAGCTCAAGAAATGTTCCTAAAGATGCCATTTCTTTTATCTTGTTTGGAATGTTCAGTGGCTCTTTTCCTATTTCCCTACTCAAGAGAAACATTTAGTAGGGTAAAACTAATTTTTCTGTAAAAATATTTTTATGCCCTGTGGAAGGAAGTGAAAAAAAGATGGAAGAGGGATAGAGACACATGCAGACAGCTGTCTGAAATTCTCTCATTAATCATACGGGAAAAAAGCTACAAATGTTTTTCTTTTTGCAAAGTTTCCATATCCCAATTACAAAAGATGTGTCTTCAACCACTTTTTTCCCCACATTACACGTGCTACAGCTCGCAAGGATCCCACAAGAGAATGAGTCAGTCTTATTCTCCATTCTGTTTTTTAAAATGCAAAGGCTTTTTTTTTTTGTCTCCACATAAGAAGCACTAATAGAAAGGTCTCTTCTGTTAACAGTTATTACCTGACTACCTTGACACAGTCAAATGCAAACACAGGAAAATTACAATAGATCAGCTGACACGCAGTAACTTGTAAATAACTTATTCACGTGGCTGAGAGGGCTAAGCTAGAAAAGTTTAGTACAACTATAATGAATTTTAATAAGCACATAAGCCCCAGTGTGGACATACGTAAACTGGAATTAAAATCTTTATTCCTCTGCCAAATCAGAACAAACAAAATTGTATAGGAAATTTATTCTAGTATAACTGCATACCACAGCAGAACACAACACATTAAAACATGAAAGCCTTCTAGCCTTTTTGGATTAATCCAAAAGATAAAGTGACTTCCACTCATAAAGAAGGGCCAGATTGTAGGAATTTAGAGGAGTACATACATAAACCACAAGCACATAATTTCATAATCTAATGTAAAATAATATAATAATAATTACTCAAAGTATACCAGGTGGTGTTCTACTGGCCTCAATGGGTTTGTAATAATACCAACATATATTAAAGAGCTAATAAATACACATTGTTATTTCTTAAATGTAATATCATTCCATCATTCCAAGAAGAAAATTATGTTCAAGTCTGAGTAAACAATAGATTTGGAAGAAACTAAAAACTAACAAAAGGTTGTGAAACTTGCAAGAAAAAAAAAACAACTGGTTTCTGGCTTTTCCTATTTTGAATTAAAACACAAAAATGCATGGAATGACATCTCATGTTGTTACATGCTCAGGAGGGCATTCCTTTTGCCAAAGACCAGGAAAACTTTTGCTAGCAGCGAGATTATATATAATTTTAAGGAAAAGAATTTTAGAAAGAGACAGAAGATACCTAATCCTAAACCAAACCAACATGCAAGTAATGCATCATTAGAAGAGACAGGATCTATAAATAATTCATTTTGCATTTCTTCTGTACAAATTGCTATTCCCATGAAATAAACATGTTTTTCTGATTACTTCCAACTGCTCCACACCTGCATCTTACCTGCCTAGGCTAGCATTCCACTGCCTATTGTTAATGCAAATTGCTGCAAAATGTACCTTTCATAAGAAGCTACTGCGTCATTTAATTATTAGGAAGTCTGGTGCTCCCATGTTAATTTAAAAATGTCACACATGCTATACAGATATACAAGAACTGCTTAATAGGACTGCCTTTAGACAACACAGCCATTACTCCTAAATGGCATCACTTAGAAGATTTCATCTCCCAAACCCTTCCATCTCAGTTCCTGCCTCACCTTTGTTCTTCTCAATAGTAAAGATGAAAAAGAATATCCAGCATGGTATTTTATCCAATTTCAAATATATAAACCAAGAATTACCATGTTTTCCAGGTGTTTCTGCTAAAATGATCAGAAGCAAAATAACTCATTATTTTAAATACAAACCCCATTTATGTAAATTTTGTACTGACAACAATTTCAGTTGGTTGACTGATTTAAAAAAAATAAAGAATAATAGTATATCTGTACAGCTCCTGAAAAGCGTATGAATGCACCAGTATATCTTACTTGATAAAACTTGTGACACTAGTATCAAAATCATATTTGTAACAGTGTAAAGGCAATATTTGCATAAACATTGGGTGTTCTTGAAGGGGGCAGGAGGAGTGCAGAGAAAGTTCAGTTTAATATTTCACATTTTCTGAGATGACATACAGCAATTCTCACTTCATCCAGCCATGTTTTATTCTGTCCTCAGACTCAGGAGCACAACATACATTACAATCACACATTGTCCTTTTTTAGTCCAGGTTCCCATTCTGCAGAAACCAATGAACCCAGTGGAAAAGTGGTGGTCTTTCTTATCTCAGCAGCGTATGGGTTATTTACAAGAACCACCATACAAAAATGCAGTAGATGCAGGTTTTCCTCCAACAGGAATAGCAAATTCATCCCACATGAGTATTTGATGCTGCGAACAGTAAGGCAACTGCTCCCTCAGCTTTAAGAGATGACAGGGCCCAAGGCAGAGTTTTGCCTTATTTCTTGGGAATACATCCAATAAATAAAGCCACCTTTACCTACCTTGTTTACAGATCCCCACAAAGATCAAGTCTTCCTAGCTCCTGGAGAGAGGTCTCAGAGATGTCTCAAATACTAGCAAGATAAAATACACCTCCAGCTCTTTGTTATGTATGTGCACACTTCCACCTTCTATGCTACGAATCAGACCATGGATAGAAAGCAACTGATAGGCAGAAGAAAGTATTGGGGAAGTGTCATGGATAACAACCACAAAATAAATTATCAGTTTAACATCTGAAAGTCAAACTAAAAATCTAAAATAAATTTACAATCAATAATTTAATTTTTCTTGCACAAAATTAGATCATTGCAAGCAAGAATGAAAAGTGGTTTTATACTTCTTAGAATTTAATATTCCTTGAATTTCTAAGAAGCCAACATAATAAAAAACACATTACAAAATTCCATGTACTACACTCCATAAGATCTTACAAGGTAATTAAGCACCATTAGACCATGATACAGCAAATCTTGGCCCTGCACGTTGCTGCATTCATTAATGCAGCTTCATTCACTTTGGAGCAATTTAGAGGTAGAAAATGTAGAGCAACAAAAGAGAAAACTTTCAGTTAGAATAATTTTAAGAAATGTATTTAAAATAGAAATATCCAATGTAGAAGGAGCATCAGAAAGCATTAACTATGGAGTTTTGCTAGTTTTGTTTGGCGGGGGGGAAGGAGGACGGGAAAAATCAGCCATAGCAAATAAGGATGGAGTGATCCAACAAGAAACCTGGTTACTGCCTCAGAAAACCTGATTCTTCTCTGTAACACTTTGTTGGACCCACCTGTTACTTTCCAACTCATTTGTGCATACCTCGTAAGGGTCACCTTTGTGTATTTACACCTTTGATCCCTAGAGGTATAACCACATACTCCTAGGAATGATTCTGGTCACAACAGAAATACCGCAGCCCACAAAACTGTGGATTATCAGGTTAAGAGGCTGAGAAGAGAGCTCATATTATGGTGAACCTGCAGCAAATTTAGACATTTCTGGGAAATGACCCATCAGATGGGCATCCTCCCATGAGGAGGGGAGGTCACCTTTATTCCTTTCCCTAGGATCTCTCCATGTCTTGTCATGTCAGAGGAAAGAGCACAGCATGAGAATCAAACAGGACCCAAGTACAATACTCAGCACAGGAAAACAGATGGATGCCATCCATAAACATTGCTGCAGTCAATTTAACAGTCAAAGCAGTATGTGAATTTTCTTGGACTGGGTTCAAGCAGGATATAGAGGTCATCTCTATGGAAGGCCCTGCATTCTGTAAATCCCTAGCAGCAAATAGAATTATGGTGAGACACAAAGCCTAGCCTGAAAAACAGAGCAGAACTGAAACAAGGAATGTGCTTCTGATGATGTAGAAACTTGGGACGAAATATCTACAGTCTTTGTCATGTACATAAGGGTTAAAAAAAAAATCAAATTAATAACTAAATATCCAAAATTACAAGCATCCAAACACCAGGACCAGATGCTTTTAGACTTTCTGCCTCTCCCCTCTGAAGGGCTACTTGCCAGGGTGGAAAATTTAATATAATGAGACCAGCTTTGCTATTTTAGTCTCAAAAGTGCAGATGGAGCATATGCCTGCATATAGTAATGTTATCTGTATTACTGCAGTATCTGAAGACCCCAATCAGACACAGGCCATTGAACACTCAGAGAAAACTCTCAAAGAAAATTCCTACCAAAAATAGTTTACCATGTGAACTAAGGGGAAAATGCAACCTGTGGATTTAATTAAACCAGTTGAGATAACCACGGAGAGGAAACTTGCAAAACAATCATAGGTGAACACACAGGTATGGTCAACTTTGACAGCATCCTGCAGAAAACTGTTCCAAGCCTGTGCTGAAGGGTTTTGTTTGTTAGTAAGTTACATTTTGCAAAACAGTTCATTTGATCTTTGAATTAGATAAGAAAAATATTAAAGAAGCTATGGATGTTAGTTGGCCACCTGCTTACTCTGAGAGAAGAACCCACAATCAGCTGTGGTAATAAGAAGATTGCCTCACATTATACCAATACTATTTAGACCACAGAATTTCACTGAAGGTTTCAACTCACTTGTGATCTCTGCTGGTATAAGGTCATGTCCAGCCTACAGCCACACGAAATCTCTTTTGTTCACCACACAGTAAATACACAGCACCCAAAACAGAAGGAAACCTTTCTAGATTTCATACTTAGTCCTCACTGTATGGGCCCATCACACATGGAATTTTTTTATTAAATTCTACCACATTAAGCCTGCACAGTTAAAATTGTACTATGATGACAACAAAATTCACCTCCATCATCTTCTTCAAAACCTCCATTTAAAAAGAAGAGTTTGTAAATGGGGGAAGGCATAACCCCCTGCAAAGTACAGCATGTGTGAACTAAGTTACCTGTTCTATTTGCTTTAAAAATATCATGGTCCAGTCCTCAGGGGGGGATATCAACATTTTACAGAGTATCATTATCATTCATGTTGTATTTATTGTAAGACGACAGGTACATTGAAGTATCATTTTTCAATTATGCAAAAACTAGCATTTCTTTGAAGTAATTTATTGAATAACATCTGTCACCATTTTAAAGGGTCAGTGGCTGATATAGTGGAAGTTAGGGAGTTCAACATCTTTAGGCATAATAGTGACGACATAAATAGTAATCACTCTGTTAATCTAGTAATCAGCAAGGTGGCATGTAGCTACCATAGTAACAAGCATAAGATCAGCTGTTTCCTTCCAAGAAATGCCTACACTTCACTCAGCTATTCTGCCACGATTTTTGAAGACATGATGGAAAACAACCCCAACACATCCTGCATCTCAGAACTCGCCTCTTTCTCTGCATTTCCTCAATAGAAGAGAGAATTCTTTAGAAGAAGAGAGTTTTACTTGTTTTAACAAGAACATCCAACTACTGATTGGGAGACAAAGTTTCTGGAGCCAAAATTTCATGACTAGTGACAGCCCTGCCAATCTTACCTAGGGAGAGTGCACAACAAAGTGCACCACAGAGACAGCACGCACCCTAGGAAGAATCACCTTCCCAAGCTTTTCTACAAGGGCTACAGAGATTATTTCATGCAGTAATCATAGTAAAAGGAGCTCTTGGTATCTACAGGTTATACACTTTTTCTAATATGCTCTTAACCACTGTAAGTAACTCCAGTTAATTATTAATAGCCACTTCTGTTCTTTGCACTTTAGGGACATCTCTATCCAATCTCATTTATGTTAAACTCTCATGCATACAGAACTCCAACATTTCCCAAGTTGCAATATCTGGGGGGTTGAAGTTGCGGGGGGAGTGGAATTTAAAAATCTAGGAACAGAGGCACTCAGGGTTGAAGTGGCAAGGACACCCAGTTGTTCTGGCTTCCCATCCACTGTGCCAACACCTAGGTAAAATCTATACCTATAGCACAGATTTTTTTTTTTTTTTTTTTTTAAGTGTTTCCACACAGGCTACTGACTGAATAAATGAGACAGTCAGGACAAACCTAAGAGAAAGGAGGAGAGTGTAGCTAACAGGTTTGTATTTTTCAGGAAGGAATTAGCCTGGGGTCACATAAAAATATACATATTATTCTGAATTTCCTTGTTATGGTAAAAGCTTGAGGAGTACCTGTAGGCATTCCATTAAAAACTTCTACACCATTAAGTATCTTGATCTAGACATTTAAATTACTCCTATGGGATGTCTGTCTGAGAAAGTCCAGCCTGCCTTATGGCAAAGCTAATCTTCACATATCTGTTTCACTTTTTATCGTCACACCTGCCTGTATTAACAAGATTAAGAATTATGCTGGCAGAAGGCCGTCTGTCAAGGAATACCAATTTCTCTATTGACTTAATCATCAGAATTACAACCAAATGGAGCTCCAAGCCTGGGCAAAGGGAAGTTGTTCATTGTGTCATAATTCAAACTCTAAAAGGAAGGCCCTGCAGAAGTCATGCTTGTGGCAGGCTGTGTCACCAGACTGTGCCGGGCGGGGGGAAGAAACACTGGAGTTGTCTTGTTAAAAGGATATTCTTATTTAACTGTTAGGGCCAGAGGGAAGATTTTGCATGTGATCTCTCCACACAGTCAAAAAAATGTAAGGAAATTCTGTCTTCTGGATCACTTGCAGATCCAAGCTAAGTCATTCAGGGAGTGTTTAAAAAGGAGTGCACATGCTTATCTTTGTGAAGCCAGGCTCCATTCACGGAGCTCATATCTCCTCATCCCAAGTCACAACTTAACTCTCAATTGTGTCAGTGCTGTCTGCTTAAAGGAGTTTGTTACCATCTATCTCCAAGCAGAACCTGCTAGTTCAGGGAAGTTTCTGCACTTGAGGCAGACTTTGCCATATTTATTAATATAAGCTGCCACAACCTACATGCTCACAAAAGAAAACTGCAAAAACATCCATGTACCACAGACCCACTAGCAGAGAATGAATGAAAGGGGTAAACAGCGCAGCAAAATAAGAAGTTGGTTTTAAAGTTGAACACAAAAAAAAAAAAAGTTCTAAGAATTGGATTCAAGGAGACGCAGGAATGTTTATTATTTGGGGACTGTTTTGAAGCTTTGCAATTTATCCATTTTGCTGATATGCTGAAGGCAACTGCTATGAGAGGCCATCCCAAAGTTTGGGATAATCAACCATTTGTTAGAAGATCAAACTGAAAGTAACAAAGCATTCACGGATCAGTTTTATTTACTAAAAGGAACAGAGTGCAAATGTATTCAAAATATACACAGAAAGGAGCAAGGCAGATAACAAATGAAATCTGAAACAAAACACTTGCAAGCCAGGCACAGGAGAGTGACTCCCTGCAAGTGACAACACTGCAAGGGAACAAATGCTCGTTGTTCTCAACTGACTGCACTTCCGCCTCCTCCCCTTTCATTCAATACTTAGTGCTAGTGATGCTCTCTCCATCTCCATGACATGCTGGTTGCAAATACTTTTATCTCGGTGAGGAAAGCAGGCTGGAGAAAGAATATGATCACACGGTAAGTTTACACTTATATTTGCTGGCGTGAAGGGGAAAAACCCTTTATCAAATAGGTCGCTTAACTAGCAAATGCAATTAAATATTAAGTATAATTGTGTGGAGCATGTGCATCTTGGGTAAATGCAGCAGGGGAGTGTATGCTTAAGGAGCAACTGGGACAGCTGTGTACATCTGCAACCTTTGCTTTAAAAGCAGTAAATGCTGCACGGTCAGAAAAAAGAAAATAACTTCCCCCGTTTTGTCCTTTGTGCTGGAAGCCTGTTGCCCAAATGTTATTTCTCCTGAAGGAATTCAGCTCAGACAAAGTCAGCTGAGACAAACCAGAGCCCCTCACCCCCCTCCTATTATTCCGTACACAGCTCCCTTCCCGCTAGCTTGCAGTTCTGACAATGCAGGGAAAGAGGAAAAGAATGGCAGAGGGAAGCAGAGCACAGCTGTACGTTGCAGAATCTCTCCATATTCATTTGCCAAACAAAGCCAGTATTCAAAAAGACAACGAAGATGCAATAGGACCATACCAAATCCATGCCTCTGCACAGTGAGGGGTTCCCTAACAATGCATTCAAGCAACAGATAGAGATTTACCTTCAAAATGCAGGCCATGTTCTTTCTCTATCCTTCCTACCACAGAGCAGCAGGATTCTACTTTGTGGGCAGCAGTTCCAGTGTCAAGCAAAAGGCTGGTAGAGCTGCAGAACTGCTAGAGCCTACATTCCCGTAGATCCAAATAAGGGTACCATGCATCCAGGATCCGTTAGTCATATTAGTCTTTTTATGCCCGGTTTGTTCCACCCATCAGCTCCTACCACTGGCTGGGAGCCAGCCCGGTACCTCCCCTCTGTCACATGACCGAGTTTGATTCATGGCTCCAGCATGCATTTTTGTAAGCTCCAGGACGTTCTCGCGCAATACTATACGTACAAACAGCAGTCTATACTTTGCAGATGTTTTGCAATGGTTGGAAATCAAGCTGCATGTTTACAATGAATCCCTGTGCAACTCTCTAAATGTTCTCAGGAGACAGTTGCTGCCAGTTGGTCAGAAAAGTCCAAGCTCTCTCTATTATTTGGGCTCTAAAAATCCTTACGTTGCTTGTTAGTGTGAGGTATCGTTTTATGTTCAAGCCCTTTTAATTGTACAGCAGGCTTCCCTTTGTCTGAAGGCTGCAACTGCTTCCCCATGAGAGATAATCATTACCAGCAGCCAACATAAATATCCTACCAGAGGTGCTTGCGTTGTGCTGCACGTGTCTTTTTGTGTAAAGGGCTGGCATACATCACAGGGAATGGAAAGTGTGGGTCGGTTTGTTTGGGTTTTTTCATTTGTGCAAGTCTGATAAAGGGTCTCTGAACTTTCTTTGGACTTTCCTACACTGCAGTGGGATTAACTACAGATTAATACATTCAGCTGTTGAAGAAATCTTTCACTTTACATCATCTCATCAAATTCAAATTCTTCTCTTACATATAATACTTTATCCATTATAAAGGTTTCACTTCATGTTTGTCACTTCTGCAGTCTCTTTCTCCCCCTTTTACACTTTCCCAGTACTTCTCATTACTACATCTTGGAACCCTTTGCATTTTGTATACTTGGCACCTTCCCTCTATTCCTTGTGTGCTACATTGCTTCGCTCCTGCTGCTTTAATACACACCAAAGCTCTCCCTCTCCCATAATAAATTCCTTGTAGTGGATGTCTTCATCCTCTCTGCAGCAACTCAGGGTACCTGTTTACATGCAGCCAATACACTCCAGTTAATATTATAAAACTGCTTACCACAGAGCTCCTTAATATGTAGAACCCAGAAGGGGTTAGTACCATGCTGCACATTTAATAACCAATACTGTTGCCTGCCTGGCAAGCCTCTCCTATCCAGGTGCAATCCGTCGAGACAGTAAGTAGGTTGAAACTAAAGGAATTAGCTGTCCTCATTTCTGTGCAGGGGCAAATCGTCCCCAAGAGCAGAACAGAAAGGGACCAGGGAGGCTTTCTCCAACTCACACTCCTTGGCTGCCTTCCTGTGCACTTCCAAAGAAGATACCAATTTGCGTTTGGCCTTTGCACCACCCCTCCAGAGCACCGTAGTTCTACACAGGTCCTGCAAACTCCTCAGCACCTCTCACCACTGGAAATCCACCTCTTTGCTGAACTACAGCCAAAAACCAAAGCTCTTGAGCTGAAAATTGTGGTGGTGTTGGGGAGACTAATGAAAAAACTCTTGAAGTTTCTAACAGAAGGAAATATCTAAACAACGAATCAGTGGAAGAAGCTTGTGAGGGAGGGACCTATGGTCTTTTTTTATTAGAAGCTACCACCAATCAGTGTTACCTCATTCTGGATTGCAGTTTATGCCTCATTTATTCATAAGGAGTACTGTAACAAAGCTCTGTTTTTTAATGATTAAGATACACAATTCCCCCCCCCCCAATTAAAAAAAAAAAAAAAAAAAATTTTTCTCCCCCACAGTCAACCATTTAGTTTTTCTGGGACTGAAACTGTTCCTTCCATCTGTGTGGTGGGCATGGGAAAAGTTTCCATCCAAAACAAATGAAAAATATTCCATCCCCTTTCCCCCTGTTGCCTTACTAATTCTGTAAAGAACAAAAGGAATGAGACTTGGAGGGAAACTGTCCTGAAAAGGCCAACCATTTCAATATGCCCAAAGCACTGAGCGATTTCCAGTGAATGATATTCCTTAAGGAAAGGCAGAGATGTGGGTAGGTGTCTTGTTTTAAGCATTTCTCGAACATGCTTTGATTCTAAACACCACATCAGACAAAATATGGTGACTTTAACATTTAGACTTTTTGTAAATGGACATTTATCTTAAAGATACTTCATTGTTACTTGACTCCAGCAACAGCCATCGTTCCCTCCCTCCCTCTGTGACTCACCACAGTCTAACCACCTCATATTGTATGACACCTTTTTAAGAGCATAACAAAAGTAATTTCTTAGATTGTCCAACAGGCAGCTACAGCCCCTCTAAATTTTCTTAGTTTAGTGAAATATAGTCAAATAGATTTTCTGGAATACCAGAAGTGCTCTAAGTGCCTATGGGTTGCTCACAGTGTGCAGAGGGTCCTACAGCTCCTGTCGGCCATTCCCAGCCAACAGGCACCCCTGCAGCAGCAGCTGTTGGTTCAGAAAATGCTCTGCTGGTGCTTGTAAGCGAGCCATGTGAAACTCTGTGTTTATTCTCTGCAAATGCAAGCAAAGCTTAAATTTTTTCTTCCAGAACTTAATTTAGAGAAAACCTAAACCCATGCCTTTCAGAAAAATACACACTTTTCTTTAAGGAGGGATATGAGATTCCACTTTATTTGCTCCTGGGGACAAGAACTGAAGGTGTGACTCTAGCTGAGATCACTGTAAACAGCAACAGAAAGGCCAGCCTTAGGCTGAGCTAATTTTACCTCAGAGAAACTACATGAAGAAATGCATCCACCAAATTATAAAAGCAAACAAACATTGTAAGCGCATCTCTTCTATGAGCCTTATGAAGTGTTTTACTTGAGCTTAAAATGCTCTTGAAATCAGCTTTAGGTCAAACATAGCTCACACAAATTTCAGTTGTGCCTGCAACTTTCCATCCAAAATTAACACAGTTGCTGTTGCTTGGTAGCAATGTCAAAGGCAGTGTGAAACTGCCTTTCAAGTCCAAGTCATTGTGACAGGCCACACAAAGTCACTACTTCTAGTTCTGAGGACAAACAGCTTGCATATTTGCCATTTAGTTCAAATCCTTTCAATATATTCCTATGGAGATGCAACCTTGGGGAAAATATGGTTCTTTGGGCAGCAACTCTTTTCAATTCTAGGTCTTAAAAATGAATTCTGTCATAATAAATCAATCCTTTGTGGAGAAGGCTGATTAAACCTTTTTTGGCAAAGATTAAAACAGCTACACAATACCAGCATTCAAGTAAGAGTTTCTCTGTACTGCCAATATGGCTAGTTATGCTGGGCTAGGCTGTGCCACGAATATCGCTCGATTGGTTTGTTAGCTGAATGGACATCATGTAGCTGATGAAGCTGTACTTTCACCTATGATAAGAACTTCAAAGCCAAAACCTCACAAATAGGTAACAGACTTAAACATTAATTTGTTCGTCCCATACTCTGTATTTCAGAAGTGCATGCTTAGAGAAAGTCTGAAAACTATCATCAACTCACTAACTGCTGAAATCAGACACTGGCTCATCTAATGTGAAAAATGAAGAAACTGTTTTTACAGTTGCTGCCACTACAAAATTTTTTCAGACAGGGATGACACAAGATGGCATTTCTCACCCTTCAGGTACAGCCTGAGTCAGTGCTGGAGTAACAGATCTGCTTCACTGTTATCCAGACATCTCATCTTCCCAACCTTCTGTATCAATTTTTCCCTACCTCATGTAACTCACCATTAGAGGTAAGCAATATAAGCTACTCAGCACCCCAATGGCATGACAGAGGTAGAAGATGAGATGATAGAAAGACAGCAGGCTATAATTTGAACAGGAAATCTTAACAGCTTATCCAAATGTTACATGTAATTTTAATTTAAACCTTTTCACAAGCCTGACTTTTCAGGTAAGAAAAAGGGCTAAATCAAGCTAGTGTGCTTCATTTCAGAAGTGAACTCCTGCTACACTCTGTCTGGAGTCCAGAAGCTGAGAAGAACATATGGGGACATATGATACAGCCTGAATTCTACCTTTATTTTTCAGAAAAATCCTTACAGCTTAAAGCAAGCATGCCATATACACATTAGTGAAAGAGCCCAATGAGAAGTATGTATTGCCCTACCCAACTTGCTTCTCAGCACAATTCATCTCTTACCTTATTTAGCTGCAGGACAACCATGCTGCATTAAAAAAAAAAAAAAGGGGGTTAGTTGTGGGATACTTCTGCATGTTTTACTGGCCGGAGACAAGGATTGCTTGGCAACATTAATGCTATTAGAAATTCAGCTCATCACCTCGCATTTATTCAGTGTCATGGTAACAATTTAGCATAGCCACACAGCACTTTCAGACCGTGCATGTTCTTGAGTTCCCCCCGCCCCAGCCCCTTTCTAATACACACAAACACACTCAGATCCATGCCTCCCAACTTTCTTTCAACTAAATCACCATTAAAAAAAAATTTAAAAAAATCAAAAAAATCAAGTGTTGGCCAGACCTAACAGTTTTAGGAAAAATTCTCCCTTTATTCTCTAACACAAGACAAATCTTTGAAAAGGTAAATGCTGTGCTATTTTATACCTATAGGATATAAAGGATATAGTCTAGCCTGTATCTGTAGTATATAGCTTTTATAAAAAGCACACAATGTTGTTAATAAATATTTATGATCTAAAAGAAAACAAAAAAACCACAATATTTTTAAATGCATGATATTCAGAGATTAAAACACAAAGGTCTGTAGAAGTTCCTGGAAGCAGAACAAAGCAAACCCCCCAAATTGGTAATCTTTTCAGAATGTTGTCATTTTATTTCCAATCCAAATTCATCTGAGAACTTCAGGTTTCTGTTTTCAAAGTTGCTTATTAAACAGTAATCATTTTACACTGAACTACAGATTGTTCTATTTTATATTAATGAAAGAGTGTATGTCATATCTGTTATTTGTAAATCTGTTTTAATAGAACAAATGGAATTTAAAATGCAGCAAAAAAATGTGCTCAGAGAAGAACACTGTCCCTCTTCCTAGGCAGCTTTCCTCTAAAACAGACTAAGCAACTCTGAAGAGTGCTGTGTCCACTTATACCACCAGCTGTTTTGCCTGTATAAAAATAGTAAGATAAACAATCATATAACTTACTTCAGTCTCCAGGAGAAGAAAACCCACCAATAATATTCTGAAGGGCATTCAAAAACTAAATGATGTGTTTGAAGATGCACTGTTATTTAAAGGTAATGTTGCTGACTAGAGAATATGGTTGGTTGATAGGCAGTTCTTGCAAGTTCTTCAGCCAAGAACATATTTGGTTTTTCCACTATTAACTTTTTACATTCTTTGCTCCTATTACCAATATCTTACACTCCCACTATTTTTATAACATAATTCTAATATCACAAAAACATTAATGTTATTTCACACTTAGATATGTCCATGTCAATTTGTCCTCTAACAAGATTTTAGGTTGGAGAATACAGCTGTTCACATAAAAGGAGCTTAGGAAAAGGAACTAGCGATGACTTCAATCACGGTATTGAAGGCCCTAAACTGGAACAGAAAATTCAAATCCAGCATTTCAACTTAGGAGAATACCTTCTCCTGAACTGCAGAAGCAGAGACTGTCCCCTGCTGTGCTTTCTCCAAAGATCCAGTCATCTACTGGTTTTATGGGCTAAGCTCTGTTATTATCCAAACCGTCTGTCTTTCAGGGAAAAAAAAAGAAAGAAAAAAAACCCCAAACCAAAAAAACACCAAAAAAACTGTCCTTATCCCTTCCCAAGGCTTTATCTAACGTTTCTTTGCACTTGAAAGGAAAACCTTAAAAGCACAGCAGTAAAGATAGATTTATCTAATGCAGGAGTGAATTAATTTTGTTCAGGGCGGTGGGGTGGCTTTTTTTGACCACTCTCGTGTAACGTATCTGGAGGGGCTCAGCCCCAGCACTGTCAGATCTGAGCCACCTTGCTCAACAACATCCTGCTACATATCATAAGATCACAAAACTCTGAATTCCAAAGCCCTGTCTTGGTCTTGAATGAAGACTTGTCCTCCAGGGAAAATAAGTAAACAAATCAATCCATCTGTATTCTGGGAATGAGATGGGAACTTGACAATCCTATTTTTGCCAGGGAAGGGTGATGTTGTGAAGAACAGGAACCCATCTCTACCTCACAGGCTGAAAAATAGGGAAATAGGGGAAAGACAGCCCTTGGCACTCACCGTGCCTACCCAGTGCCCCATACATTATCTTTTTAGGCACTGTGTAGACCCCATCACTGTCAGCATCCTCTGAGGGTTCTTGAAGGTCTTCCCCTGCTCTGGCTGGCAGCAACAGGGCTCTGAGTGGGGACAGCAGCAGCCACTGCTCAACAGGCTCTGCTCTGCCATGAATAGAAAGCCAGAGGAACATGCCATGCCACCAGGGATGTGCCATGCCACAAGGGACAACAGATTCTTTGCTCCACATCTTCTTAAGAGACAGAGGGAGCATGGCAGCCAGGAGAGAGTCCAGGACCGAGGCTGCACATGGCTGGAATCCAGAAAAATAAGATCCTGAAGGCAGATCTGGCCTATGGTGTAAAGGGAACTAGGCCTTAACCTCAGACATAAGAATAGATAAGAGTAAATGATTAACTTTAGAGTAAGCAATATCAGAAAGGTTAGCTATTTTAGACTAGACATAGGCTAAGTATGAATTAATAGAACAACCTGAGTCATTCTCAGAAATTCAAAGGTGATCTTTGATGTGTAAGAAGATAAGTGACTGTGGTGACCGGAGACCTTCTGCCTATGACCACTAACTTCAGAAGAGCCAAGACAAGATTATAATAAACAGTTAAGAGAAGAAAATGTATTGGACTTTTGAAACCACTGGAGAATAGAGACCTGAGAGTTCATGGAAAAACACCAAGAACTTCTTTTGACAAAACATCAATTGCATAATGTTTTGTAAAATTGTATATATAGAAGGCGTTTTTGAGTTATCCTTGGCCACTCACTAAGGTGATGGCCCAACTCTGAGTTGTTAATAAAGCAAACCTAGAGAAACCCATGACTGAAAATTCTTTAACATATGGTCCAGAACTTTCTATTTCCAGTTAAAACCAGCACAACGGCAAGACAAAAGCAGTCAAAGGATTTTTTTCTCATCTTGGTCTCCAGTTTTAGAGTTCTTTGTAGTTACAGGCTTTCAACAGAAAAACAGACAAATGTAATCAGAAATGGGTCCAATTCTGCAACAATTTATCACGTGCACTGGCTCTAGCAACGCAGCATGCACAGGATATAAACTAGCACCAAGTATAACTTGTGGTCTTGCTTCATTGAGCATTATGAATTAGCATTATTTTAGCATGCTATAAATGGATCTGTAACATGATGACAGTAATTTTAGGAACAAAAAAGTGTTTCAAAGATATTTTTTTTCTGTCTTGGATATATTTTATTCAGTTACAGCCCCAACATTTAGACATGCAGCAAAAAATATGATTATATACCAGAAAACTAAGCAACATTTTCTTGTTAACAGCAGTGTCATATGGAGAGATTTACTGAGATGGTGAGAAAGTCACTGGAACCCACATATATCCTGTTTTTAAGCCTCATTCTATACTTGATTCCTGAGTTAAGAAACCAATCAAACTAACACACTGAAATCCAATTCTACTGCTTCCATTAAAATTCTCTCAATGAAATTCCCTTCTTGGCATATTTAAAATCTTACCTAGTCACAGCTTGAGAATCAGAAACAGTAAAAGCTGCTTACAGATCTCGAGTCATGAGCTTGACTCCTGTGAATCCAAATAAACTGATACCCTACTCCCCTATTGAATCCACACTCTTCTTGAAGCCTTTAGAGGCACTAGCCAGCCATCATGCTGTGTCCTAACGTCAACAGACTTTGCTCCACTGGATCTAATGAGAAGAAAATATCTACCTTGTTATTAAAGCTACTTTCACTCATTAAAATTGCCAGTAGCAAAACTTTGCTGTACTTTGAAGAGTCTATCTCTAACTATAAACATACATTCTCAAGAAAAAGGCCTTCCTATCTTCCGAAACATCTGATAGCTATCAGGCCAGACTTTTAATAAAATATATCCCATGCAATGTTTTTAATTGACAGACACAATGTTACAAGTTTATAACTGACAGCAAGCTTGCCTCTGACAATTTTCTACACTGCTATGTAATACTGAACTAGAAGCTAACGAGATGCAGTTATAAGGGGATTTCAGGTGCTTAATGAGTTAGAGAACTTTTGGATATTGCCTTATTGGAACAATCAGCAACCCTGACTTTAAAGGTTTAGGGTTCCAAACACAAAAATTTAATTACACAGAAATTATATTATTGAAAACATGCAATTAAAGTTGTTGAATTAAACACAAGAATAAAGACATACATGAATTCAGCCTGGGTACACAGATCTCAGAATTTTTAAATGACATGATCACACAGTTCTTTCCCCAATGGAAGGTGGTTTGTTTGGGGGGGGGTGTTTGCTTGTTTTTCAGGGTTTTTTTGGTTGGTTTTTTGTTTGGGGTCCCATCCCCCCCCTTTTTTAGTTCAGAAGATGGAACTTGCATAAGATTAGAGTGAATCAGCATTAGGTGAATATGCTGTTTCCTACAGGATCACTGCTTCACTTACTGGAAAAAATTAAAAATTATATAGTGAATAAGAAATGGGTTTAAGGAAAAAAATTGCAGAAATAGTCTGATTATTTAAATCATTGAAAGCAGCTGTGAAGAGGTAGATTCTGAACTTGACTTTAACAGAAATCCTCTGCAATGCTCTCTGAATTAATAGCTAGGCATTAGTATTATTTTCTCTCATTTTCTGAGCTCCCAATTTGAAACCATAAGGGCTTATTCACCAATGCACTGGGTACGTGCAGCTGCTACTGAAGGTAATAGGAGTTATATTTTGAACATATTAATTGATACATAATGCTAAGTACTCTGAAAAAAGGTATCTTAGGCACCCTATATTGGACAGCAACATTAATGGGTACTTTAACCATATTTTCTGTGACTCACTTTCTTTCCTATAAAACAGTAATAATTTTTAATGTGGATATGTCATATTACAGTGAATGGCATAAGAGTGTCCATTAGGAAATTAGGCATCCTGTCTTCAGGAAATGCTTTCACTGTCATGAAGTAACATATGGCACAGGGCCACACTCAGGCAAGGAGTAGCAAGCAGAATCTTAATTAAATAGCTGCTCTCCACATGCATCTGGCCAACCTGTGCACCTAAACAAGTCAGGAGAATTAGAACAAAAACCATGTTATTGATCATGTTATTTCAAACTATGCATAATGTTTAGGAGATAATTTGACCAAAGTACAACTGCAGATGTGATCAGCTTGGCATTTGAAACTTTTGAATGCCTAGGTTTGTTGTTTAATTCTATTTTTATTTTAGTATCCCGTAAATCAGAGGCACAAATTCCATCTGCTGCCATTACAGTGGCACTCAACAGGGTTGCCAGTAAAGTTTTCTAACTTCCAGGACCATCCAAGACACCACTCCTCAGAAATCAACAACGCACACAAAAGCAGTCACTTCTAGACCTAGAGTACAAGACACAACCTTTCCCTGATATGTGGTAGCAGCAACGAAAGGCAAGATCCTGTCCTGTGACAAACCCCAATCTAGTTAATACTGACCGCTGAATCTACCAACTCTGCCATTTAACAGGATATAATCTAAGTCGTCACTATCCATGTATCCCTTCCCAATTAGAAGCTCCAGAAAGAATGTATTGTCATTGTTATACTAACTTTGAGAAGAAAAAACCCCCAAACTAAAACTACCACATTATTTTAAGAGCCCAAATAACTTAAGAAACAAGATGTCTCAGAGTAAGTCCATTTAATGGTCCAAATAAAGTCCATACAATGGTTCCTGGACAACTAGAAAAGTGGTGTGTTTGTTAATTTTGGTGATTTATGACTTCTGGTGATCCTGATGTTTTGTTAAAAGTCATTTTAGAATTTTCAAAAAGGCATTAAGTCCTCAGTTAACAGTTTCCCCAGACTGAAAGTAGAACATGCATACATTCATTATAGTGGTAAAACACAAAGATTTGGTGGTCTGACTATTTTTAAAAAGCAAATTTTTTTTTGAGTAATTTAATCCTGCCATACATCACTCTAAGCCAGTGAGGGACTTTATTGACTCAGTGGCCTTTGGTGTAAAATACCAGGTTTTGCAAAGATAATTCAATTTGCAAAGTTTTCACTGGAAGTAAGTTGTATATCTCCACGAGAAATTTACCGTGTCTTCAATCACACAATCATTTAACAAACCTACGTAACTGTCATTCCTCCCTCACTACAATTTAAAGATCTCTGTAAAAATATTCTCAGCAGTTTCAATACATATTTATTAATATTGCCCTATAGTCATAGCCTATGTCCCAGTAGCAAAGGAATCAGAACTTGAAACCAAAAACATTTAGGAACATCTAAGTGAAATGTGTTCGTAATGCAGATTTTTAACATTAATGTGCAAGACAAGTAAAGAGCTTTCCTCCCCCTGCATTTTCAAGATGATTATCAGCATATCATTTTTCTGTCTGTTCATATTATTGATAGCATAGCCATTAGTGTTTGCAAATCACATAATACCCTGATTCTTTTGCAACAAAAGTGCAAGTAATGTTGTATGTGAACACCAAGGAGGGAATAAAATAAATATAAGGAGACATATTTTAAATAGAAAACATTTTGGAAAGAAAATAATTTTAATCATCCTCAGGTGGATAACACTCCTCATTTCTTCTTCCCCCAGAGATTTAATGCTAGAATTAGTTTTAATCTCAATAAAACTACAGTATTTCTGTTAATCCACCATGAAGTATCAAAGTTAAAAATAGCCTGTGATTTATCATGCATACCATAATACAGTTTTAAAACATTTTTATTATTTTCAAAGCCTTCTAGGATTTTCCTTATCAAGATGTGACAGAAGTCTTCCCATAGCTCAGTTGTCTCTTTAAAATGCTGCAGTACATGATAAAGAAAATGCTTTATAGTTGGAGATAAACTTACTGTATCTGGCTTTCTATTTTAATAAAATTTACAACAGCATTTGGAGAAACTGCAGAACCAGATTTCATGGACTGAAAAAAATACATACTAGGAGCTAAGATTGACTTCATGCCCTATTCAGACATTTTGTATAGCAGTCATGGAAGCAAGGAGTTGTCAGTACAAGGTAAATTAAGGATTTTTAAGGACTGGTTAAATTTAAATGCTGGAGTCCACATGCAAGCAGGATTTCTGCTAACACCAGAAATTGTCAGAGTACATGGATAGCCTAGATTTGTGAGAGACTAAATGCAACACCTACCTGCAAACACAGAGTTTGTCCATTTAATTAATCTGAAATAAAGTTATTTTTTACAGTTAAAGGCTCTTAAAGTAGAGGTGCATAATTTTGGAGTTGGGGGTAGAGGGAGATTTAATTATATTGGACTAATCCTATCCTTTAATTTCCTTAATGCAGTATCATTCCAGAAGTGGATGCCACAGGAGAAATGGCTAGATCCACTGCACTTTGCCCAGGACCATATTTATGTCCTCCTTGGTATAAATCACAATGCTTAGAGAGTTTTCCTTAGAAGATATCAACCTGACTGTTAGGTGAGCTCATGAACAATTGAGACGCAACTGGTTCAGAAATGCCAGGAAGGACAGCTTTTTAAGTTACAGCTCTGTCATATCCTTTGTAATCTTGGACAATTTCCTTTGCAAGTTAACATTTATCTACCTTCTGATAAGAATAACGAGAACTCCACATTGGTGCTGTCCTGTAAAAATCTTAGTCTAATATAATAGCAACCAGTAAAGGGTTCCCTTTTTGGAAAAATCAAGAAGGACATCAGGCTTTGCAGTCACACTTCCCTTCTGTGAACCATGCCGCTGCTGTTGTTGCTATAGTCTAAGGGCTGTAATATTAATAAGCTTTCAGTCAGGACTAAGGGTCTTGGGATAATATGGGATGGGAGGGTGGGGAATACAGGAAAAACTGAGGTCAGACAGGAAGGTACCCGTATTGCAACTTTGAGAGTATTTCCTTCCTTCCTTCCCCTAGTTACTATTTTTAAATCCCCACAAAGTGAAGCATCAGCAATTCCTCTAAGGGGACAGCAGCTCTGTATTAGAAAGGTAAAGGCACAAGGCCACTGACTAGCATAGTTAAATAGACTGGCATCAGGGCTGGGTAAAGAGCTGACAGATTTGTGTTTAATTCTGTTTTCACAAAGAGAAATGGAAACTTTTTTTAAAGTTAAATTCTCTTCCTTTAACAAAGCCTCCCAAACATAAACCCTGGGCAAGTGAGAGCAAATTTGTGAATTTTCAAAGCAGTATCTTAAACCCACTTGAGATTTTAGTGACATTTAAATTTCTACAGTGTACCCAGTTTATTTCTATCTGGGTTTCAGAAGGTGGCCATTATTTGCATTGCTTGAAACTTTTCTTATGCACAGTCAATACAAATACTGTTACACAAAATAAGTTCACTGGAGGAGCAGGAGAATTTAGCTTTGAATACATTTCAGACAGTAGCTCTCCTTTGCTTTGAACAAAACTTTTGGAGTTTTATCATGCTATTCTGTCTCTCCTTGAGAATAGCTGCAGAGAGAGATGTGGGATTCTTCCCCCCACCACTCCTGCTCTCCTTCATCCATACTTCCCTCTCTCTAAACCAGCAGCAAGGACGGCTGACCACAGCTAAGCTAGAATAGCACTGGAGATTTCCCATGTAGTATCATATGAATGTACTCAGGTAAATAAGTAAGTGCTGGAAAATAGTAATTTTAATACAGCACTGGGAGATGGCTTCTCAGAGGAAATTATTTCAGCTGGAAAGCAAGAAAAAAAAAAATCTCCAAAAGCCAACATTTCTGCTTTACTGTTTGCATGCTACAGCTCACAAAAATAGTAAAGAAACTTTCAAGAGGCAAAACGAAACTAGATCAGGACTCTGCAAGTCTGAGAGGAAGAACCTGAGAGGGAGAAGACCAAGAAACAAGGTTGTTAACACCCAGATCTCACCATGACACAGATGGAAACTTAAAGCTTTAAATCTTTTCTATATTCATTTATTTTCTATTTCCAGGAGGCATTTGCTCAAGTGTTTAGCACACATTTGCAGTTTGCTTCTAAAACCATGCAAGAATTTTCAATAATGTGTGAGAACCACTGGAAAAATATTCTCAAACAAAACATGAATCTATTTACGGGAACAGTCTAAATTCACCTATTCCAAGATTAGTCAGAAAGATTCCTAATTGTGGCTGAAATGCAAGTAAGCACTACTATGATTAATTCCACTGAGAAAGAGAACACCAAGAGCTGCTCAGGCAGTTGCTAAACGTGTTACAAAGTGAAGCGACTACTCAGAACTCAGGATCTGCTCTCAAACAGTTTAGGAACATAGGACAGTAAATTTAGCAGCTGATTATACTGCACGTGATGAAATCACAAAAAAGATCTCTTAGAGCTCAGGTTTATATAGCAACATTTGTGTGTCAGTATTGGAACATATGATTCCGAAAACACAGACAAATTATCTACACATTAAAAAAAATCAGCCCCACCAGGTGGTCACATCACCCACCCCTTTCACAGTAAGTACATGCATTTTTAGTGAGGTAAACAACAAATGAACCTAGCAGTTAGCACTGCTAGAACAGAATTCTCTCATAAGAAAAAGTTACTTAACCATGTTCTATGCCAAACCTGTGCTGTTGCCTGTTACTTGTGACTGACTATTCAAGACATGGCTGAAAAGCAGTACTGACTGGGGTGCAAACTAGTTACCTGCACAGCATCATGAAGCAATTCAAGCAATGGTGGCAACTACTTTCACAGACACCAGAGTATACTTTGTGTAAGGGCTAACAGTTTTACTAAGTAGATAGTTGGCAGGGTTGGTTACTACAAAAAGCTCTTAATTATATTATCATCAGGAGAGCCGCTTGTCTTCAGCAGCAAATACCCCCATTAAAAGATCATTCTGCTTTAGCCTCAGTGTACTTCAGTTTCCATGCAACAATATTTTTGGGGATTATCCTTGATACCCAGATATAACAGGATCCTTGTTTACTGTTTCTTGCACATAGTACTACCAATAATCAGTTATAAATAAAACCATTAATTTTAAAGAAAGATAGGGGTATTTTTAAAAACAAAAACCACCTGGGAAAACATCCTGCTGGTCAAAGCCATCTCTACTTGTCATTACACCAAGGACTGCAAAGATGAACAGTGAAAGCCAAGAACCGCCCTACTCTTCCCCTACAACATCAAGCTGGTTGTAGCCTGCTCTGGGATCTAGGCATGTCCTAGGCTGGGATAACTGATGCATAGCTGCCAGCTCTCCCAGAGAGTAGTAGAACTGTTACCTCTGTTCTGGCAGACACCTTCACAATGGGAGACACTTAATACACTTCTAGTACAGGGAGGACTCCTGAACTCGGGTAATGTCATCAATAAGAGCAGCAATAGCTGCTGTCTGCTCAGCTGTTCGCATAGCATTCATGTTGTACCATCCTGTTGGGTAACCTCAGTGGTGAAACACAGAGCTCTGCTGCTGTACAGTGCTTGGGGGGAGCAATGGCACAAGGTAAGCAGTGAAGGTGCAAACTCTCCTCTGTTTTCAAACAGTGTCAGAAGGGAACTGTTCCTGCATGCAGGCAAAATCAGAAACTGAGAATTTGCTTTTTAATTGAGAACAACATGTATGGATTAGAGTCCTGTTCCAGGCCTGTGGGCACAGGAAAATGTGCTGGAAAACCCTTGGAGGTTAATGTAAACACAGAACTGCAGAAAGGAAAGATAGAAGAAAAAGCGGCTGCACCATGTACCAAGTTTGGTACATTTGAACAGGAAAACAGGAAGATCTATGTAAAAAAACCAAGAAATATCTATCCAAAAGTTGTATTTACTGTAAACAGCTCTCTTCAATCACAGAGACAGTAGACTGGCAAACTCCATGAAACTGTCTTCCCATACATACAAGATGAACCAACTTCATTACAGGTTTTCATTTGGACAATCAAACTGTGGCTCGGTTACAGCTTGAACTAACCTAAACTCTTTCCTTTTCAGGATTAATTTTCAGCAAAATCAACTCCAGGAGCTGGCACCTGCTTGCATGAGTGCTACTGCTAGTGAAGGAAAAAGCGTGTGTGTGCGCACATGCACGTGTAAGGGGAAGGCAGGAACACAGAATAAAGGCTGCAGGGACAGGACAGTGACCGTTTAGATTTGCTTAAAATGCCATGAATCCTTAGAATGATCAAAAAAAGTTTTTAATCAAGAAATAAGCAAAGCTCAAAGCTCACATCCCAAGTGAAAAGCATAAATAGAGCAGAGAATTAACTTAGTAAATATAACAAACCATAGAGAGAACAAAAAGGAAGAGGAAAAAATGGATAGCAAATACAATGTAGAATAGGAAGGAAACCTAAGTGCAGGGTAGCACTTGTGGGAATTATGGAGAACTGTGATAATGGAAAGTGTTCTGTGTACAGGGTCACCTGAGCTACAGATGATAAGGGGAGAAAGAGTGCCATATAAAGGAATTGCACAATAATTCAATAGATGACATTTTACATGTAAGAGAAGAGCACACAGTGCAAGCCAGCAAAATATATTTACTGCTCAGATTAGGACCAAGACAGGACCTTAGCAGACAGATAGAAAATTGGATGCAATATAGACACAAAGGCATGAGAGAATGTGATGCAGTACCTACAAAGACTTCCCCAGCGTCATGCAAGAGAAGGAAGCAAAGTCATCCAACCAGGATAAATGCTGACACAACTGTTAAACCACTGTGATGGTGCAAATTACAAAGAAAAAAAAAATTATACCGGCCTAAGTGTCAGTTATTCTCAGTTCTAGTAGACTCTTACCAGCCAACACTGCTGGCTAACGGTGTCTCCTTGTCCACTTTCGAAAACAAGCAGAACACATTTTACTATTAAGTTAATAGTGGGATCACACCAATATGATCAAGATTGTGATCTGCCTCACAAGTCTCAGCATCATGCAAAATAAATTTTTTGCACATGGATTTAAGAGAACAAGAAAGAAACTGTAACAAAATCACAGTTAAAATCCCATCTGTCATCTGGAAAGAGCCAGGAAAATAATTGCAAAGTAAAAATGAAGTGGCATCATAATAGGTTTTTGATCTGCTATAAAATACTTGGGACGCAGTGCAGGGACTCCTGACCAGAGACTGAACAGGCTGCTATAGCTATGTGGTGCAACACAGTACATGGCCGATAACACTGAACAAAGCTCTGAAAGCTTGACATCTGCATTTACGCAACACTGCAATCAGTGTTGTTCTGCAAACAGCAAGAGAATGATGGGAGAAAAGACACTATAAACCTTTTATTTTTTTTAAATGAAAAATATCTTGAAATTTGAAATACAGATGAGACAATCACGTAACAGAAATATTACTAGGTGCATGTCATGACAAGCTAGAAGGGTTTCTTTCTTCACCTTGGATTGGCAAATTTCACATCAGATATTCCTATATGGGCATTGCAACCCAGAAGTAGAGCAGGATCCAAAAGAGTCGAGCTCATTAAGTGATTGACAACATAATTAGCCACCAGTGTGGGTACATACATAAGTGTCTGTGTGTGCGCACACGTGCATCTGTGGGTGTATTTATATATAATCCTCATATTATTAGCTTCTTTTCTGCGGCTGCAAACACGTTTGAATTTCTTCACATTAGCCTTAAAAATTATTTTACAGTATTTGTCTCACAGACTTTAATGGCTTAGTTATCTAATGAAGTAAGAACTTAAATAGTGAACACCTAGATTAGTCTATGTTGGGATGAATGACACAAGAAACCTTCCTGAAAGTATAATAAACAGAATTAGTTGTCGTCAGCCAGCACTTTAGCAATAACAAAGCACAAGAACAATACTAGAATCTGGCATTGATGACCTCCAAGGCAGATGGTTTGTGATGTGGTTATGCTGTGCTTTTAGACAGAGTGCTCTAACCCAAATTCCTATAGCTATGGCCTTCCTCTTGTGGGTTCAAAGTCAAACCACTGCTACAGAAAAATATTAGTACATTTTGGTCAATATTTCAAAGGGCAATGAAACATAAAATAACATTGGAGAATAAACTTATTAGCATCAAGCCCTCCAATTCCCACTGAAGACTTTTGCTCATGAGCATGCATGCAGTAGTATTCAGAGAATGTACACTTTTAAAGTGACAAATTCAAGAGGCACCCAAGCACATACACTGACCTCCCTTCCCCTTCATGGTATTTGGTTGGGTACAACAGCTCACTGCAGTTCTTAAACACCATTCAGAACTACAACAGTGCAATTCACAGCTTGTACTTAACAGAAACCCTCCAGGTGAGAAGATTGAATTACTTTTCTGAGTCAGAGCTTTCTAACTTGCCCTTTGTAACCTTGCTGCTCTCCTTTCCTTTCTGCTAGTCTCAAGTGCAGCATTCTGATAGCACAGAAGATGTGAACTCAGCTTGATTTATCCAAATGTTATGTATTTTTATATTTTCAAATAGTTGCTCAAATCTAGAGAATGATAATAATTAAATCATACATTGCATTTGTACTCCTATATTACCTGTGACCCAACCAATTTATTTTGATTAAAAGAAAAAAAAAAAAAAGAGAATTACAGGCATTCAATGGTATGGACCAGGTTATGTTATATAGCTAGAAGATCATAAAGCAAAAACTGTCTGGGACACACTGAGGTGAACAGGATCACCTAGGCCTGTCTTGTCTTACTTTGAAATCCATCTCAAGAGGAAAAAGAATAAAGGAAAAGTAGGTATCAGGTGTCCTAGAGCAAATACCAGTAGCACATTGAACATGGACCAAGAACCAGTCTATTATTTCTTGTTGGAATGAAATAATGGAATGTGCTTGTGTATCTGAATTTCCCACTTCTGTTAACAGTTGGAAACAGCTGATGTTGTCCACTAAAGTATTCACAGTTATTAGAAATAATAAATGAACCACAGAAAAATGGGTGGCTTAAAATAAATAAGCCTTCAATGGTCAGAGTCATGCTTCAAATTGGATCCTTCAGTTTCTGAAGGATGACTGCCTTTTCTGCATTGTTGGGGGGGGTGGGGGGGGGGGGTAAAAAACATGGCAATACTATTGCCTGTGACTAGCCAAAGGTGATGCAAGATGAGCAGGAAGGAGGTACCACCCCTTGCAATGCTGTAGTCTGGCTCCTCACACTAAGGAGGCATTCATATTGTCTCCATGTTTTCCATTTCATTTTTCAAAATTCTCTTTATCTAGTGTGTCATTTGGACTTCATACATCACCCACGGTCCTGGTGTGGCAGCAGTTCATAATGTACATATAGGTAACCCTTAGGAGAAGAGTGAATTACTTCACCAGAATTGTTCTTTGGAACTAGTTAACTTTTTGTCATCTTCCCTGGGAAGGCTTTTTGAGAAGACTACTGCCTCTTTGTTTTCCCCCATTGCTGTCCCTCACACATCCTGAAGTGAGTGAAACTTGAAATCAATTGAAGATTCCTGTCCTCTTAAGAAACAGATCAGAAATAGACAAGCTTTTCCAGATTTGTTATCTGTGTCTTCCCATTGCTTGCCAGACACCCTCTATATGATTGGTCTCTGAAGCTATGAGTTCACAAGTGACCCTTACAAGCTGATAAAAGCAAAACAAGCAAGCAAGCCTTTGAGCCATGCTGGATGGACTCCATTTACAGCGTACTCCCTGCAGGAAAAGAATAGTCACATATGCTTATATAACTAATTGAATTACTTCTGGAATCCCTTTCCCCCAGCTTAACACTCATAACCTCATTGGGAAGTGTTTGACAGAAGTTATTTCTTTGGAAAGATGACTGTCTTCACCTATTATGGCTCTTATGCTCCTCAGTAATCAAGTGATCCTTACCTGAAAGCAAAGCCTCAGACAGAATCCTAGCACTGTCTTCTCCTACTACTGAATTTTGTGGTAATACGTTATATCAGTTACATGTTTTCCTGCTATTTTGAGAGGTCAAGCAGCCTTGAATTGACTGATGTTGGTCTCCAGAATGAAGGCAGAAGGGGACAGCGATTATTGCAGGAGTCAATGTGCTTCCATTGTACTTCCTAAATGACTCGTCCTCATCTTGTCTGCCCTGCTGTCCCTCCCTTCCCCCCCAGCTAAAATAATGCCTTTGGCTTGCTACAAAACTTCCTAAGCCACCTCTTTGAAGATTTCACAAAAGCACTTTCTGTAGTCATAGAACATCTCTCCACCACTCCAAATCCAGCATCCCTCTGCCAAAAGTAGATACTTAGAATATTTCTTGTAAAAATCTGTTTCATTAAAAACATGGGAAGGAGAGGTATTACTGCCTACTTCCTACATAATAGCCAGCTACAGAACATCTGCTAGGGAATAGAAGACCTTTGTTCTATTTCCTCCTCAGCCAGAGGTTATTCAAACCTTCAAAGAGGACATACAAGTAACCCTTGCTTTAAGGTGTTCTTCAGTGGGGGCATCCTCCATCTCACATGCTGAATGTGGCCACTGTGCGGCAGGGATACCAGTGGAGACCAGTGAAGGTAGCCACCTGTTGGTGAGGTGTCCCTGCTCACGTTGGCTGGGGCCACAGGTAACACAGGAATACAAATGCAAAATAATTTTCATATGTCTCAATAACAGTGCAGGTCAAAAAAGTACTCTGGCCTAGTTCTACACTAGCCACCAGAACACCAAAGGTCACTAGTTTTCACTAGTGCAGCTACATTGTTGTCAGTTATGTGAACTGCATAGTGTGAGGCCCCAGCAGGTCTGTCAGCATGGGCTGACAGCCGCTCAGCGTACCCTCAAGCATCCCATGAGACTGTACCAGCACTTTCAGCTAAACCTCTGGCTGATCATCTCTGTAGTCTATAAAAGCTATTGCCAACTTGATTCGACTTTTACCTTAATACCTTCTTTTTAACTTAGGGCCATCCATCACTAAAGCAATTTATAGAGTACTTCATACCCAAGATTACAAACAATTGCATTACATTCTATATGGGTGTACACCTGTAACATTCTCCTTTATACTAAAGTCTCTCAGTTTCAGATCAAACCAAGGCTGGCTCCTGGTTGTCACTATTCATCAGTTTCCTTTTCCCTGTACAGCCTAGGAGATTTATTATGAGATCCTTTCTCAGTCTTGCCATTAAAAAACATCTCTTCTGTTATATGCATTTAACTCTCAAGGGTCTTCACCATACCAATCTCGATGCATTATTTTTTTGACATGTACCAGAATATAAGTATTTGTACAAGTGAGTCTACAAACTGTGATGTGACTGCATACAGGGCTAAGTAATTACCTAAACATATTAATGTGAATACAGATAGCTAAAATGCACATGCAGCAATTTAATGGCACAGTGTTGTCTCATGGTCATCAAGAAACACTGTGCTGGAAAGTAAATGACAATAGCTTGCATCAAAATAAGGAAATGAACAGAAGAAATCCAAATTCACACCCTCTTCATATCTACTGTGCTTCTTTTGTAAGGTGGTTAGGTCTTTCTGCAGACTTTTTTGAATTATCAAGCGAGTTTGAAGCTTACCTGCTTTACTTTGAAAGCCTAAACTAGGATGTGTGTAAAAGTCACCCACGTGCATCAGTGAAGCTTGGACAGTGTTCTCCTCCTACAAGCGCTTCCAATAGGAGCTTTTATTGTTGGCTCCAGCTGGCAAAGCAATGCATGTCGCATACAAGTCACAATGTTTGGGAAGCACTCAAATACTAAGGTAATCAATGCCAGGCAAGACCCTGGGAAAAAAACCAATTGCACTGTTGCCCATCTACCACAAGGGTACTCCCCTGTCATTGCTCCAGGCCATGGAGCAATGGTTTCAACCAGTTTCTGAATTAGTTTCTTGGCAGTACATAACAAAGACCTCTAACACTGACCACCTTTTCCAGATACCCCTTGCCAAAGCCTCATAAAGGGTGCACACACCTACCAGATGCAGAGCACAGCAAGTTAGATCATCTGTGTTGACTCATAACTTCAAACTGAAACCTTACACTGAAACTAAGGGGGAGTCTGAACCCCAGATCTGCAGGAAAAACATCCATCATATCATAAAGATCAAAGATTAGCTTACCAGGTACAAACTGTATAAATGCTATATACAGTTCTTATTTTGATACCCGGCTTTGCTAGCCAACATAATGCTTTCTACTCACTGCTAGCCATCCCTCGATGTTTTCATACAGCAACACTCTTACCTCAGTTACAAGTTCTCCAGATCCAGCACACACTCACATGATGCATCTGTTTCTCTAGCTAATCAGCAAAAATAGTGCTTAAATTATGGCTAGGTCTGCACTGAATTAAAAATTTAGATTTTTCACTTCATTTCATGATTTAAGGAGTCCTCCGGAATAGCAAATACATCTTGTAATTGACAACTTCTGTACTATGACATCACATTTTCGGCAAGGTACAGGCATTCTGTGTTTCACACTGCTAATAACTATATTCTATCAAAATATGTTTGTAAAATCTCTTGGGAAAGGAAAAGGAAACAGAAATCCTAAACAACTATTCATTGGCCTTTCATTCTCTTTAGAAGTGCTGGTCCCTCTGAGAACATATTTTTCCCTTTCTTTCCAAACATTCTTACAGCATCCTACTCAGAATGTGTTACAGGGATTATTCTATGTCAGATAAGTATAGTAAAATACTGTTATGTGAAACAAAGCTTCTTGCTGAAACAAATAGAAAATAGATTTGCTTCCATCTTTATGTTGAAATAGTAAATCACAGAATCAAACTGATATAAGCTATCACTTAGGTTGTTTGAAAACGTGCCAGCACATCAGAGGAGTACTGTTTTCCTGAGAATACACAATAGCAGATGATACACATTAAGACTAGGGCTATGCAAATAATTGATTTTGCAGTTTGCTTGGGGAACACAAAAACTCATTTCAGATTAGTCTGAAATATTCTCTCAATTCTTGGGGAAGAAAACAAACAAAAGAACCCCACTCAAGTTAGAAGAAGGCATTTCATACCTAAAGTTTTTAACCTGAAACATGTCTGCATAAGAAGCTAACACAGGAAACATTTAAAATACGTTTATTGCACATTCTGCAAAAGAGTCATCAATACTATTTTTCAGTCAGACTTTGAAATGGTCACTGTTTAAAGGGGAAAAACTAGAAACACATCAATCCTTATGCACCTATACTATTAAGTTGCCATTATTATTATTTATTAATGAAAGGAAATTTCCAGGATGGGTTTTATGCCTGCTACATAGAATACAACACCAAAATCTATATACTTGTATTTCCTCCTGCAGAAAATTGGAATTAAATTGTGATGTTTTTCTGGAGCCTTGACAATATATTTAGCAGAATGCCTTAACCCATTCTTATCTATACTATACAGTTCTACAGAACAGTATTTCATTCAGAGGAAAAATTATAACCTTTCCATCTAAGGCCTGCCCACCTGTATTTCCTTGTCCTCTAAGCTGTAGCGCACATAGTGAAGGTTTGTTTTTTTTTTAATTCCATTTGTTTTGCATACGTGCATCAAAATTTAAAACAACAAAAAGCTACAAAATGTCAATTATTCCTGGCATCAGTAGTGACACAAGAAAGTCCAAGGCCAAATGACGGGCTTTGAGTGCCGTTCCCATCACAATCCCCTACATATTCTGTATAAGTCTACTAATCCATATCAAGCCCTAAAGGTTTTTAAGTATCCATAAAAAAAAAACAGAGGCATATTATTTTCTACAAAGTCATTTAGACATTTTGTCTACTGCTCATATTTTGGAATAGTTTTCCATAGCTTTCATTTTACCTTTAAATAACAAAGTCAGTGTTATCTAACACGCTGCCTCTGAAAATTCAATCAGCAGCACTTTCTTCACAGCCCATATTTAAATCTTAGCACTTATATAGTATTCTACATCTTCAAAGCAAGCACTGTACAAACATTTAAACGAATCCTCATAACACTTCAAGGTCCACATTAGTTCAATAATTTAAAACAAAGAGAAAGGATTTCTACCGAGTATGAAGAAAAAAATCATTCCAAAAAAGGAAACAAATACAGCATACATTCACTATCCTGAACACGCTAGGCCTCCTTTAGAGACAGCAAAGCCCACACAAGTGAAGATATTCTGAAATGTGTTAGGATTAGAAAGCCAGCACTGCACACACAATGTTTTGAGAACAGAAACACTACTAACAACACCTCATCAATACAGCTTCATTTGTGAACCAACCTTAACAAGCACATCCTACTCCTTCCACACTTCCCTAACATCAGACAAACTCTCAGCTTGCTCTCCTTAGTGCAAACCCTGAGTGAAAAGCTCTCCGTTTAGAAAGCAGCTCTCTCACCTGAGTTAAAGCTATATTGGCCATAGAGGTCAACCTGCTTGTTAAGCATTTAGTAGCAAAGAAACCACCCCGCCCTTTCCTGGGTAATCACAAGGCAGCTGTGACTAGCTTAGCCAGAGCTTCTGTTCTGCAGCTATTTTGCCAAACCCAATGTATTTGTCATGTCCTACTTGTTCACTTCTTTAGTAACTATGGGAGGTTTACAAATTCTACAACAGCTGTCCACATTTAAGCATTTTAAGGACAAGGTTTTCAAAGGTATTTAGGCATATAACGCATTTGCTACAACCAGAGTCAGACATCTATCTCTATGGCTCTAGGCCTTAATTCTGTGCAATCTATCACCTACAAATTCCAGTTAGAGTCAATCTGAGGATTTGCCACAAAGAGCTCATTTATGTCACTTCCTCCAATCAGGATCCCTTTACCTTCCCTGGCTCGCTCTGTATGTATTGGCTTCTTCTTTCCATCATGTTAGATTTATATAGTTCAAATCCATCCCTATTTGGATGAAAAATACCTATTCACCCTATTGGGTGAAAAACTAGCTGGATGGCCAAGCCCAAAGGGTTGTGGTGAATGGAGTTAAATCCAGTTGGCGGTGGGTCATAAGTGGTGTTCCCCAGGCCTCAGTGCTGGGCCCAGTTCTGCTTAATATCTTTATCAATGATTTGGATGAGGGGATTGAGTGCACCCTCAGCAAGTTTGCAGACAACACCAAGTTGGGAGGCAGGGTCGATCTGCTTGAGGGTAGGAAGGCTCTACAAAGAGATCTGGACAGGCTGATCAATGGGCTGAGGCCAGTTGCATGAGGTTCAACAAGGCCAAGTGCCGGGTCCTGCACTTGGGTCACAACAACCCCATGCAGCGCTACAGGCTTGGGGAAGAGTGGCTGGAAAGCTGACCGGCAGAAAAGGACCTGGGGGTGCTGGTCGACAGCCGGCTGAATATGAGCCAGCAGTGTGCCCAGGTGGCCAAGGCGGCCAAGGGCATCCTGGCCTGTATCAGAAATGGCCAGCAGGAGCAGGGAGGTGGTTGTTCCCCTGTACTCAGCACTGGTGAGGCCGCACCTCGAGTCCTGTGTTCAGTTTTGGGCCCCTCACTACAGGAAAGACACTGAGGTGCTGGAGTGTGTCCAGAGAAGGGCAACCAAGTTGGTGAGGGGCCTGGAGCACAAGTCTTCTGAGGAGCGAGTGAGGGAACTGGGGCTGTTTAGTCTGGAGAAGAGGAGTCTGAGGGGAGACCTTATTGCTCTCTACAGCTACGTGAAGGGGGGTTGTAGTGAGGTGGGTGTTGGTCTCTTCTGTCAGGTGGCTGGAGATAGGACAAGAGGAAATGGCCTCAAGTTGAGGCAAGGGAGATTTAGGTTAGATATTAGGAAAAATTTTTTTACTGAGAGTATTGTCAAACATTGGAATGGGCTGCCCAGGGAAGTGGTTGAGTCACCATCCCTGGAGATATTAAAAAAGCGAGTGGACGGGGTACTTCAGGACATGGTTTAGTGGGCATGGTTGATGGTTGGACTTGATGATCTTGAAGGTCTTTTCCAACCTAAATGATTCTATGATTCTATTTATTGCTTACTGCTGGGACTCCATTCAGTATCTCATTTCACCTTTAATTTCATTTTAAAGTAGATGCTAGAAAACCAAGATGGACAACCTGAATCTAATTTATGTAATCAAACTATGCTTATGATGCCATCAGCTGACCACTTTCTTACAGATAGCGCAAGAAACTCTTATTTCAAATGCAAGTTCAGAAACTGCCCAAGTTTACCAAGGACAACTTTGCTGTATGTAGCAAGGCCACCTCACTCCCTCACATGGCACTCTGGAAAGATAACAGGATGTTAGAAGAGCTTCAACCACATAGGAGAAAAATGTCCTCTATAAATGAGTCATTTAGGACAGATTAACAAGCCTACCAGGTTTCTGCCACAGAGAGGAAGGGTCAGGTACTAGTCAGGGCTGGCATATCTGGGGCTGCATTTGCAGTGCTGAATGCTGCTCTTAAACACAAAGCCAAGCACAGGAAATCACTGTGGAGTCAGCCATACACCAAACTAGCCCCTAACTTACCTTATTTTGGTCCATTCAATAGCCAAAATGTAAGTGTAAAAATTAACATTTTTGCCCTCCCTGCCAGTTGTACCTGCTACATAAGAGAATCTATCCCAAATTCTTTCATACAAACTGCCTCCCAGATCTGCAGGGCTGAAAACTTGACTGCAAAAGGGAACGATGTGGGAGGCAAAAGGCACAGAGATGTTTTTCCTGGGGGAGCTTAATTAATTGTTTTTATAGCACATCAATGACATTAATTGCTTTAGAAGTGCCAAGGTTTTTTTTTTATCATTAGCACCACAAACAGTCATGGAGGACAAGAAATGGCCTGACCACTGCACTTGATGCATTGATTTTAGATTGTGACTTGAGTGTTCCATAGCCTTTTCTTTCAATAGATAGTCACAGACCACATGACTACAGTATAAAGCCCTTCTAGTGCAAATAAAGGATGTTTGGGGGGATTAAGAGGGGGCAGAAATGGAGAAATTTTTTTCTAATATGTTTCTATGGTGTAGGAACCTCAACCCGCCTTTTTATGTACTCACTTGAGTCCATGCTGGTTTTATTCCATTCTGAAATTACCTTTGTTCAGTTAGAAGGCACCGCTCTCAGCTGAAATAGATAAATACAAAGGATAAGATGGCAGTTAAAGGTTGTTTTTTTCCCAGCTTCTACGCATACAGTTTGTCCTTACTGGCAGTCACAGCTAGAGGACTACAGTGCCATCTCTCTCTCTGAGCAATGTTTGCAACATCATTTAACCCGCCTTCACCATAGGACAAAGTTGTTGTGAGGATGAATTATGTTAGTGTATGTTAAACAAGCAATCATTACAGCTATTGTGCATACCACCAACTCTTTTATATAGCTACAGACAGTTGCTCCACTGCCATTTCGCTGTGGTCTTCCAGTTTCAGTAACACCTTATTGAAAAAATGTAAAATCCCATTAGTTTACATCCTCTGTGCTATGTGATTGAAATACTGCAGTTATGTAGCATGCCAAAACAACTAACTCCTGCAGAAACAATGGTGCTGGATTACAAGGGAATATAACTGAGACAGGCAGACAAACGTGCTTAGCTGGCATACCTCATGAGCAGACTTTGCTCACAAGAACCTTAGGAATGCTAGTAATGCACTGCTATATTCTTGCCTTTTGTGTTCTTAATTGTCAACTTACCTGAAAGCACAGATGAGGGAGAATTTTTGCCATACTAGTTCTACCATTGGGTGTACAGGTTGCTCCAAAGGAAATAATCTGCTGGACAACTGGCTTGGTGCTGTATTAAAAAGATCTATTCAGAGACCAGCAAGTTGGTCTGTCCTGGGTCAATTTCAGGAGCATCTCTCATGTGTCCCAGAAGGTTGTTGTGGTAAGCTGTACCATTAATATTCCTCCTCATGTTGAATTTACAGTGTTTCAAAAATCCTCGTAAAATTATAATGCCCGAGTGCCCTTCTGCTCTCATCAGCATCATCTTTGGACATTTGGTAGGATGTTAGCACTTGTCACTGCATTGAATATCCAGCTTTCTGAGATATGCTGGCCTCCAGGAACAAGCACAGATAGCTGCAGCCAGCACTCTTGGCTACCTCCAGTTACCAGCCTGATTAGAGGCATAAGTTCAGTGTCTTAAATGGCAAAGATTTCTCAAAGCAAGTTGGTAGCTTTCCTGTGAATCTTGCATATCTGGCTCAGGAAGCTTAGACCTAGAGATAGTTTACAGCTTATTTAACCTCGCTATGTGACCACAGAACTGCAGAGATGGTCTTGACATGTTAGGCCTGTCCACTGCAGAATGTCATTGATCTTTGTTCATATAAGCAGTTACACATTTAAGCCAATACGATTTAGAAAGTGTCATGGTCAGCCTTAGGTTACAGGTCATACATAGTGGTGACCTGGCTAACTGGACATGTGTTAGGAAAATTTTGTTAGGAAAACACAGGACAAAAATTTCAACCCCAGTTAGCCCTCTGAATTCAAATTCAATAAGCCTGTACAAATACTACTGGTGAGGAACTCATCACATCATGAAAACAGAGTTTAAAACAGTATACCTTCATCCTTCAGGTCACTAACTTAGAGGGTAACAGGAAGGGAAGGGTAAAACAAACAGGAACTCAAACCCAGTATATCCTTTCCCTTTGTCTCTCACAAGACAAAGCTTTTTCTGTACAATCATAAACTCCAATAGGAAATGAATTGTGATGCAGCGACCTAAGAAAGTTCAAAGCTACTAAAGCAGCAAATCAGCACAAGTGAGCCAGAGCCAGTGCTAACAAAGAACACATGCTACCAGTTACACACTTGGAGGCTAATTTTCAGTAGTGCTGAGCACTCACAATGCCAGCTGAAGCCAGGTGGAATGGTAGGAGATCAGCACATCAGAAGATCGGGCTCTTTGATTTAAAGACTATCCTGAGGCAGAGAAAGCCTACCAGTGGGATGAAAGAATGGAAGACAATGACTGTCAGTAAGAGTCAAGCATTCTGGGAAAACAAGTTGAAGACACAGAATAATCTCCTCCATGTCCCACTGCTCAGAAGGGCATAAAACTCAGCACTCTAAGAATCCAGGGGTGAGAAATATTTGTGGAGAGGAAAAAAGTGATAAATGGTGCAGTAGGAATTCAGAGCTGGGTTTTTAGGGTGACTGCTGAACAGATGCTTGATGGGAGTACCTAAGGGAAGGCTGTTATGTTCTCCAGCTGGTAGAACCCATGTCTGCAAAAGAATGGCATAGGAATCCTAGTCCTGCAGAAGATAAAGCACAAGCAGATACCCACATACACAGCCCTGTAACTTGACTGTCCAGCTGTTCAGCAATTTCCAAATCTCCATAAATATCATAAATAATATTTTACTGTGAAATATATTCTCTCTAGTACCTATAAATATGACAGCTTATTGCAGAGTCTTGATTCAAGAGTATTTCTCTGCCCTCACTTAGTAATTGCCTCACCCACTGACAGCTACAGCTCTATCAAGATGATCCTAGTGATATTCATTATGCAGTGTATACAGTATTAAAATACTAAATGCTTACTAAATACTAAAAACATGTCACCCTCTACTCTTTCCCCTTACCCACCAAAAAGGAAATGTGGACAAAGCTTGGTATTTTGGGTAAACATGAAGGAGGAATTGAATACATATATATTAAACACCAGCAAAAAATTACAAGCCCTTTCAGTTTGTAAATTAGCATATTCCCAGTTGTGTCAAACTGCAGGCTCAGGACTGGATCAACAATCTCCATGAACATATGAAATGAAGCCGTGTATTTCAGACTATTTTGTCAGACTGGAGAGATTCAGTGCTTAGCCTCCTTTTTTAACTTTTGCTTTACCCTTCCTCATCCTCAAGAGCATATAACAGCAGGCATTGCCCTCAGCTCTATCCTGCTGCTGTTTCTCTATTGTGATCATTTTTTTCTGCTTCTGGAAATGCAAAGATAGTCTGAGTGAACTGGACCATAACCAGTATGCAGCATTAACAAAGTGCCCCATTCTATTGGATGCAGAACATAAAACTGGGAGAGACAACTAGTTTGTAGCTCTTCCAATTTTTTTAAGACAAGAGTATCTCCAGCTTTCCTATCACTTAGTAAGAAAAGTTGAAATGTACACATCTGGAAAGTGGGATCCTCCCAGAACCTGTGAGAATCACTGGACATCCACACAAAACTCTTCCCTTTTTTTTGCAGCATGACCCACATTGTAAACCTTTCAAGCAGTAAACTCCCAATGCCTCACTGATTGTAGCTGCCTTCTGAATGCAGGCAGTGTATTGTTGAGGAAGAAAAAGCACAAGTTGATACAGCCTCAAACCCCTTTAGATAAGTAGAAGCTTTCATCTGGCTAGAGAAATAGATGGAGGCAATGTATTTAACCTGGGAAAACAACTTCAAGGTAAGCTTCCTCATGGAGACTGGACATAGAGAAAAACAAGGAGATTCCAAAAGGTAAATAGGATATTCAGAAGAGGAGGCTTAGGGAAAAGCAAGTGAAAATGGCATGCCATTTTCAAGATCTTGAGGAAAGATAACCTTTAATGGCTCCCTAGTCACCAAATCCCAAATACTGTGATAAGTAAGTTGCTAGCGTGCTAAAGCTCCAATTAAATAGTTTATCTCATTACACCAATGTCTAGTCAAGTCTCATACACTGCAGTAGAACATTTTGAAAGAACAACATTTTTGGTTCCTTGTAGAGAGGGGATGGATATAAATGGATGTAATTACTTTGCTGTGTTATGCATTAATGCTGGTTATCAGTTGTTACCAAAACTGAGCAATTTGTGAATGTTATTTTACACTACCCCTGCTGCAGCATGTAGATGCCTTGAGTTTTGCCTATATTTATGCAATTAAGCTGCATTTAAGTTTCCACTGCCAGGGGTGATTTCTGCGGTAATGTGTTGTGAGCTTTTCTCCAGTACAAGCTTTCAGTAATACAGATCCTGATAAAGTTTTAGTGTAAACACACTGCTGAACCTTGAGGATGAAATGCACATGATCTGAGTACTCAAAACAAAGTCAGGGTGGATATCTATGTCTTTTCCTCTTTTCTGCAGCTGGCTGAGCAAGCTTTCCTGAGCAGGAAGGGATCTTGTTACGAATTTAACCAACATTGTATTCAGTGGGCCCTAAGTTCCACATGTCTTTCCGTATTTTCAGTTTTCAAACAGCTGTTAGTGATAACTGCAAGAGGAAACTGTATTCTGATAGTCTAATTCTATATATAGAGAGATTCTCCCATGCTTTCACATAAATTTCAATGAAATAGACTATAGATCCTACATGTCCTGAATATTCTTTGTGATAAATTGAAGGAAAAGGAATAACTAGAAAATGTCTAAATACTGGTTATGTCTGACCAGACTGAAGATAGCACAGCTTACACTGTGCATCCAGGCTCCTAGTTGCAGTCCATACAAGTCCGATCTACCTTGCCCAGTAGCTAGGGCCCCAAGAGAAACTCAAGAGAAGGCCAACCAATTTCAAGAGAATGTATATGTCTTTCTAAATACTAGTCACATTAAACAACTCAAAAAAAGGGTTTTAACTGATGCATTTGAAAACTAAATGTGATAAGAAAATTATGCTCTTCTTCAGCTGGTGTGCAGGGAAAATATCTGATAAACTAAAGATGAGTAAATTTAAGATGGATCAGGTAAAAAGTTCTTCCAACTGTAGTTAAAGAAACTGGACACAAAATATTTGCAGAGCTTCCCCCCACCTCCCACCTCCCCAAGGGCAGTAACTAAACCTGTTGTAGCTGTGTCAATGTGTGTGTTCCAAGGATACTGTAATCTCATCTTTCAGGGAAGAAGGTTACAGCTTGCAAAAAAAAATCAACAAGGAACCTACCCTCTTCCCTGAACAAGTATCCCTTCTCTCCAAGTGACTTAGATGGGCATATTCATAGAAGGGTAGTCCTTCATTCTCTGAATAAGCAGATTATAAAACAGTAGGCATTGCTAAGGGCAAGAAATCAAACTTGATGGTCTGATGCAATATGGCAATTGCTACAGCACTACTAGTAGTTCATTTCCATACAAAGTCCTTCAAATAGCTAGATGAGAATCCCACTCTTCCTCAGATATCTCTGTCAGCAGAATTTGCATTGCATGCAATATTTATTACATCCTTCAGGCATTCCACATGATTTGTCTCACACTGGCATCTGTACAGGTCCAGGCACATGTCATATTCCCTGAGAGGTTATGAAGGAACCCCTTGGCAAAGGAGCTCCGAGAGGCAGTCAAGGGTCTAAGTATCAAAATGATTAGTTGGGATTGCACTGAGACTATGAGATATTATGAGTCAGCTCTATAAAAATACCTGTTCAAGGCAAAAATTAAGACACAGCAGACATTCCATATTAAGGAACAGCCTGGCACACTGGTAGCTAATTGACTGTTAATGCTTAGTATATTTGTAGAATGGGGCATAAGGAAACAATTAAGCCTCCATACTGCTTATTAGCTGTGGAACTGATTTTTTTAAATCTTATTTGATAGAAAATAACAGCAACTTCCAGACTACTATCAAAGTTTACAAAGCTGAAGTAGGCAATGCAGTTTTCTTCTGACAGTATATCACTTACATAGCATTTAAGATCAAAATGAGCACTCTCCCCCTTTTATTGTCAATTATCTTCTCTTTAATGAAACTGCATGTTTTAGAGACAGAAAACAATCCTACACTTTTAAAGAAGTGAATAGAACAGTAGCTGCTTACTTCGGAGCGTTCAATAACTTCAGATCAACTTCTCTTCCCTCCAAAAGAAGAGCTGGGTTTTAAAGCCCATTCCCTGAGCAGCATTTTCTATCAAAATACTTGTTAGGTAGTGTTTTTTCCCCTCAGTTGTGGGAAAACATGCAAAACAAATATTAAAAAAAAAAAATATAGCTTGCTTTTCACTCTAGAAAGCATATTGATTTGGGGTTTTAGCACAACTAAATTCTTCTTGAAATATGGAGATGTTTATTTTGGAATTCCAATCAGAGACAAGGAAATCCCAGCCAAAGCCTAGAGAAAGGAAAAAAAGCAGATATAAAGCAGTTATCTCCCCTGTCAGCGTGCTAAGCAAAGAATTCACCCTTGATTTCCAGCAAATATTTCAGCAAGAGCAGGATGAGGTCTTTATGAACTTAGATGTAAAGATGAAATATGTTCCATTGCCTGTACTCTGGAAGTAAAATGAAAAGGCTCCATACTTGTAAAAGTAAACTAGATCCTTTTGAAGAAAAGGGAGCATTGCAGAACCTAAACTAATTTCTTTTGCAATATCCTCTACTCCATTTAGGCTCCATACTAATTGTTACCTCTCCCTTTTTGGTAAGTTTTATTAAGTTGTTTGTGTCTTTTTCTACTTGTTTGGGCTGAAATCTATTAATACATGACCAGCCTGCAGACATATCATCATCATATCATGTATTCTATATAACTACATGTAGTACCTATCTTTTGTCACCTCTTAAATGTCCTGGAAATACCTCCCCCCTCTTACAAACAGTCCATTGTAACAAAACATGCTTCATGAGTACCAAAAAAGATACACTGAAGCACACTGGCAAGTTTTCTTCTGTTCCAAAAAGTTGTCTACACTGTAATCTGGACAGCATATGCAATGTATCCAGCCCTAGCCCTGACTTTTTTGGGGAGTACCTTATCATCACCTCATTGGACTGGTACACATCTAACAAGGGTTATAGTCATTTGGCTGCCTTCAGCACTAGCTCCACCATAATGTTTCCTAATGGCTCCTGAACAGACTGCGTGTCCATCTGGTGCCCCAAGGGTGAACTGACAAACTCATTCTGCAGCAAAGACGACAGCCAGCAGCTCCTTTTTAATTTGAGCTTATCTCCCTTCTGTGCCCTTCAAAGCACTGCAAGCTCTACTGACCTGGCTTTGCCTCAGTGCTGCTCCTAGCCCTCCTTCCTAGGCATCATTACCTCTATTATTATACTTCTAGCCATTCCGCAGTAAGACTGAAGGTACTAAAGGATGGTACTGGTGACTTCCCCCGCTCTTTCAGGTACTTTTTGACCATACTAAATCTCTTAACTATCACAAAGGCCCATAGGCATATCGAATCTGGAAACATACTTGGTAACTATCTAAATCTACTTCACCTGCATGCCTTGAACTGGACATATTATGATTCAGTTTCTCTGGTTCTAGACATGTCACGTGCTCTCTTCATCTTCAGTTTTTGACATAGCTTTCACCTTAGCTTGATATCCTGCTCCCAGCACCCTGCTTGGAGTTGTTACAACTTGGTACAGTGCTGAATTTTTTCTTCACTGAGGCCTCCTTCTACTGCAGGAAAAGCAATATCAAATGCAGTGTTCATACTTGAGGTTCCCTCTAGCCCTAGTTCCTGTTGACAGTGAGATGCCTCTTGAGTCACACTAATGGCCAGAAATGTTTTTGGGTTTTTTTGTTTGTTTGTTTGGGGGTGGGTTGCCTTTTTCTTTTTTTTTTTTTTTTTTTTTTAAAGAACAGCTCCTGAAACCCATGGCAAATGTTGTCAAGGGGCTGATACTTCTTTTTTATGTTAGCATCCTGATCCCAAAACTTAGCACTGTAAGATGATCTATACCTTACAGAAGTACTGGATGAGCATTATACTTATGACTTTTTGCCTGATGTTTCTGATGTGCTATATTTTATGGAGGCCCTTGATGACACTCCTAGGACAAGTGTCTGATTATCATTTGTTTTGACAATATTTCTATTAAAATAGATAGGTCCTTAGAAACAATATTTTTGACCTTGTACTTCTTTGAGATCTGAGAGTGCACAAGACTACACAGCAATCTGTCAAAAGTAATATTCTGTCTCTAACATGAATTTGAAATTGTTTGTACACTGAGTATTTTTTATCCTTTATTTTTAAAACAAAGGAATATATATTTGTCCAAAAGTTTAGCCAACAGCAATAATTATGGTTAATGAATTATCTGATGTGTTTTATTTTGAGTGTGGATTCTATGTTAAAATAGCCACAGCTTGCTACTATCACAAGTAAAATGGTTAAGGTTATTGTAAGGTCTCTTTCATCTGGAGAGAAGACATATAAAAACCAAACTATTTTAAAACTTCCTTCTTTATTATTAAATTCATTCTGGTAACATCCCTCTGCTTAATGCATTATGCATTGAAATTCTGGCAATTAAATACTAGCTCATTGCTCAAGATTCAAGATCTATTTTAAAAATTTATTTTGTATTGCAAAGCATCAGTTGACAGTACCTGGTGTTATTATGGTCAAATATTTTATTACAAGGTGTCCCACTAATCCAACACAAACAGGAAGGTAGCTTACCTGGAATGGTTTCACAGAAAACTTAATGACCAAGATGATCATTACATATGACTTGCAAGATAAACTACAAATTTAAAAAAAAGTTATTTTTTAAACCAAGTTATTCTTATATTAATCCACATAAGTGTTCTTCATATTTGATTTATTATATTCAGTAAGTCTGTCCAGCCTTCAGCTGGAGATATTAAAAAGATACGTGTTGCCTTGCTTTTGTGAATTATTAGCTACTGGAATAATCTTAAGAAGCTTTACTTATATTTTTACTTTAACATCTAGCATCATCTGCAAAATACATTATATCCTCTCTAAGCTGATATTTGATGATAGGGAATCACAAATCTTTCAATAAGCAAAGCAAGATCCAAAAATCTTTGAAGATCTGGACTCACTCCCAACCCTCAACTGAAAGTCTGGGCAAATCCCCCTATAATTCTCAGGGCGTTGTTAATAATTAAAAAGAAAAATAAAAAAAATTATGTACCTACAGAAAACCGATACAGCCTAGTGAGTTGGGAAGAGTAGATGGAAGGTGTGATTCATTTACGTATTCACCTACCTGTTCATAAAAACCATATATGTTAAGAAATGAGAGAAAAAACCCTGAAATGTCAAACTTCATATGATAAAAAAAATAATAAAATCTTAATCAAATTTCTGTCAGAGGCTTCTTTATCATAGCTCTACCTTCTTACAAAAAGATTGTAATAAACAGTTTCGTAAAAACATGTGTTACGGTTACATTTGGAACATTTCGGGCTTAACTCAGTTGCCAGCACATAGGCACGTAGCACCATTTAAGATGCTCTTGGTGCCTACCTAGCCTCTAGCTGTGACCCCAGAAGGCCTTTCATAGGTTCTGTGTCACATCTGACAGCCCCCTGTATCAACACCATAACTGATTTAAAACAAACAAGCAAACAACAAAAAACTACCACAACACAAAACAGTTCAGTATTAAATAACTATAAGTGAAGATTACTCTTAGACATGTTATCAGCTTATTTTGCTTGTATAACCAGATTTCATAACTTATATACTAGTCAGTAGCTTAGCTAAAAAAATCCATCCAACATCCTTATTCTCTGTAATAGAAACAAACATAAAATAATAATACAGGAAATAATGAGATAAAGATTTTACACATCTAGATGCAATGTCTAGTAATTCAGGTCTTTTCTCATGCTAATAGAACTGCTTAGATTTAGCAGCAAAAGACAATTGCATGTCACAAAGTGGCATAATACAAACTGAGGAACTTTTAATATCTGTGAGAAAAATTACATTATTAGCATTCATAGCATAGCCTATAATGTACCATAATTCCATTACTTAAGAGTAGCATTTGTTTGATCTATTCGGAGCAATTCTGGATACGAAGATCTAATTCACAGACACAATCTTATTACAGTATCTGAGACCAATAGGACTATTGCTGCCTTTCCTGTGCACCACAGGACTTCTGGGTACAGACGGTAAGGACACATTCATGTTTAATTACTATGAAAATGTCACGTAAAGAATGAGAAGGGAGTTAAATCACAGTACAAAGATTTAAACTGGAAGCTGGTAAGGTTTTAATAACACTCTGCATGTGAATTATGCTTCCAATAACACATAAATGTATTATGAAGCTTTAGCTGGTATAAAGCAGTTTCTTATGGCTTAATGTATTTGAAAAGAGAATGGCTGTACTTTGTGGTAACAGAAATACCAATTATGAATCAAACTCATAGTTTAATTCACTTAATTATAGCTGCAGTTAAGGCAAAAGCCACGTTTAAATACTTTTTCTTCAGTTTGTGAAAGTGGAGAGACAATATTCATTTCCTTGTATTTATTGGAGTACAGTATGAAACCCCAGCCATTTGCTGCACTGCCATGTGCCCTCTTGGCATGCCTCTCATTTTAGCTGGACTCCAGCCACACTGCAGGCCACCTCCTACCTCTGCCTCTTGCCATCCACCAACACGGAAATGGCGGTTCCTCTGTCACTGGCCATTTCCCTTTTCATCTGCCACAGTGCCTCCAGCCTTACCTCTGTATCCCAGGATATCCAACCACACAAGTGTTATAAGCGTCTGCAGGAGACGGCAGAGAGGCAATTTTGAAGGAAGCTAATACACTTGATACTTGGTGTCTCAGGTGCCCGTGCCCAGGTGTTGGCGAGAATCTCTGTGAGGAGAGGTCAGGGCTGCCTCATGCCTGGCACGGCTGGTTCCAACCGGTTCCAGCCAGTTCCACAGCAGCCCCACTGCCGGGCACGGCTGAGCCCATCATCGGCACTGGTGCAGCCTCTGTGGTAACAGATTGAAGAAGGGGAAAACCACACAGCTGCCAGGAGTGAGGAAAAAAGTGTGAGAAATGAGCCCTGCGAGCACCCAGGTCAGAGAGGGAGGAAGACCTCCGGGTGCCCGAGCAGAGACTCCCCTGCAGCCCCTGGAAAGACCATGGTGGAGCAGATTTTTTCCTGAAGGACTGCAGCTTGTGGAGAAGATCCACACTGGGGCAGGAGAGAAGCATGAGCTAAGTTGCTTAAGCTGAGAATAGCACATGTACTTGCTCTGTGACAAGCCAAGTGACTTGCCCCTGAAAAAATCCAACCCATTAAGACCACCTTGCCTCAGCAGGTGAAAGCAACATCGCCAGACATTTTGAAGAGGGCTTGTAGTAGCCTCAGGTGAAAAGTTCCTTGCTCTTCAGATTCTTCTTCATTTTACTTACTAATAAAGACAGGATGAGTAGCTCTGTTTTTCCAGTACAATCACTGCAATAAAAAAATTAAGGAAAAAAAAAATCTTGTGTTGGTGTACTGAGATCTAGCTACAGACTAGTTAATATCCCTCTGCAAAAAAAAAAAAATTAACATGTTAAGGAGTATTTGGAAGAAAGGATTTTTATTGTATTACAAGATTTTTACCTCATATATATGGAAGCATTATTCTGTTAAAAAAAGGCCTTATCACAATCCTGACCGCAGGGGAGCCATGACAGAGCTTGACAGCTCAGATTTGTCCTAACTGCTCCTTTTAGGATTTAAGTAGCAGTCTTCAGCCTCAGCCCCCATCCCTACATCTGCTTTAGCTGGAAGTGAGTAAGAACATCTAAAATTTAGAGATAGACCCCTTTTGGCCTCAGTACAGCTGCCAACCCTTCAAAAGCCACTACTATTCCATTCCCACTGCTCCACCTCTGAGAAGGTAAACACAATATTTCATGTACATTTAATACTAACATGCAATATTTATTACCCTTTCCAGCTTTAAGTTCTGTTTAGCATTTTATCTCAAACCGGCACCAAAAAACCCCATACAACTGGAAAGATTTCAGTCCTTAAACCCATGAAAACTGCAGTTAAATGAGTTGCTTTACAAGGTCACAATTAAAAGCTTATTTGCATTGTATATAATCAACTGTCTTACACTCTAAATTATCTTGTCATTACAGTGGTACAGGAACTTTTAAAGAGATGTTAAAGGATTTGAACCTGCATTATCTCATTACTTTTATGCAATCTGTCAATAAATCAATGTATTGTGTATGACTGGAAGTGCCTGGCATATTCTTCTTAACTGTCTACTGCAATGGTAAAACTCACTTTAACATCCCTGAGCTTTTCAGACCCCACATCTCAACCTCCAATGCAACACAAAGACGTCATACTGCAGCGTCCCATCTCTAAAAATCCACGAGAGTGCAAACTGGCCCCAGCCCAGCCCATTGGCCAAGCACACAGGCTTTTAGGTTACCCATCAGGCTTCCCTGCCTGCACAGCCAGCCTTGCCCCTGACAATTAGGGCACTCGCTGCCTCTGACCACCTGCACAAAGGGCATGATAGGAAGATGGACACAATGTCAGCAGATGGTCTGTAGAACAAGGTGAACAAAAGCAAAAACTCAACCCGCAACAAACATGGAGGATGCAGGTTGAGGCCCAGCTGGAACAACGCAGGAAGCATGAGTGGCACAGCACAGAGGCTCAGCCAGGGCACCCACTGCAGAACGGCAGCATGAGGAGAAGACAAGAGTGCTGCAAGATGGGGATGCACAGCAGGGTAGGGCTGATGGGCAGCTGAGGGAACAAGAGGTAGCCAAGGAAAGCCTGGGGCCAGCCTGGCACACCTGCACTCCATGTATGCTGTCACAGGAGGAAAGGGCTGAACCTGAGCACCCTCATGCTCAGAGTCACACCAGCTGGGTACTGCCACCCAGTCAGCTAGGGGACACAGCCTGCAGGCTAGGGGGGGGCACCTGCAGCAGCTCCCCTGTGGATGCAGGGCTACATTGGAGTCAGGCCTTCACCCAGGTCTTGGTGGAGGCTCTGGGAGCTGCAGGCTGAGGAATCACACCTCAATGCTCATCTGCCCCAGCAGTGATGCTTTAGAATGCCAGCACCCTCCTTCCCAAGGGTGTGGGCATGGGAAGGTCATTTCTCAGTTCCTCCCCAAGGTGGGCAAACAGCTTAAGTCCAGCTCAAAGAAGTGGAAAGTGTTGTTTAAAAAAAAAAAAAATTCACACACACACACACAGAGTCTGAAAGACCAGAGGTAGTGCCAGGAGCAACCTGCAGTGTGAGGGGAAGGGTCTTGCCTTCCACAGACTCCAGCTCCATCTTCAGGTACTTCCATCTACTCCCCACCAGACTTCTTTGAAGAAACAATGTGCTGATACATTAAGAACCCTTTCTTAGAGTAAACACCTCAATAATTCTCACACTTCTGTCTTCTACTATTGCTTCCTCCAAAACTCTACCCCTCAAGCCCAGAAAAAACAAACCCCCACGTAAAAAATACATTTTGAAATCCTACCAAAATCTGTTTTCTGTTTTGTTAACTGCTGGCTAGTCAACATCCTTCCCTGGCTTTAAGGAGAGCAGCTGTCAAGTGGCCTTGAACTTGCTCAAGCTGCAGAGGCTTTGTTACAGAGACACTCCCCTGCAAGAGACCAGTTCCAGCTGGATGTTGATATTTCACATTATTCACACATGTTAAACATTTAAAAATATACAAGTTACTTAAGCTTTAAGCAATGTGCTAAAATACAAAGACCAAAGCTTCTCCTTTTATTAAGACTTCAAAAAGACAGTATATTAGTTCTGCTCATCTCTGCTTTTGCTGAAACAGGTGAAGTTACAGCTCACTTCATATGTCTTTGGCCATTATTCCCTATTGAACTTTCAACCTCCACCTTATTAGTCAGATGCGTTGTTTCCAGCAGAAACTCCCTCCCATTTGAGCAAGCCTCATGTGTTTAAACAAGAGGGGCTCCCACCAGCATCCGTCTCTCACTCCCTTCTTGCCCAAACTATGGGTACAAGCTGTAGGATTTAAGTGCTGGCAGCTCCTATTTTTAAACAGTACCAGCTCATCTCAGTAGGTTAAAAAAATAAAAATCATACCTTATTGTATGCAACAGACTAATGAAAAGGCTATGTATCAGCATAAAAGGCAATGTATAACTCTTACAGTTCTGCTTGTGGAGGAAGTTATGCAAAGCCTCCTGGTGTTAAGCATCTGGAAGGCAAGAACACCCCAGTGTGCTATAAAGTGATAGCCCAGCTCCTGGCAGCTCCTCGCTTGCAGAAGAATCAAGCATATATTCCAGATACTTAGTACTGCTTTCCCATGTGTCAGCAGCTCTTGTGAACAGGTCCAATCCATCCAGGCAAAGAGGATACACACATTCCATCTCTCAGCTGTGGTATACTTGAAGAAAGGTACTCAAGTTTCAGCCTACATATGTGGAGAATAAAATACCACCAGGCAGACAGGATAGAACTGCAGCGAGGTCCCTCAGGCATGTCCTTGTTCAGTCATTTTGTTTGCTGGAGTTGCATCTGTGACACAGAAGTACTCAAGGCTGTGGGCCCAGAAAGGAGCTACAGAAGCCTTCCAAATTTCAGAGGCATGATACATTCATTTGACTTTATGTTATCAAATATACTCAATAGCAAGATCGCTGCAACTCAGCAGTCTGTGCTGATGCCTCCCAGAGGCCAGAAGAGCATTCTCAGCTTCATTTCCAGTTCTCCTTCTCATCAGCACCTGAATGGGTGTGTAGTGAATCCTTGGGGGGTCCGGGGGGTGAGGAAAAAAACAAAACAAAACAAAAGAAGAGATTTCTTCTGTGCCCACTTCCCCTTCAGTTCTTACTGCAAGAGGAGGATCAAAGAATCCCAGCCCATCCTTTCACCCACAGGGCCAGCTAGTGCTATACAATCCACCACTACAGTAGGTATTTTGCCACAAAGAGCTGTCCCACCATATTCCCTCTCTGCAGTTTCAACTTTCCTGCCACTACAAATTTTAATTTGAATGATTTTGCTTAGGAAGAAAAAGTAGAATCTCAGCACAAACATCTCTCATCCTGGTTGCACAAGGTAGGCTTTGCTAGCATGGGATTTTTCTTTACCTGGGTTAGAAGTTGATGATGCCTCAGCTGTCTATAGAACTGCAACACAGAAGGATCAGCTCTCACAACTTTCGGATCAAAATCCAGAACACGGAGACCTGCAAGGCTACGGGCTCGGGAAAGAGCTACATAAGCCTGCCCACTTTCAAAGACACGAGACAGGGAGATTTCCACACAATCTAAAGACATGCCCTATCAAAGACACAAAGAAGTTTGTTACAGAACAAACAAACAAAAAAAGAACACTGTGCTGTATCAAAACTAACCTGTCCTGTGAGTCTGTCAAAGGTACCATCCTTGGTGTATGGGCTTGATAAAACTAAGTCTCTTGTTTGACTATGTAACTGATTAAAAGATGGGAATCAGTAGAAAGAAAAGGACAGTTTTCCGCTGTCAGGAAATTGCTAGCAGACAGTAAGGTCCACTAACTCCACTAAGCCTCTTGTTGTGTGAAACTCCACAAATCCCATATAATCAACACAGCAGGGAAAGAAATCCTGCTGTTTTCACTCCTAGTAATTAACTAGAGCAGCCACCAGTCTCAAGCAGTCCTCAGGCAGACTGTCTGAGACAGAGTTTGGGTTAGACCCAGCCAGCCCTGTCTGCACTAAGAGACATCCCAGGAGGCAGCAGAATTTACAATGTGGCCTGGTTTAAGCAGTGGCATGGGAACAAACTCACAGGTCTAATATCAAGACAAGTATTTATCAAAAAGGGTATGAAATCTTCTGGAAAGGTAGGAACTGCATTAGTTACACTGAAAAAACCCAACACATGCCACCAAAGGGGAAGTCCAGCCCAAAGAGCACAGCTGTGACTCCTGCAGCTTCCTCAGGTAGACTGCAAACCTCAACATCACTAATGCTGATGACTGTCAGGGAAACACTACCCTGATCAGTCCACAGCAGTAAATAAGGCTGCTTTATAGTCCAACACCAACTATGCAGATGGCAGCACCCTTATGAAAACTCCAGCAGATTGCTAGCCCATCCTTGATCCTATAGGCAAGCATCACAAGCAGAAGAGGTGCTGCCTTCTCTGCAGCTAGACACACATATTCTAGAGGTCCCCCACAACAAGGGTCTTTCAGTTTTCCCTCCTGTTTTACCAGCAATGCAAGCTCACCCAGGAAATAAGGCTTATGATGGTGTAAAAGTCTATAGACGGCTGTATAAGCACACCCACCTGACTCTTGTGAATGGAAATGGCCCATGCCAATTTTAAAGGCAACTGTTGACGACTCAGATGAACTCCTGATGGTCCTTTGAAGACCCATTTCTCCATTTTGATGACCTGTGTGGCCCCACAGAGAAACCTCACCTTAGGCAGCCCTGTAGGAATGGGAACAGAAGATAAACAGGGATGTATTCCTGATACTCAACAGCCTGGAAGCCAACAGCCTAAAAGCCTTTTTTATTTTTCCCTCCTTCCCCATGTCAGTGGCTGCATTAAAAAAAGAAAATCCCACACCAAAAAAAAAACCAACCAACCACCCAACCCTAAGCCCACACAAGTAAATAGGATGTTCTGAAATTATTTTTGGGATCTACTTAAACAGAAGAATTTAAGTCACATAATTTATCAGTTGAGATACAAAGAAAAATACACATTGCAGGTAGAAGAACTTTATTCTCCAAGAAAAGCAAACCAAAAAACCCACCAAGACTTGCTTCAACAGAACAGACAGGAAATGCGAGTGAGCATACACATCTAGAGAATAAAGAAAAGCAAACACAAGAGGCCCTACAGATAGCTACAGCAGATGCAGGCCCATGAGAGCCACAAGCCTCTCACTGCAGAGAAGACCTCCTCCCTGCTTTCCCTCAAATTATTCTTACCAAGCAGTAAACAAAATTAACAAGTCATCAGCCATCAACGATAAATTGTTTTGGTTTTTTCCTCGTCCTTCAACAAAAGATCAAAAAGCTTTCTTACCCTTCTGTTGACTTTCAAATCCTACAACAACTCCTCGTGCCCCATTCACCAGCCCTTGAGACACATCCAGATTCTTAGCTAGCATCACCTACAGAGAAGAAGAAAAATCCCTTAGCACACTGGCTTTACAGCCTGTTCAGCCACCTGCAGCTAAGGTTCTAGCCTGGAAGCACAAGCACAGCAGGCTGATATGGCCACAGCCACATTATCCTATTGCAGGATAGAGCGCCGTCTCCAATTTGATTGAAATTATTTCACAGCCTTTCCTTCCTAGGATTCCCAACTACATTATTCTGCAGCACTGAACATTTGATTTGAGCTGCTTCTGTTCACAGCTGTGAGCTCAGATCCAGGGAACAGATTCCCCTTCCCCAAACACCAATAAACCTAGACATATGTAGATTCTGGGAACAGGAGGAAGGAACAACTTCTTAAGGCAAACAATGCTGCTGCTAAGTGCAATCCTGCATCCTTTCCACTCTGACAGCCCTAGCTCACAGCAGGGTGCCCAGTCCTGCAAATTTGGCAAGCTATGCCACACCCTTGCAGGTCAGGAGGGCTGCTGTACCTGGAGCTGAGACTGCAGGCAAGGACTGCCTGTGCTCTCTACGACCCAGAAGTTTCTAAACCTGATTGGAAATATGTGTCAAAGTCACAGAAGTCACCACTGTCCACGACACATGGACCTGCACTCAAATCAGACTAATTCTCTGGATAAGATTCCAAGCAGAAAGGATACAAAGATTGGGATAGAGTCTTCTGTTCACCTGGCATAGCCACTCTATACAGAATCTGCATTCTATACATTAATCTACTCTATGCATTTATCTGCTATTCCTTTATTTTTCTTATGCCATTTGATCCACTGGTCTTTCACAAATGTATGTACACACACTCACCTGAGCTCCAAGCTTTAGCTCAACTCTACCACCCACAGGACACTGAGCATCAATTAACTTCGCTAGCATTGGGTCACTGTCCAAAGCCTCAAAAGTGTGCACTTCTCCTATTAAGGAAAGAAGAATGTCACAAATTGCAACCATTGAATATATTCCACGCAGCATTGCAGGAGGCTCAGCGTTTATTTCTAACGGCAATTCATCTTTTAATATCCATTCTGCTCTGCTGATAGGATATCTTCACACAAACCTTGTCACCTCTAAGAGCAGAAAGCTCACTATTGCCTCTCTTCCCAGCATAACTCCCAGAGCATAAGAAGGCTCAGGAATCAAAAGCCAGCAGTAAATAAGAACTGAGCAGTCACCATTTTGAGCATATGACCAGTTTCACTTGCTGTCAACACCAGATCTCCAAAGAGGACTAAGAAAGAATCCTAGGACCAGACAGGGAGGCAGAAATGAAATAGCCCTTAATTCAAATCGTGGCTGGATAGAGCACGGCCTTTCTGAGATGCTATAGAAAGAAAAAGCAGGGGCATGGAGGCAATAAATGACCTACCCTACCTCACAACAAGCAATGAGCTTGCTGTCTATTACACACCAAGAAGTAACGATGTAGATTTTTATGCAAAAAGCTGTGAAGGTTTAACCCAGGCAGCTCAACTCCAACAGGCACAGCTTGGACTGGTGCTGCTGTGCATGACAGAACACCAGTTCCTCCTGACACCTCAGTATCCCCATTGCATCCACTCAGAGCTCAGCCCCAAAGCCAGCAGCTTCCTCCAAGGAGTTCACCTGATAGCTGTTGCAAGCATCTCTCATTAGTTATTTCTACATCATCTTTATGGGTGCAGAGCCGCGTAGCCAGGATCCCATCACGCTCAGACCTGTTAGCAGCAGTCTGCATCAGCAGTCTGGTAACCTCCTCTGTGCACCTGGTAACCAAGAAAAGGGGATTATTTTTTAAAGTGATCAGGAACAGGTCTTGAGCAGCAGTAATCTCCTCACAGCCGGATCAGGCTGTGCAAGCCCCATGCCTCTAGAGAGAAGGACAGAGAAAGATAACTACACAAAGTTGGAGAGCAATGCAATTGTGTGCCCCAGTCCTGCCCTGTCCACTGCCAACTCCAGATCCATTGAATTCCTTAGCAGAAATTGCAAAGAGGGACCCTAGAAAGGGTCATTCCTTACCAGAACAGCATACATGAAACGTGCTTACATTAACTAAAGCATTCATAGCTATTATCCCCAGCCATGCATTCCTGATAGAGCACAAAGAAGTGACAAACTGCTCCTTCCTCTGCTCTGTCAGTAGGGAGCAGGGACTACAAAGACAGCCAAGTTTCTCCTTACCTGCCTAAACGAACTGCACTCAGGAGTGAGACAAAGGTCTTGTCGGTCTGTCTCCGCACTTCAGTCAGCTCCATGTTTATGTGGATGCATTTCCTCCAGCTTTTTGCCTGGCAAATCATTCTCTTGTCAAGAAAGAGGCAGACTTGAAGTACAAGAATGAGTTTAGGGACAGTTTTGTACCTGGAAGCAGAACTTGGTTTCTTCATTAGCCTTGCAGACTGGGGGTAGCTGCAAGAAGTCCCCACAGATGATTAGCTGAATTCCTCCAAAAGGCTCATCCCGTTTTCTGACTACCCTGAAAGGGAGGGAATAGAGGAGAAGTTCTGAATGCCCTCCAGGCCCTGGTCATAGTCAGGTCTCAAGTTAACTTGTTAGTCTGTGAGTATATTCAAACTTATAACACCTGCAGTAAAAGATGATTATTCTCAGCTGTATCAGAAGAGCTCAAATAATTAAGCAATGCTATTGCAAGACATAAAATTTGCTTTGGTTATGCACCCCAGATGTCATTACCAGTCTCGGTTCTTTGTTAGCTGTTATGCTGCAAGAGAGAATGCTGGATACAGCATAAACAGACGGCTGTATTCTGGACTCAGCTCTACAGAAAACACTTGGCTCCAGAGTTGGAAACAGCAGCCACAACAGCCACAGCTGGGGAGTGGGGACACGATCAAAACCTATCTCAAGATAAAGGTCTGCCCAGATGCTGGCTATGACTTCATGCTTCCTTCCAGTCCTATGCCAGTGGCTGCCTGGTATCCATTCACATAACCAGAGCAAGGAAGCAGCCCAGAAATTTAAGGAAGTTAATTTCTGTTAGTTGTTTGACCTGATGATCGCTCACCTCGCTACTGCCTCCAGCTTGTCAAAGAGCTTGCCATCCACCATTGAGATCTCATCGATAATTAAGTGCTGGCAGGCCAGCCAGTGCTGGCGCACCCCAGGCCGCTCTGCCAGCTGAATACACTGTTCCAGCGGTGCCTTCCCAGAGCCGATCCCTGGCAGGGGAGAGGAAAGCAGAGCTTTGGGAAGCTCCTGACTCTTTGGGACAGAAGCAAGAGCTCCCGTGCCCTCGCTGTTGGGCAGACCGCTACCTGCGAAGGCGTGGAGAGTGGTGCCGCCAATGTGGCAAGCTGCCACTCCTGTGCTGGCTGTGGCATAGGTGCTCTTCGGAGGGAGGGAGCCCACAATCTTCTTCAGCAGGAACGACTTCCCGGTCCCTTGGCGGGGTGGGGAGAAGCGTATCAAGGGCGAAGGAACGGGAGAAGCAGGAGGTCAGCTTCACCCGGTGGCAGCCGCCCGGCCCCCTCACCTGCACAGCCGGTGAAGAAGACGCTCTTCCCGCTCCGCACGGCGCCCAGCACCGCCTCCTGCTCCGCCGAGAGCCTCGCCAGGGGCCGCCTCTCCGCGCGGGGCACCTGCGGGACGGGCAGCGGCGCGCCGTGAGAGCGGGGCCGGCAACCGGGGCCA
>NW_010973284.1:10511313-10520404 GCF_000737465.1 Haliaeetus leucocephalus | reverse complement strand
CCCCGCCGCTGCCGACCACCCGCAGCACCGGCTGCCGCAGCTCGTTGCGGCCCAGCAGCACCAGCGCGCCCCGCATCACGCGGCGCCGCGGGGCCTGTCCCCCCGGCAGCGGCTGCTCCACGGCCACCGTGCAGCGCAGCTCCGCGTCCTCCATCCTGCCGCCGCCGCCGCGGGGCCGCCGGCCGTTCAAACCCGCCGCGTGCAGCCGCCGCCAATCAGCGCCAGGGGATTTAACTCGGCGGCCAATAGGAGGCGGGAAGGGAATCGGTCCGGGAGGGGGTGGGACGGAGCACCAGCCTGGCCAGTCAGCAGCCTCGCGGGTGACCACGTGAGGCGTTGCCAGGCCACGGGACGCCGCGTGGCCCGGCGGAGCCATGGCCGCCCGCAGCGGGGAGAAGGAGCCGCCGGACCCGGTGCGGCAGAACCAGCTGCTGTGCGAGCGGGTGCGGAAGGAGCTGCAGTGCCAGAGGCTGCACACGCAGTACGACGTGAACCCGCTCCACCGCGGTGAGGCGGCGCGCGGGCGGCCCCACGGCCACAGAGCACGGGCAGGAAACCCCGAGGGCAAGAGAAGCGTTTGCACCGAGGCGCGGGGCGGAGGGGAAGGCTCGTGGGGCCTGCGTGAGGCAGGGGCAGGAGAGGGCCCCGCAGCACTCAGCTGCGCGCCAGAGACAAGCAGCCGCACCCAGGAACGGCAGCAGTGGCCAGGGAGAGGGGCAGATCCGGAAGGAGCAACTGGTGGGCTTTTCTTTTACCTAAGGAACCAGTCTGCGCAAAGACAGAACGGAGACGTGACCAACTGCCCAGATTAGACAGTGCCTTAGTAAACACGTAGACGTGAGGTGACTGCTTAGGGTCTGGAACCCACGGATCCTGAGCAAACACCGCAGAGCTAAGATGGGGTAGAGAGCCCCAACACTGCATCATGTTTCTTCAGCCCACGGGCTGATTTCTGCCTGCCAGTTCTCAGTCATAGAGTATCATAATCTGTGCTGGCACGGACAGGTGATGTGAATAGATTAACTCAGGTCTAGCTTTTACAATAAAATCAACACAAACCAAAGGAAAATAATTTCCTGAAACTTGGTACTCTGCAGGCCACCGCTTAGGTGGTGTGGAACTTTGCTGTGGTGAATGCAAGCAGCATCCAGCAGAAAATCCAGGCCTTTAGCATGCTTAACCCCCTTCCATTTCTAGGAAGCTGCTATTAGTCAGTACTCTTAATTCATTTTGTTCTGTTCACATGCTGTTCTCCCTTTACAACTTCCGTGAAGTAGCTAGGCCCAGACCGGGGAATAACAAAAAACCCCATAGATATCCTAAACCCGGCTGTGATGCTAAATTCACATTAAGGTAATTCACCTGCATCATTTCTTCCCAGTTCACACGATCACAAAGAAGCCCATGTCTTGGCATGATAATATAGAAGAGCCAGCAGATGGTAAGAAATCTCTGAACAGCTTGTGATAATTACGTAAGAAAATGACTAATAAATAAGATTTTAAAATTCCAATTATTCTAAAAGATGACATACGTGGAAACATCCCTGTGTTAAGAAAGTTAAACTCATTCATGATTTCTGTGAAACATAAGGCAGGTTTTTTTCCACTTTAAGGCCCTTTCCCATTACTTTTCATTATCAGTACAAGCCTGCATTCATGCAACTATGCTTTTATTTTTGTTTTTAGTTATCATACTATAAAATTCTGCTTGAGAATCTAAACCTCTTTCAGGGGAAAACAAAAAAAAAATCTAGAAACATGTTTTATACATACACATTGCCTGTCATTACAGATTCTACTTAGCCACCCCACATGATAAACTGCTGAAATGGCTGCTGAGTCTTGCTTTAGAGCACTAACAACAGGAACCCTTATAGCAACTGCTCCCTTATTTCTAACATGCCAATTTTGTCTAGAAAACTTAACGGTCAGTTAAGGTTGGCCTGCTCTGGTCAAGGATTAGGGGGAGGAAAAAAAACCAAAACAAAACAGGGAAAGGCAGCAGGTCTCAGGCAACTGAGAAAGACAACAGCTAACGTGGAGAGCTGGTTGATGCTAGATGTGGTACAAGAAAATTAAGATACTGCAATACAGTAGACAGGGATGACAGAATTAACAGGACAATATAGGCAGGCAAATCTTGACATTTCATCAGGATAAATTTGAGTAGAAATGTCACCCTGCATTCTCTTACAAGATCATTCGCAGAAGCACACAGGTTGCCTCCAACCTTGGCTTGCTCGCTATTGCTTGGACAGCTTTAGGATGTCCCATTCTAACACACACCCACGGGTGACTGGTTTTCAAATGTACTTACTTTCATTTGTATTTGTGTCTCTTAAACCAACAGCCAAGTTTCTGAATCTTATTCACCACGCAGCACTGGAGCCAACAAAGAAATATGCAGAGCCACAAACTGAAAGCCAAGAAATTGGCTGGAACACAACACCTTTGGTGAGTAGGGTGCTTAAGGACTCAGCTCTTTGCAAGATTCAGAGAGGTTCAGCCCATCACACTGAAAGATACTCACGCCAAGAAAATAATTTGTGACAAACACAGAAAACAGGAATGACTAGGAATAAGCAGAACTGTTCATGGACAAGCTTTTAAAATTTACACCTAAGAGGACTCTTCACACTGGCATAGGCTTGTGAAGAGAAAGAGTAGACTTCCCCTGAGAAACTTGCATGCAACATATCTACAATGACAGTCGACCCCAAGCATATTGCCAAATGCCACATACGTAATCGCGGCTGTTTATTAAAGCATTCAGCCATGAGAAATGGCGTAGTGAGCAATGTGAAGTGACATACATAAGTACTGTGAAAAGAAATGTGCTGCTGTACAGTATCTTTCAAACAAATTGCAAGCAGAACCATAAAATTAATGATCAGCTAAGTATACCCGAGGCAGAATACACCAGTGAGGATTCATTTGGGGAAGCGTGAATAAACAGGAGGAAAAGAAATCTTACTAACGAGCTAAGACATCAATCATATCCAACAAACGAATAGCTGTGACGATGACTGACTTTGTAGATTAGTGTTTCGAGAAAGGCAAATGAGACCCTGATTAATTTTGGCCTGTTACAAAGAAAACTAAGATAAATAAGAAAATAAGAGAGTCTTCTGCAAGTTTTCCTTTTACACTTCAAGTAAACCAGTTACTCATGACAAGACTAGAGACAGACATCCCAGCAGGTCTTTACGCTATTAGATACTGGTGGTAGGATTAGACTGTCAGGAAAGAGGCAACTAAATTTGCTTATAGGGAAGTGAGTTAAATTTATAGAGTCAGGACACATGATGCTGTTTCATACGCTAAGTTTTCCTTTTTCACCAGGTTCTACCGTAATGAAGCAGTAAACAATATATTCTCATATAAGTGGTACCCTACCGTTTGTCACTTCAGCATTTCTCAGCAGCAAGAACACAGTGCATCGCTCTTCTCAGGAGGGACTATTACTACTAGTAATTCTAGTAAAAGCACATGACTATTCATCATTTTTCTTTCCCAGATTCACGTGGATCGTACTGATCGCAGACTCTACTTCCCACGACGGAGAACCGAGATCACTAAATAAATGGCTGCCATGGGGCACGGGGAGGAGCACTCTGAGAACCTGAAGTTGTAGAGTGGCCAAGCCACACAGCTTAGAAGCAGTTAATGACATCTAATCTGTTAGGCCCTGCTTGTTATTAGATAAGTCTGGTACATTTCTGGCAAGAGAAGATAGCAAGGAAAGGGAAGAGAGAAACTCAGTCTGTCCAGATCTGCAGCCTGGCAATAGTTACAGAAATAAACCTATTTATAAGATTGCTGCATTTGTCTCACTGCTGTTTCCAAACCCATCTATATAAGTAGTCTAAAAACCACTTTAACATCTCAACAGGCTTCAGACTTCTTATTCTGACATTGGCAACGTGACCCAGAACTCAAGGTTCACCAAGTACATGTCAACAGTAGCTGTGGAAAAAGCTGTCAGAATGAAGGGAACAAAGGGCAGGCTTCAGCCACTGTTCATAACACAGTTCAACATGAATTAGACATAGTTCTGTGCAAACCATTTAATGCGTTCACACACCAAAGGTTTAAGTAGAAAACAATCCTTCAACGAAACAGACAGTAAGAAGAAATTAGTGATAAGGCACCAGCTTCCACTGACTTTTTTCTTGCCACTTGAAAGCACCCAGCTTGCTCCACGGTTAGCTGCTTGATGACAGCAGAAACACATCTTGTAACACACGGAAACACAGGAACCCCACCGGGGAGCACGGTCCTCCTATCGTGCTCGGCTCTTCATTTTCTGCCTTGCTCTCTTTCCAGGTCTCTTCTGCAAAAAAAGGACAGATTCAGATCTTTATTTTCATGTCCTCAATCTTTATGCTAGCTCTATAGCTTGGGGAGGATACCAAGGAGAGGATACCTCTGGAGAGGGAGGTTTTGGGACACAGGTAGCAACAAACAGTACTTGCTAACTCCCCCACTCATTTCCCTGCTCCGAACCACCACGCTCAACTCTGTCTGCAACTGAATTATGCTCAGCTCCCACAGACAGACACTGTCACTTCCAGATGCTGCAGGCACCCATCAGCTCTCCCTCCCAGACCAGGGCTGGCTTCCTAGCTAACCAGGATCATTTGCATGCAACATTTTACTTACATTGAGGGCTTTTTTTCCTCCTTTTCCTGATTTTCCTGGGCCTTTGTTGTGAGCCACTTTTGACCGGAAGCTGGATACATCATTAAAACTCTCCTTTGTGTTCCACTTTGAGCCCTTCTTCTTCCCACCAAAACCAAACTTCTGATTCTTGTATCGTCTTTTGGCATTTGGTCTGAAAAACAACCAAACAGCGTCATTGTCTATATTCCTTTCCTCAAGAAGCTCTCAAGAAGGCACATGTATCTGCTGACGGACTCCCTTTCCCCTCTTACTGAAGAGACAGAAATTAGCACATTTCAGTCGCCATTCAATTCTGGCCACAGTTTTCCTCCTCTTTAGGGACAGAAAGCCACCTCAGGCTTACTTTAACAAACATTAATCAGAACAGCTTTCTTGTTCCACAACATGATCCCCTAAAAGACTGAAAAAATCAGAGATTCTACATTTAAGTATCTTTCTTTTCTGGTCTCACCCCTTCTTTATCCGTTGACTTGCACTGCCTTTTTTATTCCCTTGAGATGATGTCTGCTCTTCATCTAGAAAATCCAGCTTGTCGGAGAGACCTGCAAGAGCAAAGACATAACAGTTGCTCAGCTACCATCACAGAAAATACAAATTTTCAGTCTAAACAAGTGTCGTGGTTTAACCCCAGCCAGCACCTAAGCACCACGCAGCCACTCACTCACTCCCCCCCCACCCAGTGGGATGGGGAAGAAAATCGGGAAAAGTAGTAAAACTCGTGGGTTGAGATAAGAACAGTTTAATAGAACAGAAAAGAAGAAACTAATAATGATAATGATAACACTAATAAAATGCCAACAGCAATAATAAAAGCATTGGAATGTACAAATGATGCGCAGTGCAATTGCTCACCACCCGCTGATCGAGACCCAGCTAGTCACCGAGCAGTGATCCCCTGCCCCCACTTCCCCCGGTTTGTACACTAGATGGGATGTCCCATGGTATGGAATACCCTGTTGGCCAGTTTGGGTCAGCTGCTCTGGCTCTGTCCTGTGTCAACTTCTTGTGCCCCTCCAGCTTTCTCGCTGGCTGGGCATGAGAAGCTGAAAAATCCTTGACTTTAGACTAAACACTACTGAGCAACAACTGAAAACATCAGTGTTATCAACATTCTTGCATACTGAACTCAAAACATAGCACTGTACCAGCTACTAGGAAGACAATTAACTCTATCCCAGCTGAAACCAGGACAACAAGTCATAGCAACAAGTCACCCTCACTGAAGAACAGCTACTTGGGAGGATTTTCACTACCACTGGCACATGATTTTGCACAGCAGCAGCCTTTCAAGCTTACTGCCCAGCACTACAGATTGACAAAACACATCACACTGCCTTACACTGCTCACACATCGCTATTCCTATTATACATGCGCTCTCTTAGACAAGTTAGCTTTACCTTTCTGGTATTTCTTGACTGCATTCAATATATTTTTTTTCTCCTTTTGTCTCCTCTGCAGAATCTCAGTTTGCACCTGAGATTAGAAACAGAATGTTAGTGTTGTGCCTTTTAGTGTCCCATACCTTTTTTTTGGGTTTTTTTTTTTTTTTTTTTTAGGTATCCCATCTTTTACTCTGTCTTCCTTTAAAGCAGCTAGACAGAAGACTAGACAGATTCCATATATCTTAGCCAGCCTCCTGTGGTCTCACTTTCTAAGCTCCTCACTCAGTCTCCAGATTCTTGTCATAGATGGATGTCTATCCCTTTTGTAGCTCCTCCTCACCTTCTTGCCGTATTTTCTCATTGCACGGAGCTGTTTCGCTCTCTCAGACCTCTCCATTGCTTCCTGTTTACTCTTAAGCTTCTGTCGAATCTTATTAGGGGATAGAAAAAAAAATTATCAGTAACACAAAAGAAAATATGAGAATTTTATGATTGCTGTGCAGTCCTGAAGTCAATAATTATGTGAACTATTAATGAGTGGAAAAACGAAAACATCTCTCAATCAGACAATGGTTCATAAGGCAAAATGTTCTTTCAACTCAAGGCTGGAACAGTTATTACAGAAACTTCTGAACTGATCTGTACCCAAAATCTGGTTAAAAAGACAAAACTCACACAGGGACAAGACAAAGCCTTATAATGGGCCCTAACAGAACTGCTAAATAAGAGTATCTTGTCACATCTTGTCAGTCTACTCAGTTGTACATAGAAGACTTGAGTTTCTTTCTTGTCATTATTAAAAGTAAAGCACTGAAGAAGAGTCAACAACCCTTCCATGCCATAGAAAACATGTTTTTCATTCCCTTCTTGTTCACAAACATTTCTATAAGGATGCCACATAACAAGGGATTACAAAGATTTCAACACAGATCATCTGCCTTCAGTCTGTGACTCCACTAGAAGATTAAAGACTCTGTTCTTCAAACAGAAGCCAGCAAAAGAAGGTAACGGTAACGTGCAGAATTGACTTAAGCCTCAGCACAAGCTAATTATTAATCTTCATCTTCTCTAGGAAGACTCTATCAGCCATCAAAACAGTGACCAAGTCATACATGAACCTCCAAATTAGACTCCAGCTCATGTTCGTTTAACTTACACAATGCAGCCTTTTTTCCAAAACTAAAACAAAAATTAGGGTTCCGTTTTGAACAAAGACCACAATCAAGAAGTAAGTTTGTGAAATTCTTATTTCCTACACAAATCCGACTTACTACCCATGATAGATTAATTCAGTAACACACAGTTTAAAATCACAGAGAACCAAAACACACTAAGTATAAACAAAGGGTGATAAACAAGGAAAAAGGATCACGTTAATGCTACAGTTGACTGCAAGTCTTAGGCCAAAGAACATAACCACAGCCAACTTTACAACCACTGTCACACATATGGAGAAAAAGTCTCCGTTTTTGGTATTAAATACATTCAGGACAGAATATGAATCCTGCTTTTCTACTTTATGTTCCAACCTATTACGGAAATCCCCACATTGCACTGAAATACCTAAACAGGAAGAATTTCCTGCCACAAACAACATTTCAAACACAAACATTGTCACAGACATTTGTCAAAGAGATGAAGGTAAGTATTCACACATCACACAAAGTTAATCCCTAACACCAGCTGAAACCAACACATAACACAGGAAAGCAAGCCACTATTCACTGCACATACCTTCTGCATCTGTTGGTCTGACTTGGCCATCTCTGCAAAGTAATCATCTGGCCTTCTAGTAGGAATTTGGAGCTTACGCAACCTAGGTAGGGCTTCCAGGACCGCTGCCTGAGCCTGCCGGTAACTAGGAAGACAGCACAGCACCAGCTCTTATATCTTGCACATATACATTTATCTAGTTTCCAGTTACAGTTTTATATGCTGGATTATAAAAGGCAAGGCAAAACAAGAGAACTGTAATAATCCCAAAAGAAATCCACAAAGAAAACCCCATATCCTGTGTTAAAGCCATCGTGCTGCAACCAAGGAACTTTTAAAATCAACTTTTCAGCAAAGGATGGAAGTCTGCTGCAAGGAGGGAAATGATTTATTTCCAGTCACAAGACAAGTTAAATATACTACCATTAATTTGTAGTTATTCTGGAAAACATTCAGAGCCATCAAATGTAAAATACACGGCCCAAGAGCAACCCGATACCGGTGACAGCCAGTGTGGCAGTCTGCAGCACACCTGCAAAACACGCCTCCAAGCACGCAGCAGTATGCCGACACCCTACAAGAAATCTCCCTTTTGGACACTTACAAGCTCATCTCTCTCTGGAAATCATTCTCAGGATCAACAGCATCCTTGTTAGGCGCACTCTGTGAGGCAGGGTCCACGACCTGGCCCGAAGTCACATCCAGCCTTTCCACCCAGGCCAGCTGCTGCTTCAATTCGGACAGACACTGCTTCAGGCCGTCCTGCGGAAGAAGCACACCTCTGCCCGCCACCGCACAGAACCACCTCCCCAAGGCCGGCCCGGCTGAACGTCCAGGTCACACCGTGGGCTGCCGCTGCCCCACGGCCGCGGGGTGACACCCCAAATCACCGCAGCGGTGCAGGAGCCCTGGAGGCCTGCCCTGCCCTGCCCCGACCTCCGCGGCCCCAGCCCCGGCGGGGGCTCCTCTGCCCCGGGAAGGCGCCGTCCCGCCCCGCGGGCCCCGCTCACCGCGTCGTTGCGCCGCTTCGGCCGCTCCTCCAGCACCACGTTGAGCCCCGGCTTCAGCGCTCCCCTCGAGAAGGCCTCCTGGAGCTGCGGAGAGGCCACGGTCAGACCGCGCCGCCGGCGGGGGGACACCGGGCGGCCTTACCCCACGGCTACCGGGGGAGGTCTCGCCACCGCGGCCGCGGGCTCACCTCCGAGTCGGAGAGAGACGAGTCCTCCGAGCCGGAGTCCGACCCGGAGTCGGAGAGGGAACCGCGCCGCGCCATGCTGCTGCCGCCGCCGCTTCCCCCCGCCTGCGCGCGC
>NW_010973284.1:10442847-10511177 GCF_000737465.1 Haliaeetus leucocephalus | reverse complement strand
CCCCGGCCCCGGCCCGCCCTGCCCTGACCCCTCTCCTCCCCGCAGGCACAGAGAAGAGCCGGGGCGTGCAGGCGCTGGCCGGCAGCCCCAGCCGGCGGTACCTGGCCGTCTCAGAGACGGTGGCGGAGCAGCCGGTCCTGACGGTCTACGAGCTGTCGTCGGTGCCGGCGCGGCGGCGGAGGACGCTGGCCGCCGCCGAGCTGCCGGCGCGGGAGGCGGTGTCCCTGGCCTTCTCCCCCGACTGCCGGTACCTGGCGGCCGCCACGGCCCCCCCCGAGGGGCACCTCACCTACTGGCTGTGGGAGAAGCAGCGGCTGATGGCGGCCGTCCGCCTCGAGGCCCCGGGCAGTGGCGTCTGCCAGGTAGGGGCCGCGGCCCTCACGGGCTCCCCGAGCCAGCCCCGGGCCCGGCCGGCTCCCCCCGGCCTCGCCGGGGGACGAGGGTGCGCACGCCTGCCTCCAGAAGTGAGCTGGGCCGGCGCCTCTGCGGCTTGTCTTTAGCATCGTGATTCACGGTTGGCTGGTTCTTCGGGAGCCTGTCGCACTGTTTCAAAAAGGTGGAGAAAAGGATCAAACTTTAGTTCACCAGGTACCGGGTAGCACGTAAATTCAGTCTACAGGATATGCGCGCAGTACATTTTCCTGTGGTCGCGTAGCTTCTCTCCAGGGCAAGAGAGGGAGGGGAGGGCTCCACACCGTAGATTTTATGTAGTTTCTGTGGCCTTTCCTGGCGCCTGCTGTTGGCCTTCCTCAGCAATAGGACACTGGGCTAAATAAATTTTTGCTTTGCCCCGTAATGGACGTTCTCATGTCCATATCGCTTATATCACACGAGATTCTCTTATATCACATGACATCTATGGCATGGGGCCAGTGCAACTGGCCAGCGAGTGTGCAATGTGTCCCTTGTGTCCCTGCAGAAACGCTCATTAAATGCATTGGCTGTGCTCAGCAGGCGTAACACACATCTTGGAAGCTCTTGGCATGTTCGTGCACCTTTTGCTTCCTGCAGTCTGTTCTATGTACAGTTCAGAAGAGTAACCCAGGAAGAGTGGCTAGGAGCAGGCTGATGGCACTCAAACAATTCCTGCATCCTGCTTTGGGTGCCCTTTTTTAGTATCTTTCTTGCGGGGAGGTAAAAGGCTTCCAGTACATGGGTTGGTTGGACCCTAGCTGCCATTTTTTTCCATGGTACAGCTACAAGCAGAGGTTGGGTGAGCTACTGACTTCATGAGCTCAATTCCTAAAGAGAGGAAAGTGACTGTAAAGACAACTGCTGACTAAAGTTCCATTAAGAATGAAAAATGAGGTCTAACTAACTTCATGTTGGGTGTTGAGATGGCTATTCCACTGTTTTCACCAATAAACACCTAATCGTGTGAATCAATATGCGTAATGGGCAAGGTTTGCCTGAAAACAGAATTTATTCCTGGCCTTTAAGAATGAATGGTCCCACTTTTCAGGAAGCTTGCTGCCAGAAAACTTGCTAATCAGCAGTAAAGAGGTATTTTGGCCTTACTTTTGTCATTTAATCCTGAGCGCAGAGACAACTTTCTTTTTGGTATTGCATTGTGATTCAGATAGCATCTTAGCTTAATAGAGTAAATGTATTTGTAGCATTGTGTAAAACTGATATACACATCTTTGAAAGGGGGAGAACTGCAATGTAGTTATGATGGTTATTTCTTAGTCTCTTCTCTGCTCCTGTATGTTTCTATGAACCTTCTTCCCTTGTTTGTTTTTCTGTATCTGGTGCTGAAAGTCTTCAGAACAAGTATAATATTTGCTTATTTGTGAACATAGTTTTGTAATGTAATTTCTCTCCCTTTTGTTCCATAGGTGAGCTTTAGTCCTCGAGACAATGCACAGGTTTGTATCACTGGAAATGGCTTTTTTAAACTTTTTAAGTACAGTGAAGGAACTTTGAAGCAGATGAATTTACAGAAGGGAGAGCCACAAAACTACTTGTGCCATGCCTGGCTATCCGAGGAGGAAGTTATATGTGGCACTGACACAGGCAAGCTTATCTTGTTTGAAACTGGAGAGCTGCACTGGGAGACAAGTGTAGAGTACAAAAAACCACCCAGGGAACTAGAAGAAGATACAACAACAGAAGAATATGAGAGGTAAATCTGCTAAATACTATTACTAATAGTTTCATGCTTGTGCATGCAGATTAGTTGCATTCACTAATTTCTTTCTTGTCCAGTTTATGAATGGGTTATAATATTCTGATTGCTGCTGATAAACATTTTTTGTTTTGTCCTTCTTTATTCTTAAGTCTTTATGTGTTTTCTGCTTGCAGTTCTTCTGATGTCCCTTGTGGACTGGCATCTGAAGATAATGGATCACAACAGGATTCTTTGCCTCAAATATCTGCAGTTGTAGCTTATTCCAAAGGCTTTGCATGTTCATCTAGCCCAGGAGTTGTTCTTCTGTTTGAAAAGACCAAGGAAAAGGAAGTCTACAAGGAGAGTCAAGAAATCTGGGTAGGGAGAAAAAAGCTTTTCCAAGCAATTATGCAGCAGAGGCCTGTTTAGAGGGGTGGGGGTGGCTCCAATTCAGTTTTATTAATAATAATTTTTAGCACATCTCTAAACTACATTGTAAGCATTAGCTAACTGTCCTGGTGGTGTTGAAAGTAAGGGAGTTGCCAGAGGTCACACTGAAAGTCAGTGACAGATATCCTTTTGCAAGGTAGCTCTGCATGTTCCCACAGGTAAAATGTGCTTTGAGGCTGCTAAACTTCAGGAAACCTTTAAGAAACTTTTATTTATGGAGACTTTTGGAGCTAAGAAGTAGTCTATATCAGTTTTGAAGAACTAAGCTGCTTGGGTTTTTTCATGGCAAAGCTTTTCTCCCCTCAGATATTTATTATAGCTGTCATGAGACTTGTGCACTCTTAAGTAATCTAGTAAGATTTCTAACTGTTCTATAGCAAGCTGCGTGCATTGACTTACTGCAATCTTTGGATAAGAATATTTAACTCTGATGATCTGGTCAAGCCTTCATACTCTGGGCCTAAAATGTCAGATCTTCCCTATGCACAAGACCCTGTTATAAGAGTGTTATCAACCTGAATGATACAATGCAAAGATTCTGAGATCACAATTTTCTCGATGTTTTTCTGCTACCGTTTTCATTTTTGTTTAATGCATTAGTTAAGATTACTGCTGAAATGTCCTCTGATACTTTTTTCAGCTGTAATGCTATAGATAGTTAGATTATGTTGTCCTCTATTCCCTGCCTTGCAGTAGTTATGTACTATTAAATATCCAAGTTGTCTTACTGACGTTATGTATATGCTTATTAGAGTAGCATTAGAGCAAAAGTTTGTGTGTTTGTGCATGCCTGCTACTAAAACACGGAGAACTGGAATATCCCATGGGATGCATTTCTTGTGCAGCTTCCTCAGGACCTGTTCAGAAGTGAGCCAAAAACATCAGGCAGACAGGACATTATATGTATATGCTTCAGCCCCTCTGAGGAAACGATGGTCGTTAACACAAATAAAAATCAGCTTTACATGTTTACTATGCTCTCCACCAATCTTATGAAGGTGAGTGCAATCTTATCACATTCTACAGCCATCATGTCTAGTAAGGGGTGTATTGGAATGGCACAGGCTATTTAGTGTCGCGTTCTATGTTACCTTCTCATAAAATCTATCAAATAGTGTCTGAACCCTTAAAGCTGATGATATGAAGTGGTCTGCATGCTTCTCTGAGCGCTGTATTTCAGCAGCCCCTTGCTCAAGCATCCCTCCATATGAATACCTGATGTTAGTCAGCAGAATGATAGAGGACATGGTTAAGACTGTTTAAGGGTGCATGTCTGTTGAACCACTTAAGTAAGGCTTTAACAGAGAGATTTTTAACATAACTAGTAGTTTATGCTCCACTGTAATATGCAGAAACTTCAATGCAATGATAAAGCTGGAACAGCCATGGAAATCTGATGTTACTCTAAAATAATAGTTGTTGAAGTCCTAGTTAGGAGTGAAACCTCTTTGTGAAGAACAAACACAGTGAAAAACATTCCCTACTCTGGAGGAATTAAATAATACAAAGACAAGAGATAAAAGTATTACCATGAACTAGACTTACATGGAGTTAAATACCTAAACTGTATGCAGGCATACAGAAAGATCTTTACAGGAAAGAGTTTTGTAGTTATGGGTCCTTTTTCTGCATGCAGCCTAAAATTTTATTGGTGCCTCACTTCCAGCATGTGCTAGCTAAACATCCTGGTGAAGTTACTTATCACTTATCACTTGATTATTTTTAAATATCTGTCTGACCAGAAGGTTTTAACTGAATTCTGTAGGTCCAGTTTTATTTATCTATCTAACTTGCATTTCTTTGGACACTTATAATTATGTTCTGCTCTCACTAGTGTATGAGAACTATGGAGCCTGCATCTTCCCTGCGTCACTTTTATTATTAATAAATAGATTATTAATAAATAAATTAAAACTGATTCTAACATTGTTATGTTTTTAACATTGTTGGGTTCAGACCAGTGCAGTGAAAGGATTAAGTGGTTTCCTCAAAAATATTTGATTACTGTACACAAAGAGCTATGATAGATTTCTTACCTGACTTACTGCCTGCAGTGAAATATTTGTGATCTTTTTATGTTCTTATTGCTTCTCAGGAGAAGGCAGCTTATTTTTCGTATCTGAATTTCCCATTGCATTCTGCTTCAATCACTGGTCTGGACATCTGCATGTGGAAACCCATTCTTGCTACTTGTTCCCTCGATAGATCTGTCCGCATCTGGAATTACGAGACGAAGTAAAGAGTTGTTTGTGTTTGTTATTACCTCTTGCTTTTTTGTATATTTTATTTAGCAGGCATCAGCAGCAATCTCATATGAATGAGAGCATTGTTCTGCTGAAATTCTTCTGTGGTGTGGGACGTAAGTGGTCTTACTGACATGATTTGGGCAGTGTTAATATGCAGTGCTTTTAAAACCAGTGCCAGAAGAATCCAAAACCTTTTCTATTAAGCCATATTGATGTCAGACTTCTCATGTGTTTTGGGGAAAAAAAAAAAATCTTCAGAAATGTTTCATTCAGCTTTGTCTTGAGATACTGTTGTCCCCTATCCTGCTTCATAGCCATAGTTCTTAAGCAAAATTACTTGTCTTTTAAGGCTCTGTGGAGGGAGAGTTGGGGAAAAACAAATGTCAGACAAGATGTTTGTGTAGATTTGCAATCAGCAGTTCATTTACCGTCTTCATTATATTACAGTAAACAAGGATTTGCTCTTGCACCTTCTACACCTTCTCTGTGAACCAGAAAGTTCAGATTTGCCTTTGTTTCCTGTAACATCTCTGTGATTATTACTTAATCGAATGACAACGTATTTCCTCAAGGACAAGGCAGAGTCAGATTGTAGCTGCAGGTGTCCTTGCCGGGCCAGATGATGTCCTGTCAAGTGTGCATAGGGAGTTTGTACTATTCCATACTGCGCAATGGTTTTCTCTTTCAGCACTTTGGAGCTGTATAAGGAATATCGTGAGGAAGCATACACAGTATCACTTCATCCCACTGGCCTTTTCTGTTTGGTTGGGTTTTCTGACAAACTACGATTTATAAGTCTACTGTATGAAGACATGCATGTTTTCAAGGAGTTTGCTGTGAGAAAGTGTAGAGAGGTAAGGAGTGGTGCAAAAATGAAACTGGGGAGTCATAGGGAGCAAAGTGGTGAAGAACATGACAGAAGATAGAAATGTCTCCAATAGATCCTAGTAGGATTTAGGATATCAAAGCATTGAGAAGAGGATTCCAACTGTTGGAAAATAAGCCTGGAGGCTGATGGATGACTGTGGACCTGGGAAGCAGCAGAAGGGGTAGTTTGCTCAAATACTCAAGGACTGAATTTTACAGGGGAAAGCAATTAAGAAAGCAGTAAGAGGCTAATTATGTCATGGAGTTTTCTTTTTGTGTAACATTCTGATATTAGACGATGTCATTGGAATTCAATGCATGAATGTTTTTATCCACTGCATCTACAGTAATGGGTGGTTATGTTCTTATTGTAGTGCTCATTCAGTAACGGAGGCCATCTTTTTGCTGCAGTTGATGGAAATGTGATTCAAATTTATTCCAGCATCACCTTTGAGAATATTAATAATCTGAAAGGACATAGCGGGAAGGTTAGTAAACACATTCTATAAGATACAACTCATTGAAGTATGAACTAGTTGGTAAGATGCGTTTTGAAAAGGTGAAGTACAATTTTGGATCAGAAATGGGCCCCAAAATTAAAAATAGAAATACAAAAGTCAGTTTTCTGTGGTCAGAAGTCAATGTATGCATGCACTAAATACATCTAAAGAGTCTGTCCTTAAATTGAGGGTGAATGATTGGCAGATGGCTGAATCAGGAAAAACATCCCAGTAATAAATTAAAAAATAAAATGTACTACTCACTATTGAAATGAGCTTTTTCCTGACAGTGTGTTCATAAAGTAGCTCTTACTGATTATTTTTTTTAAATGCTAAAATGGGATTAGTTGAGAGACATCTAGGGGTTTTAAAGTAAGACTTAGAAGTATGATTCCAAAGTTGTTATGGATCTACCAGTAAAATGACTCCATGTTTTATGTCTATAAACTACACATCGTGCTCCTTGGTGTGTTTTGCTTTTGCCAGATACATGCAGTTAAGTGGAGCGCAGATGATGCTAAATTTGTCTCCTGTGACACACATGGTGCTGTGTATGAGTGGAACTTGTTGACAGGTGAAAGGGAGTCAGAGTGTGTGCTCAAGTCCTGCATCTACAGCAGCATTGCCCTGTCTTCTGATGCCAAAATCATCTTTGCTGTTGGATCTGACCAAACTCTTAAAGAAATTTCAGAGTCTTCGGTGAGCTAACAAGCACTCTGGGATTTTGCTAAGCTCTCTGGGGAGGGTACTAGTGCTTTGGTTTCCTTATCATCCATTTGCTAAGTAGAAATCAGCCTGGTTTTGATAGCTGCGATATTTACTGATGCTTTTCTTGTGTTCTTATGTCCTTTACCATGAAACCTGAAATTTTGTTGTAGTTTTGTATTTTTAAAACTTGGATTTACCTAGAAATCTTCTAATCTGGCTAACAAACTAACTTGGGAATATTGTATCAACTGTTTTGCTGAAATACAAGTGTATAGCATCTACCGCTGTAGGCGATGTGCATTTTTTTTTTTTGTCCAAAATAGTAGTAAATTGTATGTGATAACCATTACGTCTTTCAGAAGTGATCAACGTTTGGAACTTGGCTTGAAATTTTAAGAGTGCATATCTATAAACCTTAATACTAATTACTCTTCCTGGCTTTAATCCTATAGGCACGTAGATTCTTTTAACTGCATTATTTGCTGCAGGCAGGGGTATGACAATTGCTCATGCAATAAGTAATCAAATAGTATTGGGGAACTTAATGTAATGTGAGGAGTTTGTGTGTTTTGTTGTTTTTTGGTTTTGGTTTTTTTTTTAGATCCAGCATGAAGTGCCTGCTTTTGATGTTGTTTATACTGCAGTAGCTGTTTCATATTCCGGGCACATGGTATTTGTTGGTACATCTCTGGGGACAATTCGAGCTATGAAGTACCCGTTACCTTTGACAAGGGATTTCAACGAGTATCGGGCCCATGCAGGTGCTGTTACAAAGGTAACATAGACTACTTTCTTTTCCCTGCGATACCAGCTGCACACGTCTCCTTTAGCATTGATTCTCCTTCCCGTTTCATAGCATAATACATTAAAACTAAGGTTAAGCCTGCATGTGAAGAATGAATATTGCAACATTTATAGAAGTCCTGTCTCTCAAAATAGATGTCACTGGATAAGCTGTTGTTGGCTAAAAAGTGGCTTGCACCAGGATACGTAACATGGCGTATCCCTGATGGAGAATTATGATATAGCTCTTTCTGGAAAGAGGAAGATAAAGTTATGCAGACTTTAAAACCTCTTGTGAGAATAGAAGTAGGAATGAGATAAATGTATTAAGTAACTTGCTGCCAGGGTAAAGAGCAGAAGAGATTGCAGTACTGGTCTGCTAACCAGAGTGTATATCTAAAAGGCTAATGAACAGCATCTCAAAGGTGGGGGATATGGAATAGACCCTGCAACCATGGAACATTTCAGTGTGCTTTCTCCAGGAAGCCACATGTTCTGTCTTGCTACAACTGTTTGTAATTTTGGCATTTTAAGTATCACTGTCAAATACAGCACCTTGACTTAGAGTTGCACAGTCCAACATTAGTCTATGAACTTCAGTTACTGGAACTCTACTTTCACCTCATTCGTAAGCTGTGTCAGCTCCCAGGTACTCTATGCCAGGCCACGCAGTCACAGGAGGCCTGGAGGAGGTGACAGCAGTTATTACTAGATAGTTCTTGGTGGGCTTATTTGCAGATTCAAAAGAAAAAGTTTAGCTATCTGTTGCTCAAACAACTTCACAAAGGAAAAAGCTAGAGACCTTTGTAATTGTCATATAAGATGCCTGTCTGTGCTATAACTGTCTAGAAGGTCTTGTCTGTTCCAGGTTTTTAAAAATCTTCCTACAGCTTTGAGAGCAGAAGCAGATCCAGTGTCTTCACATGTTCTTCTATTCTTTGCCTTCCCCTGTTGTTTGGACCGGGGCGGAGCAGGAGTAGAGGACATAATCAAGATGTTGGTAGTGGGCCTATGTTAATATTTCCACTGTTGACTTTATGTGGTAGAAATGACAGGGAGTATGTGGGTGGGGAGAAAAATTTGGTATAAAATCAAACTGTCTCTCCATTCTTCCTTGTCTCTACTATTATTTTGTTGTCTCCTACTTCTAAGATGTCCATAACAAACAATGACCTATTTCTGCTGACTGCCTCAGAGGATGGCTCTATATTTATCTGGAAAGTGTATGATAAAGGAGGTGGGATACTGAAATGGGTAAAGGAAGTTGAGTATGCTGAGGAAGTACTGATCATGAGATCAGATATCGAAGAGAAGGTAAGAGGAGCAACTTGTGAACATGAACCATAGGATTCCTAGTGTACAGCTTGTGAATTACATTTGCATGGTGTTTGTGACTAGCTATTCCTATATGGCCTTCTGTTTAAGAGGGCTTGCATGGCTTTCATCATAAAAAGAGGTTACAGTAAGTAGCTGCAGCTGCTTGTTAATATGCAAACTGCGTTATATGAACAGTGAGTATGGAGAACAGTTTAGACTTCTCTCTTAATACTTTCCCCAATCTCTTGAAAGTAGTTTTAATGGAGTAGAGAACTCAGAAGCTGCATTTCTGTAAACAATCTTGTAAGATAACAAAGGAACCTTATTTCTGGAAATTCTTGGCCTGTCTGTCTGAAAATTCTCTGCAAAAGCTGTCTTTCATAAATATGTGTATGTAAATAAAACATCCTTAACAAGCTGTTGCTAATGACAAATAATCTCTCTGTTAAAACTGTCTTCTCATCCATGTCCTAACAGAGTCAGGCAATGCTAGACCTGCAGATTCGTGTGAAAGAGCTACGGACAGAAAATGATTACCAGCTACGTCTCAAGGACATGTATTGTAATGAAAAAATAAAGGAATTAGAAGAGAATTTCACGCAGGAAATAAGCTCCCTTAAAACCAAACACCAGGTATGATTCATATTGCGGAACCAAATACCAAGAAATCTTTCACTGAAGAGTTGAATTCAAGCTTGCATTATATATGTATGAATGCCATAAAGCATCTGAAAAATGAAGCATTCCTTTCCAATAAAGATGTTCTTGATATTTGTAAAGCATGAAGCTACTTTTGAGTCAAGTATCTTGTAAGTACAAGGGAATGCAAGAGTTCTTCTATGTAGCCTATAAGTATCTTCACATAAAACCAGTTCCAGCAATAAATGCTGCTTAAGACCAAGGATCAGTAAAGCTATATCACCCTGAAGTAGAAATGGGACTATACCTTAAAAGCTCTGTCATATAAAAGGTTGCAGCTGCTGCAGAATCCAACAATTATTCTTCTTAATGCCACCTTCTTTATGCCCTGGCCACTTAGCTTTTTTAAGAACATCTTGTATGCTTTTTGAAAATAGAAGTAAAATATATTTCCTGGATTTCTTCTGTTCATGTGTTTATTGATTTCTCCGTGGTCATGAAGCAGGACTTCCCTGAAAGGCAAAAGCCAAGATAATTTCTCCCAGTGTCATACTTATCTGTGTCCGTTAATTCTATTCTGTCCGTCTGTCTGGTGCACACACCAGATTTCTGACCTGTAATTTGCTGTATTTCTGGACCCTTTTTAGGGTTAGAAGGCAAGTGATCCAATAGCAATTTCTATGGCAGTAAGATGGCTTGAAGTGAGAGATTACACATCACATGATTCAATTCTGTCAACTTCATGTTCTTTTCAAGCTTTTGGATGAATATTAACCTGTCCTGGTGATTTGTTAGTGCTTATTTTGTTGAGTTGTACATAGTCCCTTCAAGCAGTATTTCAGTTTGACTCCACATAAGGAAGGATTCCAGTATGAAAGCTTGCCAAGTTACTTAATAGTTTTACTATTTTATGGTCTTGTCATTTTCAGGTGCTCCTTTTATACCTTTCTTGTCTTTTGGCCCTACAAATGTTCTGGCAGGTTTCTGATTTTGATTTTTTTGAGGAAGTTTAATTATTAATTTTAATGTTTTCTTCAAGTAGTTCCTCAGGTTCTTTGGCTTTTCTCATTGTGGTTTTTGCATTTAAGTAACCTGAGTTTTAACCTTTCTATTCTTCCTCATTTTTGCACAGCTTGACCTTTTACAAGAAAGCCATTTCAATTCTTATAGATTCCTCTACCTGTGTTTTATCTGTGCTGGTTTTCTTCTGCAGTTCTTCACGTCTTTTCATAGGTAGCACTTGGCTATAGAGTTATAATAATCTCAGCCACGCTGAAACTTCTTTAGGCTTGTTGATTATAGGCTTGCAAGCAAATGCCTTTGAAGGTGAATAAAAGTTTTCTAAGCAGGCAAGTTGTACTTCCTGTCTGACTATCAGTACGTATTAAGGTTAAACTGAACGACAGATTTGGACAGGCTTGGGGCTAACCTTTCTAGTTGTTGTGGCCAGCAGTCAAATGGAGCATTTCTGCTTATGTAAGACCCATACAGTTGTTATGAGAAGAAACTGAAAAAATTGTACCTATGGTATAATTCCCAACTTTTCTGGGAAGTTTCTCACCCATTTTCTTGTTCCAGTTCTTTGTGCTTTTTTAGAAGAAGTGGTAGTTGGACATTCCAAGCAAATGGCATTCAGAACTCACTTTTGCTTAGGTTTATGTCATTCTGTGCAATTGTCAGTGTTTTAGGACCTCAAGGTTGCTTCTAGTGAGACAGGAAGCAGCTTGAACTTTAATATCTGGACAACAATTTGTGGAACTGCAAATTCTTCTCAAGCAGGCACACACAAAGAAGTGGGAGCTTTTGTAGCTCACAAACTTTTCTTGTTAGATTAGTGTTATACAGTACCCTGTATTATATGAACTCCATTTGCTACTTTCCCTTAGCTCTCCATAGTTTTGTAACTTGTCATAACAAACTAATCTCTGGGAAAACTTGGCTTAGTGACACATGGCATCTGAATTTTGGTGAGAGGCTTCAAACATGAATTCTGTTGTGTATGTGTTCCCCACCATGGTCAAGAGCACAAATGATTTGGACACTGCTTTGCCTAGTTTCAAATTAAAATGTATTTTTCTTATTTTTTTCCCCAGATTTTACAGGCAGAGAAAGAAAAACAGGAGCTACAACACCAGTTTCAACTGTCTGAGCTGATGAATAAACAGGCCAGGGAGGTGCAACAGTTAGGTTAGACTGTAACAAGTGTTTGTAACTAGAATGTGGAGGAAGTGCATTAGATTCATAGCAAGTAATGTGACAGGGAGGGATTGCTAGAGTACAAGTACAAGGAAAAATGCATGTATGTCATATAGGTATTGCGGACCAAATGTTTGTCTAAACTGCACCACAAACATGCACATGGGCACTGTATCTTAGATGTATCGGTTTTGAGATTAGTAATTTCTTCATTTAACTTATAGCTCACTGTGCAAGAATAGTGAAGTCATACAGTTCAGCAACGAGGCTAATGTACAGTGCACACAACATGTAAATACCTGGACCCCAGAGTCATAATCAAGATAAAATAGAAGTACTGCAAATTAGTACCAAAAAGCAAGTCCACCCATAAATGAGTCCATTGCCTACTCATACTCTGTAACAGTTGTGCTCATGCAGCTCTGACATGGTTGTCATCTCAAGAGAATGCCTAAATTAGCTGTTATTAATTTGTTGTAATGGCAGAGCAGGAGATTTTGGTGTAGGTTTTAGACTTGTTCAGGCTGGAACAGAACATTCTCTCCTGATGCAGCAAGCAGGGATATAGCACAATATTCAGATACAACTGAGAAAGGTGAATGACAGCCTTGGAATAGGCATTATTAGTGAAGTGGTAAGTAAAAGGAAGAGCAAGAGACTCAAGAGATGGTTTTCTGATGTAAAATTTTGTATGGCCACAGAGTCTAAAACCCCTGTATATCTGATTAAGAAAGTGATGAAGTGCTTCTACTGTAACTTATTGCAATCAGCTGCCAAAAAGACAGTAGAGAATAAGACAATGATGACTGTAGAAGGATAGGATACACCTCTCTTTTCTGTTAGCTTTATCTGTTCCATATGTTGCCTGTTACCAGAATCTGACAGTAATCAGAAACTCTTAATGGAGAATGAGAAATACCAGGAGCTGCAAGTGAAATCCCAGAGGATGCAGGAGGAATATGAGAAACAATTGCACAATTTGGACGAAAGCAAAAACAAGGCTGTGAAGGAGCTAACAGAATATTATGAGGAAAAACTTAATGAGAAATCTGTTCTGCTGGAAGAGGTAGGAAACTTGATTTGCAGTTTGAATTATCAACTAAGTTTATCTCCAACTGTGATAAAATGTTCCCTAGGACAGGATAGGTTGGCTCCCTTCATGCAGATCCTAATCTGCCTGTAACCTTGGGGAAATATGTTGACAAATATATAGAATAGTAGTGAGGAAAACCCAGCTGAGTTACCAACTTTTCTGGGCTTCAAACCTAGACTAAGTAACCTGCTAAGGTTAATATCCTTGGGCATTCTCAGCTTCACCTCTCTTTCTCCTAGATCCAAGAATTCCTGTTTATTAATGTGGGTTATATGATACATTTACTGTAACTGAAGAAAAAAAGATTCAATCAGCTTGTTCTAGTGAAAAGATAACATTTCTAAAATGGTTAATTCCATTCCTGAGTCCCTGAGATTCCTGCCTGCATAATTTGGGGAACAAAGAGAAATACCCTGAGTACTTAAAAAACTCCCGCACATTGAGGTCAAAGACTTGGCTTGACAAAGGGCAGCCAGATAACTGATACTTGTATATCTAAAGTCAATAAATTCTATCAACTTTACTGTTTGCAGCCCTATGTTGCAATACCAATTTGGAAAGAACATGAGGAATGAATGTGAGAAGAGAGGCATACAGAGACTGATACAAACCTGAGTGGTCATTGGTCCTAATGCATCAGAAACAGCAATTTTAAAAGATCGTATCAGGTGTTACTCATGTTTGTGTTTTCTGCAGCCAGAACAAGTTTGCTGATGTTAGTATTTGGGCCACGTTCCTAACTTGAAGCATCCAAGCCTTAAGAAGAATTTTTTTTAAGAAGAATTTTTAATGTTTGTCTTAACAGTTTTTAAAGTTACTTTAATCCCCTAAGAAGTTAAGTTACCTTAAATAATATTGCTGCAACTGAAGAGTCCACTAAATACAGATCCTCCTAGGAGAAACACAGTTACAAATAAAGAATTCTCCTCTTCTTTACTGGTCTCTTACTGTTGTCCTCTCTAATGTTTGCTTTCCTTAAATGCAGGCAGAGGAGGATATGAAGCAGCAGCTTCAAGCACATGAAGAAATTAAGAAACAAATAGAAGAAGATGAAGATCAAGAAATCCTGGAAATCAAAATCAAGTATGAGAGACAGCTGTTGGAAGAAAGGGAATCAAACCTGCAACTGAAAGGAGAAATAGGAGTCATGAATAAAAGGGTATGTCTTATTCTGTGATAGGGTCAGACCTGCACGTGAAGACCTATAGCCAAGGATTGAATATGATTAATGGCATGTCAATTTAGTCTGTTAATTTAGTCTGTAAATATGTGGCATTTCATATGAGAACAGTAGCTCCTTCTTATATCAGTTGGAATGTTTTAGAATATTTGGGCAGAAGAAGAAGCTGTGTGCTGATTGTATTGCTGATATGATTAGAGATGATGACAGAGGAGGTGTGTTTTTATTAGTACACTTTCTTTTATCTTACATAGTTTTAAATTATAAATAATAATATTGTTCATCCTACGATGGGAAAGAAATGAACCTTTTCCTTTTTCCAAGATCTAATGCGTTGCTTTGTTAGAAAAATACTTCTACTGCTTCATTTGATGCAATAAACACTTTGTGTTTTGTATGCATCATCATTTTTTATTGGTTTTACTAGGACGTTTAAGGAGGCATAAAACCTTTAACTCTTTTACTGGCTGGCTATTACATTTGCCTAAGGATGTTAGAGGGACATTTTTTCTTTTCAGTTTCTTCAGTATCCATCTGGAGACAGGTTCTCTTCCTTCATACCCTCTATTATCATGGTACTGTCTTCAGTTCTGTTGTCTTTTAGACACCAGGATTTTCTTCATGGGTCCTCACAGTTTGACCAGCACCATTCCTTGGTTCCAACTTTCTTGGCTTCACAGATCTTAGTACTGAGGCGGGGATTTTGGGGGTACCCAAAAGCTATGAACTAGGCACCATCCCAGTCTACTTTGACATCCTTAGAGATGTATAACAAGTGATCTCCTTAAAATAATTTTCCATGGCTTTAGTGTTATTTGAAGCTGATGCTTGAGTATAATATCCATACACTTCTTGCTTCTGGATGCAAATTCCTTGATTCCTTGTAGCGCAGTGACTATTCTGTCAGAATATAGAGAAAATGCAAAAATGGATATTCAACCCTCTTTTGAATTACATGTATTTAAGTGATGTGATGCTCCTTCATCATATCTTAGTTTGATATCCTTTATCCTACACTGTTTACAAGGTATCTTACAGAGTAGGATGGCTAAGTTGTGCACAGCTTTTGCAGACTTTTAAGTTCTTACTCGTTTGCCTCCCTAGTTGAACGGCCTACAGAAAGAGCTCAAGGAACGAAACAGGGACACTGAGGAAATGAGACTAGAACAGCAGAAGCTGCAAGGCATCATTAGGTCACTGGAGAAGGACATCTTGGCACTGAAGACAGAGGTTCAAGAGAGAGCTGACACTATCCAAGACAAGGTGAGAAACAGGACAATTGGCTGAGATCAAAGCCACCCTCCCATATTTAATACAGTTATTTATTTTAATAGCATCGTCTTGTGATAATATCACATGACTGGAAACTCAGTTTTAACTTAAAGAATTTGCGATATTTAGTTTGGGATTTTAGTTTTTAGTTGACATTCTAAGCTTTTCTTCAGGAGCTCAACTTCAGGATGTTGAGTTTCTCATCCTCTGTTCTGGGATCTGTAGATGGCTCTCTGCATTATTTGCCCCCTCCCTTCTCATGCAATCTGTGTAGATGTGCAACTGAAGTTCAGTCTTCCACTAGATCTGTGACTGCTGGTTTTGCCTCTGCCGTATTTGTGCCTTGTCCTAGGGATCTGTTTGAGAGTGTTGTGTCTGATTCGGATCTCTGTACCTATTTCTCCCAGGAGAAGCACATATATGACCTAAAAAAGAAAAATCAGGAACTGGAGAAGTTCAAGTTTGTACTGGATTACAGAATAGAGGAGTTCAAGAAGCAAATAGAGTCACGTGAAAATGATATTAAAACAATGAAGGAGCAGATCCATGAGGTGAGTAAAACTCTCATTTGGCCTCTGCTACTAAGCCCTTTGAATACAAAGATGACCTGGTAAGTCCCATGGAAGACTCCACCCTGTTTGTTCCTTGACTTCTTTCAAGGATACTCAGCACTGATTCAATATCTTTACAGCTATTAAAAATATTTGTGCACAATAGCTGCTATTTAGTTTTCTATCATATGCTACCAGTGATCGACACAGTTATTTAAGCTCCTGTTTCAGTATTTAATTCTAGACTCTGAGTAATATCAGTTTTGCTTAAAAATAGATCTTATCCTTATGTGGTTGCCCTCCATGTACCCTGTAGAATTTGCAAGACACTGCCTTTACTGCTCTGGAGGAAGAGAGAGTGAACTTTTTCTCTCAGAAAAGTTGCAGGTTTATGCAAACATAACTCTGTTTAGGGATTAGGTATGTGGACAAATTACTGTTCATCAGCTGATCCATGGAAAATTTCCATGTATTCATACTTAGCTTGCAGCAGACTCATTGAGGCAACTTATTTATGATAGAAACTTACTGTGATCTCTCCACAGATGTACCTTTAGCTCAGCCAAATTAGGTCTGTGGTGACACAGCTTATCAGTGACCTGTTAGTTTTCCTAAGTCTGTTTATTCAGAACAAAAGCCTTTTGAATAAAATGCAAACTACTGAACAATTTGTATGTATGTTAGACTAGCATGATGAAAGCCCTGTTCTCTCTTCTGGTCACCATCTTATGCCAGTAAATGCTGTAGTACCCCTATTGCTTTTTTCCCCTTGTGTTCTACATATGTACCCACAGCTTTTCAATGGGTTTGTTTCTTTTCAGTATCAGGTTCTTCTTATTGTTTCACTTACTCTTTCCAGTATTGACTGTTAATTTCCATCTCACCCATTTTTATTCAGATGGAACAGTAAAGTTCCAGTTCAGCTCAAGGAAATTAAGGGGCATCACATCACTTAAAATACCTGTAACTCAAAAGGGAATTGAATATCCATTTTTGTGTTTTCTGTATATTCTGACAGAGGGCAGTGTTGTTCCAAAATTGACTTTTTTCGTGTTGTAATTCAACCTGAAGGGGGATCTACTCCCTGAAGTTTGTATTTTCAGTCTCCTGTTTTCCTGTTACGTGTTGTTTTTTCATGTGTCCTTTTAGTCCTGATTTCCTTCTTCTGCTTCCTTGCAGATGGAGGGGGAGCTGGCACGGTTCCACAATGAGAGCACACAGTTGAAACTGAATATCACACAACTGCAGCAGAAACTAAAGGCAACTGATCGCGAGATGCACAGAGAGAGGCAGAAGGTATGGGGTACAACTACTGTGCAGGTCCCACATAATGAAGTTTGTGGGGACAGAACACCGCAGAAGCATTAATCTGAGCAAAGGGTACTTCAAGGATACTGTGTCCAAGGACCAGGAGAGTCTCTGGTTAGTGGGGACAAAGACAGAAAACTTCCAAGCTTGCAACCAGGTTAGAGAGTTGATACTAAAAAAAATCCAGTTATTTATGTGTCAGTTTGTTCAATCAACACATATTCTTCTGGGTTTACAGAGCAGAGAGGCAAATGTTTAACTGACTACCCTTTCCTGCCCACGCTTGAAATCTGGGGACACTTGGCCTAAACAGGAGCAGCACGTAGGCTATCACCTACAATGATACGTAGGCATCAGCAGGGTGAAATGAAGGGTGGGCTTATAAATGGAGGAGACAAGGACCCCTTGTGTTTGACAGCAAGCACATCAGACGAGGGAGGAAAAGGGACTGCAAGTGAAGGGGAAGGAGCTTAGCAGGCAGTGCAGGACTGAGGAAGCAGGTAGAGGGGCCTGGTAGAAACCAAGTGAGAATGGGAAAGCAATCTTGATGCGAAATCACAAAGTTGTGCATGTGTCTGATACGTGTTTTGTCCCTTGCCTTCTCTCATTAACTGTTCATGTGTTGCTTCTAAATAAGAACGTAAAATAAGGTTGTTTGGGAAATGACAGTGGGGGGTAGCATTCATGATAATAAGCCACTGGTTTTTGGATGAGATCTCTGGATGCTGGCACTTACATTACCTAATGCAAGTATCTTGGGTTATTATTACTGCTAAAACTTGTCACTGCTTTTGAACATTTAGTGCTCACATCCCCAGCAGGTTTTTTAAGGAAAGGCTTTTTTTAAATTAAGTGGAAGTGAAGTATATGAGAGCTTTCACCAGTTCTACTAGACTTTCTAGAAAATTGCATATGATGAGTGCTCTGATGAGCCAAATAAGAATGTACCTACATCATTCTTGCAGAAGCAAAATATGGAAACTCTCATCAAACGATTTAAAACAGATCTTCATAATTGTGTGGGCTTCATTCAGGATTCCAGAAAAATGAAGGATGGGATCCGTGAGCTCTACACCAAGTATGTGCAGCAATCAGACTCGGTGAGTCAGGGCCTTTGCCTTCTCCTTCCAGATGAATTTCTCTGGTAGTGTAATTACTGAGGCAACATGCTATGCCCCCTCAGGTGGAGACTGAAGCAGCAGAAACAGATTTGCAGCAGGAGTACATGAGACAGCGAGAGTATCTTGAGAGGAATTTGGCAGCTTTCAAAAAGAAGGTGGTGAAGGATCAGGAAATGCACCAAACTGCTTACAAGCGCATCGTGCAGGTAATAAGCCTTCTCCTTGTGGTATGGAGGGGGAAGAAGGAAGCAGCTGTACAAAAGAGACTTTAGTAGCCTTACCACAATGGATTCTTAGGACTTTGAAACAGTTTTGGTTTGCTTCCTTGCCAGAAATTCCTAAGTTTTTCAAGTGCTTCCATTCAAGGATAATATTCATTGAGCTACTAAAGTTCTATAATTTTCTGGACAAAAAGAGCAAGATCTCTGAAGTCAGAAATTGCTGCTGTTTTGTGGATACTTTTGTTTATCTCCCACTCCCTAATGTAAAAGGAGATAGGGAATCTCTGCTGCCTGGGTATTTTTAAAGCAATTAATGTACTTATTTTTTATTTGAAACAGTATTTATAATTGCCATCATAGTCAAATTGCACCTGTCTGAGTGCCAAGCTGTACTTGCTGTGTAGTAGTGTTTAAGAAGTAATTCGGAGGAAGAAAAGAAAAAAAAAAATTACTTTGGCCACATAGTCCCATGCCTACTGGTCTGAACTCAGAAGAACTTTCTGCTTTTTACATCCAGGTTTTTCGTGGAAGTTCAGAAACACATGATGAATATGCCTATTTGTACCAAGATCTCTTGCTCAGAATCCTTGTTTCCTACAAGGCAAGGTAAACTTGTGACAGCTGGGGCCAAAGATCCAATTTGTTTTCATCTGGAGTGAGAGGATCTAAAGCCCCACACCAAACATCCTAGGAGGACAGCTCTTTTACAGTCTCTTCTTACCATGATCTCCTTCTGCAAAGTCAGCATTTCCTTTTCCCCTCACTAGCCCTTTCTTCACTGTTATTTTATTATGCTTCCTCAGGATCATTAGACCTCAGTCGCCTCCTAAGTCATCTGTTCTTTGCTATTTATTCATAGTGCTTCTTCAGGCCTAGGCAGCAGCAATCGTCTTCCCTGGCCCTGTTTTAATTTTTTGACTCCTTCTGTGAGTTAGATGTTTCCTTTGGCACAAAAGGAGATGGCTTCAGAAAATAACCTGAAGAATTTCCTTGCTGGAACAGGGTGACAGATGGTGCTCATAATGATAATACTTGATGTTTTGGATCGGTAAGCCTAAGATGAAATGATGATTAAAACTGAATTAATAAAACATCTGGAAGACGAAGATATCAAAGGTTCTAAGCAGCCTGGTTTCTTCAAAGAAAAAGCAGTTCTCCGAATTCTAGTGGATTAATGAGACTTTACAGCCAGGAGGAATTATTGTGGTCTTCCAGCCCTTCACAGGGGGCTTTTAAGACTAGTTTAGACAAACTTCTGTCAGGACTTGCTTTGAAAAAGTAAATGACATCTTGATGGCCTTCCAGCTCTGTATTTCTATTATTCCTCAATTGTGCTTACATTTTCAGAGCTGTGTATTCCTCTCTGAGTGACTGTTCATAGGTACATTCTACTAGTGACTGCTGTAACAGATGATTAGAACTGTCAAGGTAATTTGAGTTATTCTTACAATTGGCAAGTTGCTTGTTGTTAGACTATTCGTCTTCCCTCCAGCCTTCTGTATTTGTAATGGCTTCTTTGGTCACTTGGATACATAAGAAGAGACACACTGGATAACCTCGAAGTAATGCTGCTTGAACTGAAGCATGTATAGGATGATCTTTTCTATAATATGTCCTACCTGTCTCTGACAGTCAGCACTGCAGGGACTTCCTAGGCTGTAGATTGCATTCAGACATCATATGCAGTTTTACCTGATGCCCTCATCCTCCATGCATTTGATCAATCCCTTTTCTGAAATGATGGGTACTTTGCCACAACATCCCATGACAATGAGTTTTACCATGAACATTTATTTTAATCCATTGCATTGCAGTGCAAGCTTTCTGGCAGAATGCAAAAACTGAATTAAAGGCTAATCTCTCTGGATAGCATGCCTCCTCAGAAAAATATTATCAGTGTCAACCAGCAGCCTTTTAGCACCCAGCAAACCGAACGAGACATTTCAACATAGCCCAGATTGCCTCACACAAGATACTATGTATTATACTGTCTAATAGACCAAAAGCAAGATCTTCATTTGATAGCAGCATTCAACCACTTGGGGTGAACTTATGAAGATGTTCATGACTAAAGTACACCTGAACAGAAATGCTGTGACCTAACCCTGAAAGCTGGTCAAAAGAAAATTACCGTGACTGATTCTTGGAAGTTATCATCTTCATGTGTTCCTTTTAGTATCAAGCTCTGGGATAAAAGCATAGCAGTCAAATTTCATCTGTGTTTAAAGACTTGAAGTAAACAAGTAGGAGTCAACAAAATATTATGATTTCAGAGCAGGCTGCCTGAGCGCACCAGCTCCCACTGCATTTAGAATCCAACACAACAACTGTTCTTGCCCAAGTTCAGAGCTTAACGCATGCCACAATCTTCCTCCAGTCAGTGACTTTCAGCTGAGGGGAAACTAAAGCACACTTCGTGTACTTGTCTTAGTGCGAAGTATTGAGAATCTTGCCACGCACATGCACCTTGAGTTATTGCTGCCAACTTGAACTCCTTGAGTGCATCTATGTACAGATAATTGCGGTAAGGATTATACTTCATTACTAACCAGTTTTCAGTTGTGTGGTGCTAATACTTTATAAGTATACTGTAAGGAACTGAATCATATGCCTTGCATAAATCTCTTGTGGCAACATAATTATCTTTATCAACCAAAATTATCATTAAAAAAAACCATCAAGATTTGAAGACATCTTTTTCATAGGAAAATGTCATTAATCCTTGTTCTTATCTCCTGTTTTTTTAGTGGGTTTTCTATTGCTTGAGACTGGTATTATGTGAGGTACCCAAAGCATGCCTTTTGGCCACTTACATTTTTAAAATATTACCATTTATGATGAAGTTCCAGGGGCTGGAATAGTGCTGTGTTGCAAAACTTCTAAGAAACCACCACAAGTAGCTGAAATCCTTGCTATTCTTGGTTTAAGTATGATGGCAGCTGTTTAACATTTGCACTAGCTGTTGATGTGATAAGGTATTTCACCTTCTTTGTAAGAGGCAAATATACCATTTCACTTCTCCTGAATTCAGAAAAGAAATATTTAGTTAATGGTGCTCCTGTTTCTCAATTATGAGCAACAGTTTTATCATCCTTCACTGGTATTAGCCCATACTGGTTTTACTGAAGTCTTTGAATCTGTCACAACAATGGGTAAAGTTCATTCTCTCGTACTTTCACAACTCCTTCAGCAAGATGCTTTGTGGTAGGCTATTAAAAAAATTAGAAGACTGAACTTTTTTGAGTTGAAAACTGACTAAAAAAACAAAAGATGAATACACAGCTAACTTTGCCCCATAACAGCATGTTAGCAGTAGGTATCTCAAGTCTCCATATGCTTTATATATTTCTTAATAATTTGGAAGGGGTGTTGGAAAGCGATGTCTGTCAGAACTAATGAAGAGGGCTTTGAAGAAGTGCAAGGAGATACAGATAGTTTAAATGAACAGACACATAGTGGCAAATGAAAAGCAAAATAATACACACTCGAGGGAGAAATAGGAGTTCCTCACATTAATTCTGAATTAATTGGATCAGTCCAGGAAGGGACCTGAGCTTCCCTGTGGAACTGGCAAGGAAGATGATACCTTGGAGTGCAGCTGCAGTCAGAAAAGCAAAACAAATATTAGGTTATTGAGCTAACATGGTTTGATACTGTCGTGTTTTGCGTCAAATCTACTGTGGCCTTATCTGAAACGTTGTGTACTGTACTGATTGCCCTGTATCTTCTGCTTCTGATAATGATTCTATACTGTCCAGTGTCCTTCCCAATGATAAGAAGATACATATTGCTGAGCCAGATAGTACCTGTGCTTTTCCTCATAGGGCATACTGTTTTTGCAGGAAAATGTGAGTCTGATTAAGGAAATCAATGACTTGCGGCAAGAACTGACGGTGGCCCACACCCAGGTACATCACCTCCAGTCAACACTAAGATTAACCAAGAAAAAACAAGCAATTCAAGACACAGGTGAATAGTGCTTCTTGTATGTTTTCCATATTGTCAGTACTCATTCCAGAAGCCTTTTTTGTCCTTAGCGAACAATTATATTACTGTCTCCACATTGTTCCAGTGTGTCTCCCTGGTGGTACCAGTTATATTGTAATGTTAGTTGTAGAAGCTGCTAAATACTGCAGAATCTTACTATTTAGCTCTACTCCTTCAGCCCTGAAAGACTCCTTTCCTTGTTCATGCCAAAGAACTCTGCGAGCTGGACCTTTGTTACTCTGCTCTATCTTCTCTGATTTTATCTTCTAGCTTCCTCCACTGAACTGCTGTCCAGCCCAGCTGTCCTGAGGTTGAATGCAGAGAAGGAAAGTGAGAAAATCATAGAAATGCAGCAGCTAGAAATTCAATACCTGCGAGACCAAATCCAGGAGAAGGGGCAAGTCCTTGCAGTTCAGCCTCTCTTAGTTGGAAATCTGCCTAAGCTGAATCTGGAAAGAAGTCACAAGACACAGCAACAGTGACCTGGTTCAAGGATGCCTTACGTTACTACATTCTCCTGGCAAGATCAGAAATGCAACAGCATGGATTAGACTTCCATGATACTATACTCTTCCACTAGAAGCACTTGTGCAGCACTCACTGCTCTGAACACAAGGCAGCAACCTTCACTCCCTTCTACTTTCCTGGAATCTGCCCTTTCCATGAGGCCTAGGAGCCAAGACAAAAAAAATAAATTTGTGTTAGTGCAAGACTGATCTTTGTGCCTTCATGCTAGGGCAGGTATGCAACTTTCTCTTGAAAAATAATGTGTCCTAGTTCAGAAGAGCTAGTCAAACTTTGTAAGCCTTTTCTGCTAGAATTCTAATTTGGTATCATTGTGCTGCAAAAATCAACATCAGCCTTTTATTTTCCAGTATTGAATTGCCTATGTCCATACAAAGGTCTGCCCGCACTTAAGACAGATGTCAGTGTTATTCCAAGCAGGTATCCAGCCACAGACTAAAAATCAATTATCTTGTGAGGGCAGCCTTTGACTAGTGGTCAAGCACACCTGAGCTAGAGCCCTTGCTCAAGCCTCTGCCTTCTGTCTAGAGATGTATTGTCTCATCTGTTACAATCATTTCAGCAGCACAAAAAGGCAGCCCAGTTTCAGACTCCAAAATCTGGAATAAAGTCCAAACCTTATGTCATAACTCTACTGTAACTTTGATAAGTTAATCTTTGCTTGTCTTTTTTCCAACATCTGCAATCCCTTTAGTTCAGTTTTTCAGTGAAATTCCCCTAAAAAGTCACTCTGCAAAGTACTCATGTATAGAAAAAGGCAGGGAGTAATTTCTTTAATAATGAGGGGGAAAAAAGTAAATTTTTCATCCTTTTTTGTCAGTGCATGACACACTGTCTCACTGAGGAATACTTCACATACATCAGAAATTTAAACTACTGATTGAGCATGGAACTATATGGTATTGTAACAGCCAGAACATTACTGTTTCCATTTCCTATGCTGAATTGTAGAGAAATGACGAGTGCTTTCTACATACTACTAATAATATTGTACATAAGATAGTGGTGCCAAGGCTGGATAATGTGTAAGCTGTATTACCATTAGGGATACTAGACTCATTTCCACGCTAACACCATGGCAAAACGGATGGTTCCATGAGCTCCTATGACCTGGGAGACTTCAGTCGAGTACTTTGTCCATGCCTGTGGAATTAAGTTTCCTTAGTCTTTTTTAATTTTTCAGCTTTAATGTGCATGAAGCACAGGTTTCACAGGAACAAAAGGAAGAAGTTATGATGGAATTGGTCTGTTAATGTGCTAGCTTAACACCCTTTCTTCCTCCTCCCCTCCCCATATAATCTTGATACTTCCTGTACAGAAAGAGGATGTAATTAATGTAATTAACAAATATTTCAGAAAGTAGTTCCTGCTTAAATTTTCAGAACACACCCATTCGAATTTGCTAGACTCCCATGTGGTATAATTTTTCCTTCTCTCTGTCAGAATAAATTGAGTGGTAGAAGCCACTGCTTTAAGAGATGTGGTTTAGAGAAATGGAATCAATCTTTCTGAAAAATAAGGACCTTGTCCTAATAAGAGGAAGAAGCATATACAGGTGAAGAATGATTTCTAAGTGATGATTAATATGCTTAAAAGTATGCCTGTGTGTCACCCTCATGAGAAAGATTTAATGGTAATACAAGGCTTGTCGGATGAAGCCTAGGTAGACAGCTGGCAAACTCGGTTCAAGAGGATTTCAAACTTGATCTTAGTAGCTAAGAGGCAGTTAAACATTGTTTGTAAGGGAGAACATTAAAAGTCAGTCACAGCAGAGTGTTACAACTGAGGTTTATCAGAGACCTGCTGGAAGAAAAATAGATGTACAAGCCCTTTCTATACTGGGAAAACTAGACCAAGGTCAGTCTCCCACGCGTGTGCTGTACAAATGTTTTCAGAATTAAGTTGTAACTGGGTTACGGGTTTGTATGCTAATGGTCTTCTGAATTCTGTCAGAGTGCAAAGACATGTTCCGCTTTCATCCTCTCTTGGTCTCCATTGTCTGTTTCTCTTCTTGGTACCTCTCTAAAGGATCTGGTAAGCATCTCATGCTCTTATAAAGTTACAGCCCACTTTTTAAAGTGAATATATGGCTATCTTTAAAGCTGAATAAGGTTTCCCCTTGGATGATGTATTTGTTAACTGGCCTACCTAAAGGACGAGGTTTTTCTGGGTAGGGACAAGCTCATTGTTCAAGAGTGTTTGTGTAGTCAAATCCACCACAGCCCATTTGTTGTTTTAGGTTTAGGACAACAACCACTGGATGGACAGATGATATTTCGCAAGTTTCAAAAGATCTGTCAGATTTTACTCAGACAAATTCCTGAAGCTGTCACACTAATTGGTGTCTACTGTATTAGCATATCCTAAGCTTCCCTTCTCATAGCCTGCTAAAAAACTAGCATGCGACTTAATAACTGAGCCTCTCTTTCCATTAGTCAGGCAAGAGCTGCTGTCGGCCCCGTTCTCTTCTTTCTACATCTCCCAGGAGATTTTCCAGCTGCTCAGACTCGGAGTAGTGATCCCTTCTGCTGTCATTAAGCCCAGCCACGAGGGAGGGGGCACGCACTCAGGCTGGGAGTCCCATTCCCCTGCTGACTTCTGCGTTCCTGCTACTCCCTTTTTTTCTCTTCCTCTCTCAAATAAGTCCTTCTCTGTTTCCCTAACTCCTCTCAAAATGGTCACCCTTTTCTTTCAACTAGATTACCAGGAAGTCAGCTCTTCTGCAGCACGGCAGGCTGTGCTGATGCCGCTCTTTCCCAGGGAGGGGGGTACTGCAGCTGCCTGGTGACGGAGGTGGCACCACCACGACATCTTGCCTGACCTAAGCGCCTGCCTGGTCCAAATGCCATACAAAGATCCAGTCCTGATGCGACCAGATGGCCCTAGCCTATACAGTAGTGTAGGGGCTATTTTATGTGACAGCACGTCATACCAAATACTTGCTGAATGTGTCAAATCTTCCCTCGCGCTGCCAGCCTGGCTGCAGGCTTCCTCTCACCTGCTGCCTGGGAGCTGCTCCCTGGCTCGGGCACCCCTGCACCTCCAGCTGGGAGGAAATGAGCCACCTTCCAGGATCGGTGTGTGGCCAGATCCTGCCGGGGGAGGGAGGGAGGGGTAGCACCTGCACACCTGCGCAGCTCTGGAGCCTCTCCAAGGCCAGCAGCAGGTTTGCTGAGACACCACCCTGCTGGGGAATGCACCTGCCCGGGTGAGAGGTGAGGGCTTGCAGCCTCTCGTGGGTGCTGCCCGTCCCGCACCAGGAAGGGGAGCCGGCAGGAGCACCTGTTTCTTGGCAGGCGGTTGCCGGAGGAAGGGAAGAGATTTTCCCCGTGAGCTCCCTCGTTAGCTCGATCCAGTGGAAGGAAAGTCAGGAAAAACCATTGCTGCCAGCCAGGAGCAGGGAACGGCGCTGGGCTGTCGCGTGCAGGCAGCGTCTGCCGCAGGTGAGTGAGCCCTCCTCCCCGGGACCCGTGCGTGCGCGGGAAGGGCCGTGCTTCATCAGTAACTGCTGGCAGGTTCGGGGGCTGCTTCAGACGTACTTCTTAAGGGATCCTGCCTCTTGCCTCCACATCGTTTCTTCCTTGCGCCATCGTGTTTCCTCTCGGCACATAAGGCTCGGGAGTGTCTTGTTCCTTCGGGACTCCCAGGCCTCCCTCGGCAGAGGTGCATCAGGACAGGCTCTGTGGGGTCAGGATGATGGACGCCTGTTATGCATACAGAGAGGAAGGCGAACACGAACCTTTATAATGGAGCACGCCGAAGCTATCTGGATTTCTGTAAAAAGTAGCTGCACGCTGACCCTGTTACAACAAGCCCTCCACCATCCTTGCCCCCAGAGCCCCTAGGCTTGGTGAAAGGAAGGGACAGTCCGCCACCGCCCAGGGCTTCCCCGAGGCTTCCCAGATGATGTCTGGGGGCAGAAGCGCTGGTGGGACAGATGCTTGCTTCTGGGAAAGCATTATCCCTCTGGCAGGGTAGAGAGGGTGGGCTCTCCCCAGAGATACAGGTTAGACAGCATAGGTTTGCCTGGATTTTGAGCAGCCCTAGAAAGGAGGAGCACTGGAAATTGGTGGTTGATGTAGCAGCCAAAGGAGTGTGGATCTTTTGCTAGGGTTTTGGGTGAGACAGACACATGCCACATAAAAGCCCCATTACTCCCATTCCCCGCTGGTTCCTCTATCCCCACTCCTGAGTTCTCAGGAGAAGAGAGGAGACCTTCCCACACGTCCCAGGGCAGCAGCGTCCCTGCTCCCAGGGCCACAGATGGGCCTTGAGCACTATGACATTCACAGCTTCTGATTTGTGTATTGGCAGTAATTCAGGCATAAAAGAAGATACATGAGCTTGATTTTCTTTGAGCTTACTAGGGAGTTAGAATAAAATAGAATATGCTTAGGAAGAATTTCTATACCAAGAGGGTGGTCAACCACTGGAACAGGCTTCCTGGAGTGGTGGTCAATGCCCTAAGCCTGTCAGTGTTCAAGAGACATTTGGACAATGTCCTTAATAACATGCTCTAACTTGGTCAGCCCTGAATTGGTCAGGCAGTTGGACTAGATGATTGTTGTAGGTCCCTTCCAACTGAAATAGAATAGACAGAATAGAATGGAAGTGGGAAAAATTACACAAAGGGATGGGAAAATACTTATGGCAATTCTGGGCTAGAGGTTCCTGTGAGGCACAGAGTGGTGGCAAGTCCATCCCAAATAGGCTATGGCCAGACCTGGCCAAGAAGCAGATAAGCTGTGATGGACTGGAGAAGCAGGGGAAGGAGATGGCTTGTATCTGTTTGAGATTTGAGGCTCTATTGGCTCTCATCTAGATTGCTCACACAAATCATTTTATGTATTGTTATTTTACAGCAAATCTTGCTGGACACTCTCGGTCTCCATGATGCTCACAAAGTCCACATAGCTGCATAAAACCCTTCCAAGGCTGGAAGTGCTGCAGGAGCCTGTCCCACCCCCAGACTTCCCCTTCTGAGTGCTGTGGGTAAGCAATGTCTCATGGTGTACCCTGGGTTTGGGGAGAGGGAAGTGAGGAGTATTTCAACAGCTGAGTTTTATGTGGCTCTGAAATGAAAGTGTTAATTAACATACAGTCCATGGCCCATCTGTCAGATATCAGATAGTCAGACAGAAAAAGTCTATAAGTAAATAAATACATGCATAAACCATTCCCAGGCAGTCAGCAGGCGTGTGTCTCTCGCACCTGCAGCCAGGAGTGGCCAGAAACCAGTTGATGATGACCCTCAATTCCCAGTTAAATGTTGTCAGAGTAGGAAAAAAAAAAACCACAGTGAAAAAGGAAAAACATGAACATTTTTGTTTTCCTGCATTCCCAGCGCTTTCCTGTTCTTCCTTCCCAGCTGCCAGCCAGCAGTGGGGAAGGACAGCTTGTCAATTTTTTCCTGAAATGCGACCTTCAGTGAGAAAGCATTGTGTGGCTGGGCTGGTCCTCTCCTCCTTTTTCTCCTAATACAAAGATGGGAGCACTGAAAGCACTGGGTTCATTAGTAAGTAAATGGTAGAGATTAATGACCTGTGATACACGTTATCGAACTGGCTAATCTGATGGGCTAACTGGCTTAAGCTCCCAAAGGGTCTGTGTTATGGTCTGTCCCAGACCAGTGAGACCAAGGAGCCCAAAGAAGAGCTGCAGAAGGGGCAACTGCTGTCCTTCTCCCTCATGGCAGAGCAGGGATCCACATCCCTTCCTTTCTCTCAGTCTGACCCAGGCAAACTGATATGCTGCATAATGCAAAGAAACCAGATCAGCAAAGTTGCTGTGAGATCTAGTTTCATCCCTTCTCCAAGGAGTGGTGACACCCGGAATAGGGCTGCTTTAGTTTAATACATAAAGACAGTCAGATTTTTCTTAAGAGGATGGGAGGCAATGCAGCTGTGCTGAGGAATGGGAAACTGTAGTTACAGTTAAGGAAAAATTTATTCCTGGTGAGGATGGTTAAACACTGGAATGATCCCAGAGGGGCTGTGGATCCTCCATCCTTGGCAGTATCCAGCACCCAAGTGGATGGGGCCCTGAGCTGCTCAGTCTGACTTTGAGGTTAACTCTGCTTCAAGCAGAGGGATGGACCAGGTGGCTTCACAAGGTCCCATCCCACCTGAAGTATTCTGTGATTCCAAGAGTAAAAATACTGTTATTAGTGGCACAAACCCTCGCAGTCTAGAGAAGCCCAAGACAAGTGTGGAGGCTTATAGAGCAAAAGTTTATATTCCCACAACATTTTCAAACACACACAAGGAAACATGGAGACACACTTCAGTGGAAGCCTTTGCCTCTCCAAATTGTTTGTTTAATAGAGGTTAATATAACACTGGGAAATACCTGCTCATAGAGGTCATACCTTATTTTGTTCTGCAGCCAGATGCTCTAATAGTTTTATCTTCCTCCCTGACCTTCTTCTGAGCAAATAAAAATTAAAATGGCTAAATTTTAAAAAGTAACATGAGAATGCAGTGCCATAGCTTGATTTTTGGTCTCATTTTCCCTCATTGTGGTTAGTGCTGTTGTGTTTTTTATGCTTACTGTTTGACTCACAACTTGTGTGCGCAACTTTGGTCAAGCAGCAGAAGGCCGCAGACTTTGCACTTCTCCAAGCTTCATGTTTTCTTAGTCCAAAATCTCAATCTAATCTACAAACCTGCTATCTACTAGACTCACCCGTTCGCTGGTAAGGAGGAGATAAGGCACTGCTGTGCTTGGAGAAGGAAAGGCAGGAGGAAGTAGTGCTTAGCACTGAGCTGGTTTGCATAGGCTGAGGAAACGTCTCCGGGCTCAACCTCTTCTCGCCCCTCTCCTTTGAAAGTGCCCTGTGATATCCTCACCTTCTCAGGAACCTGTGTCCTGGGCACATGCGGACAGCACAAGGTATCTTCTGTCTCATGCAAAATCGAAGTGGGTCCCAGCAGGCACAAATCAGCATACTCAACCACAGCTGTTTTTTCTCCCTAATTGATGCTTTCTGATTGTTCTGGCTCTAGCCGGGAGCTGCAGATCTCCCACGGGCCTCCAGGCAAGTGTACCCTCTGGAGCCTGGGTTTCTGTGTCCCAGCCCATTCCCTGCCCAGGCAATTCAAGCAGCGGCAGCCGTGCAAGGGAGTAGCACAGTGTGCAGCTCACATGGCGTGATGGGTCCCGGGCCTGCAAACCCGTGGTGGTTAGAGACTTCCTGGACACGTGCTGCCAGCTGGCAGCGTGCCCTGAGCCATGTCCAAAGTGACCTCATGCTCCATCACAGCCGGGGAGTGACTCAGGAGGAGCTTGGCCTGACACTGTCAGGCGGTGTCTGGTTCGGGCACCCCCCATGCTATTGTCCTCCCTCTCCCCCCACCCCACGTTGGCTTGTCCCTGATGGAGGGGGATTTTGAGGCGTTTGCTGGCAGCAAAGGCATTGCCGTAAGGGGATGCGTCTGTGGAGACTGTCTGAGGACAGGGAGAGCTGTGGGAGCAAAGATCCCTGGTGTGTGCAGAGCTGCCATGCGTGGAGGTCACAAATTGTCCCCACCCGTCCGTAATGAGCCCAGAGTCCCAGCACCGTGCAGAGCAGGGCACAAAGACAAAGGGAGTGTTTGGCATGGGCTGACAGGCTCCCAGAGAGCCATTTCTAGCAGGCAGGGTGCTGCGTGGCCATCCCCCCCACCTGGGAGAAGTAACACAGCTCTGACACAGGGAATCTGCATCGGTTCCCGTCCCCGCCACGATCTCCTGCGGGACTCTGACCAGTTTGCGTGTGTGTGCCCGCGATGGCCGAGCGTGCGTCGTCCTGTGTGGGAGGTGACCAGGGAGGCAGTTCGCAGGTCTCCAGGGTCTGCCCCATGCGTCAAGGGCTCAGCCATACCTGCGATGCTCCAGCACTGTCCTCCCCAGCACCTCTCCTTGCTTTGGGTACTAGTTGTGCTGGAAGGTCCTTCTGGTGCTGTGGAACCAGCCAGAGCACTCACATGCTGGTGCGGGACATTATGTGAGAGAAATGCAAGTGGTTTCCACTCTTGGTGTAAAACTGTACCCATGAAGAATTGAGGGGGGCCCAGATCTGGGGGAGGTGATAAGCCCGGGAAGCCAGGCTGCGGGTTGAGACAAGGCGCTGTGCCGAGGGGAGCCTGGCTGAGCACAGCACCAGGGAGCCTGCCTTCACCCTGCAGCCACCGCGGCCCTTCCCCTGCTCCCCTCCAGTGGGGAATGCTTCAGGAACCAGCAAAGAAGAGAGCAAAATTGCAGGGTGCCAGGTCCCAGCTTTCTGGGGGCTCTTTCCAGGGCAGCGCTGAGACCACTGGAGATGTAACCATCGTATTTCTGTAGGGAACTTGGGTGGGGGAACCGCTGGCAGTGCAGGGGTAGGGACAAGGCTGAGAACATGCAGCAAGGGCAGCTCTCGCTCTTCCAGCGACTGCACTGAAAGGGTTAAGCCCCGGTCCTGACCCCCACCTCCCGATGTCATTCTGGGCAGCAGAGCCAGTTGGTGACAAGAGGCTGTTGCTGATGAGGGAGCATGTGAAGCCGGAGCTGTGAATGGGGCTTTATCCCAGGAGGGACTTGCCTCTGCTCCGTCCCTGCCCTGCTGCCAGCACCAGCTGCAGGCAGAGTCCTGCGGGCAGTGATGTGCCAGTAGCCTCTGAGCAGGGCACACGGGGCTGGGGAGGCAGGAGACTCGCCCTTGGGGCAGGCTGAGGTCCCTCAGCAGTGCGTGGAAGTCTCCCTGAAGACGTGTGTGCGTGACTGATCTGTGCTCCAGTTGCATGGGGCTATTGTGAGGGAGGCAGGGAAAGGTCTTCAGGCCAGTCTGGAGCAACCAAGGCCCAGGGTTTGGCAGGGGATTGTTTGGTTCAGGGGAGCAGGGTCTCTGTTTAATGATATCTTCTCTTCTTGACTTTTTCAGATGAAAGACACAGGAAAGGAAGGACGCAGCCCTGGTTGTTCCCTTACGGTGCTGCTCTAGGGATGCTCCACCATGTCCTGCAGCCCTGCCTGGGGGGGTGGGCTCAGCCCGAGCGCATGGACCGTAGCTCTCCAGATGGCACTGCTGCAGAAGGGAGCTTCACCAGGCTCTAAAGAATGAAACAGAGGCATCCCCACTTGAGAAATGCAGCTGCCTTCGCAACCGCTGCTGCCTTGACCCTCCACTTCACTGTAAGGGTGTAGATTCACCTGTGCAACTGCCCCACCGTGCCCAACCCAGCCTCCCACCATGCCAGAGCTGGCAGAGCTGAGCAGCCCCCGCACCCCTGCGGACGCGGACCACATCCAGAGGAACATCTTGGAAGAGCATGTGGAGCTCTGGTGGTTCCAGGACCCCAAGAAGTCCATCTTGTGCTACGGGATGGCTGTGGTGCTGATCCTGGCCTGTGGGATTGGGGGCATCATCCTGCTATACAGTACTAGCAGCCGGTCTGGGGAGTGGCGGCTGGCCGTGGGCACCACGCTCTGCCTCCTGGCCCTGCTTGTGCTGCTGAAGCAGCTGCTGAGCTCTGCAATCCAGGACATGAACTGCATCCGCAGCCGGGACCAGATCGAGCTCCTGAAGAGCGGAGGCTTCTCGGACTGCCTGGTACTGCTGCTCAGCGCCCTGGTGCTGGTGGTCTGCGGGGTCGTGCTCACCATCCTCTCCACCACGACCATGCAGCTCAGCCCTGCACGGCCGCTGGCCAGCATGTTCACCAGCGGGGTTGTCCTCCTGACTGCCGGCAGTGCCATCCTCCTCTGCCTGCTGCTCTACCTGCTCTGCACCTCCTGCTGCCAGGCGGCTCCTCGGAGCCTGGAGACGGGCGACATCCGTGTCTTCACCATCTCCGGCCGCCTCGCTGCAAACAGGCGGCTTCCTCCCACCTCCAGCATGGCCAACCTGATCTGACCCAGGACACCCCTGCGTGAGCCTCACTGGAGATGACCTGTCAGCAGGGCTTGTGCCGGCCTTTCCTGAAGGAAGGGCGAGCATCGCGGTGTGCCTTGTGCTTCCTTTGGAGATGACTGGCATTTGCTTTGCCCCAGGCTGATGGCACAGCAGGGACTTGGGGTGCCTGGACAGGCTCTTTGACCTGGCACGTTAGGAGCGCAGCGCTGGCCTGGTTGGCGTTTTATCTCCGCAAGTTTCCCGTGACAGCTGCTGCCTGCCCGGCTGTGAGCCCAGACACAGAGTTAAGGTGAGCCTGTCCTGTACCCCCGGGGACCCCGGTACTTGTTTGGTTCCCGCAGTTCCCGGAGCTGTCTCGTGCGCTTTCCTGGCAGGAGAAGCTGTGATTGTGGGTGGTATAAAACCACCCTGTGCTCTGTGCAGAGCCGCCAGCTCCTGAGCAAAGTAGAGCCTCTAGCAGCTGATGAATGGCAGGAAATATTCTGTGTGTCAGCAGGCATGCAGCGCAAGTGAAGGGAGCTCGGTAGGAGGTACGGCTGCAGGGGCTGCTCCTGAGAAAGCACCTGTGTCTGTGGGAGTGAGCGTAGGATTTGCATGGGATTCTGTGTGCCAGAGGCCCAGCATGGCTGGACCTCACATGAAATGCTGTTTGTGTTTGCAATGCCAGGATCTGTTCCAATATTACATTTCTGTGGCCCACCACCTTCCGTGGTTTATCAAACCACGGCTCTTTTCACACCAGTGTGCTCCAGCCATGCGAGCCACAAACAGCAAGGTGCAGTCTCTGGGGGATGGCCTTGGGATGCCCGAATCCCGGGGCTGGGGCCGCTGCTCCGCAAGGGCGGTGCGAGGGGGGAGTGCTGTTGCCCTCAGACAGGAGTTTCCCGAGCAGAGGCACCTCTGCTGCCGTGGGAGTGCTGCAGCTCATCCCAGTCCCTGTGTGTTCCCGTGCTCTTTCTGTCTGTCAAGTGTTGCAGCTGCTGCGGGGCAGAAAGTTCTTCTGCTACCACTTGGGCCTTACCTGGAGCTTTTTTGGTGTTTTATCTCTACAAGGTGTCTATCACTGAGGTGTCTTTCCCAGAGGCATGCTAACAACTCACCCCCAGGAGCTCTTCCTGTGACTTGACACTAATTTACCTGTCAAAATTCTCATTTCCTCCATAGACCCACGAACCATTTCACTGCCCTTTCCATAGACACAGATCATAACCTCCTAGCAAAGCTGCTCATGTGCAACATTCTCTTCATCTTCCTGTCTGCTCCCATATCCCCCTTACCTGAGCTGCTCTGCCCCAGCTGTTATTTTTGCTTATTATTTGCTAAATTCCCTCTGTAATGGAATAAGACTGAGCTATTATTTTTTGGTGCCTGGTAGCAAATTTATTTGGAAGAGGATAACAGCTCATTCCCTTAGTAACAGCATGAATCACTGTCCGTGTAACATGTGGAGACAGTGTCAGAGTTCAGCATCAGTGAACCCCACCAGGTATACACTGGACAATGAGGACTTCATCCCCTTTGCAGCTCCAGACCACGCTGTTCCTGATGCACTCAGATTGCGTGAGGGCACTTCTGTATTCATCTGCTCTTGCCGTGCTCCTGCTGGCTTTCCTTCCCCCAAAGCCTTGGATTGTTTTCCCCAAAGTACAGGAACATCATTTTGGCTTTTCTTTCTGGATCTCTGTTATTTCTACATTTTCCTTTGCCACTTTCACATCATCTATAGATTTTATTAAACTGCTGTTTCCTCTTTTCTCTGCATCATTTCCCTTAATCTGCCCAAGAGTTCAGAGGGTGTTACTAAGCTCAGGTCCTTCTGTGCTAAATCCTCTGCAAAGCAAAAAGCCATCCTTGCCCTCTGGGCTGTTTGACCCCAGGTCCAGCAGGGATCCCTGTGCGTACACAGGGAGGGACAGGCCAGAGCTGGACAGTTTTGCACCATCACCGTTGCTGCTGCTCTGCACATCTGTGTCGGTGCATGTGCAGTTATACCAAGCTGCACTGTCTCTGCCTGCAACAGTGCTTTAGCACTTACTCCCAGCTCCCCCAACCTGCACATGTGGACAGGCCACAGCTGCCTGCACACCAGCTGTTTTGCACATCTGGGCATTTCTGTGAAGACACATGACTGTGCTGAGCTCGCAGCTCTGCACTGCCTGCATGCCAATGTGAATCCTCCCCTCCATAGCCCCTTCAAAATGTGCCCCAAATGCCCACGGATTGTGCCAGAAAAGGACGTTTGTGGGCCGTGTCAGCAACCCAAGGAAATAATGGCTGAGAACAGGCTGTCCCCAAAGATAGTGGTTTGGGTGTCTGACTGCCCAGATGGACAGCCTGCGCTGCTCCAGTCACTGACTCACCTCTGCAGCAGTGGTACTTGTTTGCTCCTTTCTTGGTTCCTGTCTTGTGCATGGAAATCCATAATAAAGTGTTACAGAAGTCGACCATGTTGAAGGCTGATGCTTGACCGTTGGCCTCTCTGCAAAGTGGGAGGTGGCAGAGCTGTGCAGAGCTGGCCTCTGCTCAGGCTGAGCCCCGGGTAGAAATCATGACAGCCCAGGGTCCCTCAGCGGGCAGCTGTGATTTCGGCTCATCAGCTAGCACGGCAACGCCACCACAGTCCCCCAAATGCATGTACTTATTTCCTGATACACGACTCCCACCTTCAGATGCACGTGCACCTCCCTCTGCTTAAGGACCTAGACATAGCTGGTCCCCCTTACCACCACTGTATGAACCTAAGACCTTGCCGTGCCCCTCAAAGATGCTCACATGGAGCACGCGAAGCCTCCTGAATATATCGGTGCGTGCTGGTTTGTTTACAGAGAAGCTGTTTTGCCCTGCAGTAGGGCCAAGCCTTGAGCCTCGAGGCGGCAGCTGCTGCCTGCAATGAGGCTGGAACCGGTCTGCCTGCATACCTGCTACTGCTCCCGTCCGCCAGCCTCAACCGCGGTTCTTCCAGCAGCTTCCCCGGGGGGATCCCCTTGAGAAGGCTCCTCCTTTTCTGGTCTGACCCCCTTGTATTCCCAGCTCTGCATGCCAGATGCATTTCCCCCCATGTGAGCTGCCAGCCTCCTGCCCGCTGGCACTGGAGCTGCCTGGAGCGGGGGCAGAGGGGCTGTCATGGGACTGGGGCCCCCCGCACACCAGAAAAACAGCCACGTCTGCTCAGTTAAAGAATAAATGGGTGGGCCTCCCAGCAGGGTCAAAGTAGACAAGCAACCCACCGTTAGGTACTGAGGGCTGGGAGTGAGCAAGATCCTGGATACATAAGCCTGGGCAGCTGTATTTTTAATCTCTTTTAAGACATCGCTGAGACCAAGAGTAAAATACTGCATCTAGCACAAGTTCATGGGATTAAAAAGCATGTTGAAAAGCCCAGAAAATACCCTCCATAAGATAACTGAAATGCATTTTCCCAGCCCTCAGATTTAAGTCTCCTATCTTACCCGAAAGATATTAGAAATTCCCCCCAAATTACAGCATATATTGTATTTTCACAGGTAGCCGTTAAGATGAGCCCAGAAGTCAAAGCATGAGGCAGTGACTGTAAAAGTAAAGCTCAGTTTAGAAATATGGCATTTAAGAACAAAAACTGGCTGACCGCTGAAACAAGCCAGCAGGTTTTCATCCTCCTCATGGCTTTGAATGGCACGTTCCCTCTCTGGAAGGTGCTTTAAGTCACTGGCTTCTATCACCCATCCAACGCCTGACCCAGTCGTCCCCTTCGGTTTACATTCTCTGACGTGTACTATTTACTTTTGTACACACTGTGCTCTATAAATATCCTAATGAGTAGAGAAATACAAAGGCAGTTTACAGTGAGATGGAGGTTTGAAGGAGATGGGGGAATTAGCCATGTGGCAGGGCTGCAAGAAATGCCATCCCTGTGATGATGCTTTATGCTCTGGAGCATGACAGAGAGATTCTCAGGCCATCAGGGACGGTAATGACTGGGCTGTGCCCTGGGAAGTCTTCCCATCCGGATGGTATGAGCCTTGTGAACCACTTACTAAGGAGGGTGAATGCCACTGCTGCTCCCTGCTTTTAACTGTGGTGTGACCCACGCAGGCATGACTGGCTACAGCAGAAACAACTTGCAGTTACCTATGTCTCATGTGCTGTTTATCGTACCATAAAGATGACAGGAATGCAAAAATTATAATGTTGTTATAACTCCACGGTTAGAGATACAGACGGGACTCTGTAATGGGTGCCTGGGGACAAGGCTGTCTCGCCCCAGTGCACGTGCCTGCCTGACGCCAAAACTGGTGCCACCAACAAGTTCGCTCAGCTCTGCAGAGCTAACACGGGAAAGGTAAGTGCCTTTCTAGCACATCTTGATGGAGAGGGAGGAGAGAAAAAAGAGAAGGGACGCGGCAGGAAGCAACGCTGGAAAGACATGCACAGAAACCCTGGGACGACGCAGCAGGGCTGCCTGCGCCACAGCAGGTGACAGATTTGTTTGCATGAGAACACTGGTGCCACAGACCTGTTCTCTCACCACCGCAGTTAACAAGGAATGTATTTATGGTCCTTGAAAGCATATGCAAAAAAAAAAAGCCACACCCCAGCTGTGGGCCTGGGTGTCTTCTCCCGGCACTGCTGCTGGGAGAGCCCCAACAAACCACCGCAGGCAGAAGCAGGGTTAAATCATGCTTTAATCACACCCCAGAGTGACAACGCATTGAGGGACAGAGCAGGGCTGGTCTGGCGCCATGGGGCAGTGGGGCCGGTGCTCGAGACCCCGCAGGGAGCACAAGGGCAGGCTCCTCTTCCCATCCCACCAGGCTGCCCAGGCATGATAGGCACCATCTCCTTCATCCTTAGCATCCGAGCAGGGCTGGGAGAGCAGCAGTGGGTCTGGTGTCCCCACGTAGCCCCGCTGGTGTCATGCTGGGACACCATGGGGCTGGCTGCCTTCAGCCTCCATCACCATTTCCAGCCCACCCCTCCGCTCCACTCCTTTCCTCCTGCCCCCAGCCACATGGGGCCAAAAGACAAGGGTGGGTGGGAAAGGGCAGGAAGGGGATGGAGGTGGGGGGGGCGGCGAAAGGCCGCAGTGGTGGTAGCTGGGCAGCAGGCTCAGATGGAGAGGTGTGATTCCCGCTCCTCTTCCTCTGGCAGCTGCTCACTTGGCTGGATGTAGTTGTCCTCGATGAAGCCATCATCATCCTCAGCTTGCAGGTCGGCAGCACCAGGCATAGGGTGGCTCTCAAAGGCCCCCCGGCCTGAGGAGCCCCTGTCCCAGCTGCTGCCATCCTCCATGGGGCTGCCTCTGATTGAGCTGGTTTCAGGCAGTGGCCGGTGGCGGTAGCTAGCAAAGTTCTTGTGGAAGAGCTTGCACTTGGCAGCCAGCGCGATCAGGATGGAGATGCCAATTGCTGCCACCAGGAAGCCCACCAGGTACGGCCAGCTCCTTCCCCCCTTCCCGGCGGGCGGTGTGGTGGCTGTGGCACAGGAAAGGTACCTCAGGGCATGGTGGGTCAGCCAGCAGCGCACCCGGTGCTCCTCAGCAGCCAGCCCTGTGCATGTCTGCGGTGTGCAGCCAGCACTGGATTGCTTTCATCAGGAGCAATATAAATGCTCTTCACCCAGAGCTAGCTACCAAGGATATGTGAACACTGCGGGGAAAACGGCCGGATGGCTGTCTGATACTGGTGCCCATCACCATGGAGCCTGTGCTCCATGCGGCTTTGTGGCATCTGCTAACTTTTCTGTTGCAAAGCCAGCAAACACCTCCAGGTGGTCACCACCCTCCCCACCAAGCCACTGCACCAGTGGTGGCCGGGCAGCCCGAGCCCCTGGGACTGGGGGGCAGAGCAGGGGGTCTCCGGCTGCAGTCCCCTCTGGGGTGATGGAGGGCAGGAGGGAGCTAGACCTTACAGACACCTCCGTAGCTGCACAACTTACTATTGCTGTGGGTCACTGTGATCTGCTGCGCCGTGCTGACCCCCCGAGGAAACCGCTGCTTCATCCAGCAGCCCAGGTCCTGGGAATCCAGAGCTGTGACCTCCCGGCCCCGCAGCCCCGGGGGCGATGCACAAGTCACCTGCACAGCTGGGAGACACATGGGCTAAGGTGGGACAGGAGGTCTTCGCCCATCCCCTCCCCAGTTTAGAGAAGACGATCCCTGCTTGCTCCTGGGTTGATGGGATGCATCGCAAGGTGCTCCTGGCTCTGCCCTTCAGCCTCGACAGTCCTCAGCATGTTGTAAGGCACAACCAAAGAAAAAAATTCCCTGACCAAGGAACCGTGCGAGTGTGTGACTGTGATTAGCAGGCTCCTTTTAGCTGGATAATGCCAAATTCATGCATACTGATAGAAACCCCACTGTCACAGGGCTGCTGTCGCCTGGGAGCCAAGTTCAGAGCGTTGGAGCCTGAATCCGGCTCCACAGGAGGAGCTGCCGAGTGCTCTGCAGCTCTTGAAAAGGTGGTCACTCCACGTAGATACATATAGGTGGATTTAGGGGCTGAAGTGTATGTATAGCCCCTTTCCCAGAAGAGTGGCTAAATTATCCTGGTGTCATTCCTAGAAATCTTCGGTATTGTGTGTAACTGTAAGCAAGGAACAGGCACATCACCTTTCGCTTTGCTGTCCCTCAGTGGGGTGGGAGAGGTCCCTGGAGAGCTGTCTCAGAGCCTGCCCAGGGGTTGGAGCAAAAGGATCAAGCGGGACCCCTGCACCCAGGGTTCCTCCTGCCTGACACATCTCCTGCCACCCGCCCCCCTCTGCTCACCTTGCCTGCGCTGTAGCCACTGCTGCAGAGGGTGCACGGTGCAGTCACAGACCCAGGGGTTCCCTTCCAGCCGGACCTGCGGGACTGCATCCATCAGCTGCAGGCTCAAGGTGTCCACAGAGACCAGTGCGTTGTGCCGCAGGTCCAGGTGGAAAAGAGCCTTCAGCATCAGGAAGGAAGGGACCTCAAGCTCTTGCAGACTGTTGTTTCTTAGGAGCAGCGTGTGCAAGTTTTCCAAGCCCTTGAAAGCATCCGTGTGGAGGTAGGCGATGCTGCAGCTGCTCAGGTCCAGCAGACGCAGTGTCCCAAGGTTGGAGAAGACTGCTGGGCTCAGTGCCAGCAGGGCATTGCTAGAGAGGTTGAGGGAGCGCAGAGAAGGGAAATGCATCAAGAGAGTCCCGTGACGGGGCACAACCAAGTAGTTGAAGGAGAGATCCAAACCAGTGATGTTCCTTGGAAGGGAAGTTGGAGCATGCAGGAGGCTCTTCCCTTTGCAGTCGGCCCATCCCTGGGAAAAGACCTGCTGTGTGAGATGGGCTCTCTGTGCTGGGGAGGATGTCTAGACCAAGACTCCCCAGGAGTTCAAATGTCTTAATTAATTACCCTTGCAGAGTTTAAAAAAGCAAAGACAGGTTTACAAGTTTAAAAAAAACACGAGCTGCCAGTTTGGTGTGGGCCAGGATAAATGGAGAAAGATGAGGAAGACAGCCCAGGACTGAGAGCAGCTGACTGAAGGAGTAAAGGAGGTGCGTGGAGAACTGAGGGGGACCCCAAACAGACGAGGTGGGTGCAAAGGGACCAGGTTGTCACCCTCCTGTCCTCCCTTACAGGGCAGTCATCATATGGGGTCAACTTGCAGAGGGACCTCCTCTTCCTCCCCCAGATTCCCACCTCCAGCCCCCAGGGAGCTCTTGCGTGACACAAGGGCATCCTCCAGCTGGGGCAGGGAGACGGGCGAGATCCCTGCCTGCTGCGAGGGCAGGCGGGCGGGCAGCCTGCTGGGCTGCAGAGCAGTGGGCACCTGCACCAGACACCCATGTCAAGAGCTGCTCCCTGGGGCCTGTGCAGGATACTGCACCCATGCCTCTAGCCCTTCCACATTTCTGAGGATACACCGCGAGTGGCAGCGGCTTAGTGCAGGCTGGCTGTGGCCATACTAGTAAACAAAACAGACGAGGCACCATTCGCTGTCCCAAAAGGCCAGCAGTGCATGCTAGATAGATCGATCAACCCACATGGACGGATTTTTTTCCCCCAAAAAACAGGGTAGCCAAACACAAGCTCGTTTTGGGGTGCAGTCCCCAGCACGTGTTACTCCTGCCTGTGCTTTATGTGGGAGAGGGCCAGCTGCCCAAACTGAAGCTGCCAGAGAGTGGGTCAGCAATTCAAGTTTGCTTGAGCAGGCATGGGATCCTGCTTGATGCCATGTTTGGGCCCCCCAGGCAGAGGTGCCTTGCTGAAATTTGCTGTGGTCTGTAGTCCCAGGTTTCTAGGTCTAGCTGCTTTCCAGCTAGCTGGCCTTTCCGTTTCTTTGCCTCCTGTGTGATCACCTCTCCTTTCATAGAATCATAGACTCATAGAATCATTTAGGTTGGGAAAGACCTTCAAGATCATTGAGTCCAACCATCAACCATGCCCACTAAACCATGTCTTGAAGTGCCTTGTCTACGCGCTTTTTGAATACCTCCAGGGATGGTGATTCAACCACTTCCCTGGGCAGCCTATTCCAACATCTGACAACCCTCTCAGTAAAGAAATTTTTCCTAATATCCAACCTAAACCTCCCTTGCTGCAACTTGAGGCCATTTCCTCTCGTCCTATCTCCAGCAACCTGACAGAAGAGACCAGCACCCACCTCACTACAACCCCCCTTCATGTAGTTGTAGAGAGCCATAAGGTGTCCCCTCAGCCTCTTTTTCTCCAGACTAAACAGCCCCAGCTCCCTCAGCCGCTCCTCAGAAGACTTGTGCTCCAGGCCCCTCACCAACTTGGTTGCCCTTCTCTGGACACACTCCAGCACCTCAGTGTCTTTCCTGTAGTGAGGGGCCCAAAACTGAACACAGGACTCGAGGTGCGGCCTCACCAGTGCCGACTACAGGGGAACAATCACCTCCCTGCTCCTGCTGGCCACGCTATTTCTGATACAGGCCAGGATGCCCTTGGCCTTCTTGGCCACCTGGGCACACTGCTGGCTCATATTCAGCCGGCTGTTGACCAGCACCCCCAGGTCCTTTTCTGCCGGTCAGCTTTCCAGCCACTCTTCCCCAAGCCTGTAGTGCTGCATGGGGTTGTTGTGACCCAAGTGCAGGACCCGGCACTTGGCCTTGTTGAACCTCATACAATTGGCCTCAGCCCATCGATCCAGCCTGTCCAGATCCCTCTGTAGAGCCTTCCTACCCTCGAGCAGATTGACCCTGCCTCCCAACTTGGTGTTGTCTGCAAACCTGCTGAGGGTGCACTCAATCCCGTCATCCAGATCATTGATAAAGAAATTAAACAGAACCGGCCCCAATACTGAGCCCTGGGGAACACCACTTGTGACCCGCCGCCAACTGGATTTAACTCCATTCACCAAAACCCTCTGGGCTCATCCATCCAGCCAGTTTTTTTACCCAGCGAAGAGTACACTTCATCCTCCTGTTCACCTAAATCTCCTATCAGGCCCTGCCATCCCTGCTCACTAGAGGAACAGATGTGCACTTATAAGCCTGGGCTGCCGAGGACTGGGTTATAATGGGGCTGAGCCATGGGGATACCGCACAGGTCCTGTCTCAAGCTCAAACAGGGCTAGGCTCAGGGAGGCTGGGGAAGACTGCAAACCTTTTGAGGGAGTATCTGAAAGCTCCATGGGCAGTGCTGCCCTGTGCCATCCACCCAAGACAGCTGCTGTTCCTGCCTCCTCCCAGCTCCCGCCCGGTGCAGCCAAGCTGCTGGCTGTGGTGCTTGTCCTGGGGGGATGCGTTAGTTGTATTTCCTGCTCCTCGCCAGGCGCTCGGGGATCCTGACCCCATGGTTGCCCGGACCCTGGCTTCAGTCACTGCACCACCATGCACTGGAGAAGGGAGCGTGGGGCTGGAAGCCCCTTGGGGATGTGCCTCACTGCTGCTCCCCAGGCATCCCTTATGGGTGGCTGTGTTACGGCTGCAGCCGAGACCCCCAGAGTCAGAAACGCCACAGCTCAGACAAGGCTTTTGCCAGCCCTGCTGTGCTCCGGTGAATGGGCTGGACAACGTGACATGTTCAGCCCGAGGCTGGGAGCAGGGATATTGTGGGGCTGGGAGCAGGGGTGCTGCAGGGCTGGGAGCAGGACAGCTAGGCTCCAGGGGTGGGTGAACCACCCCTGTGCTTGGTGGCCACTGGCACAGCACATCTCCCCGTTAACTCCGCTTGCTCCCGTGGGTTTTCATTGCTCGTCGTCTCTCGAGCCGTGCAGAGTGGGAGCTGCCGACCAGGGCCTGCTGCCCCGCAGGCGCACGGTGCCACCGCCCCAGCTGTGCTGGCAGGACGGGGAGCGAGGTGCTCCTGCCTGCCCACAGCTGCTGCCCGTGCCGGAGCCCCCTCGGCCCCCCTACCTGGTGGTTGAGGCTGCAGGGGTGTCCTGTCACCACTGACCAGGCGCAGAGGAGGCTGCAGACCCTGAGCAGGCAGGAGGGAGCCATTTGGCTCCAGGAAAACTTCCGCGCAGAAAAACAAGTCTGAGGGAAAGCTGGGAAGCCGGCAGAGCCGGCCGTGCCGGGTGAGGTGTGGCTGCGGCCGCGCGGCTCGGGGGCCCCCGCCGAGCCCCCCGCACCCGACCGCAGGGCCCTGCGGACCACCAGCACCTGGGAGCCAGCCCGGCTGCCGCCGTGGCCCTGCGCCCTCCCCACGGCTGCGCGCGGGTGAAAGGTGGCGGGGCCGGTTACACATTAACCACCACGCCCGGCCACCTCCCACCCGCTGCCTCTCGTGACGGGTGACCAGGAGACCGCCAGCATCTGCCTGGTGGACCGTGAGCTGCCGTGGGGGCTGCCTCAGGGGGAGCAGAGCACTGGGAGGTGCTGGGGGGCCAGAGGAGGAGGGGGGCACCTCTATGGCATCCGCTCTGAGACGGCCGCGTTCGAGGAGCGCAGCCTGAGCCCAGCCCGCCTACAGTGACAGCTGCTGTGCCCTGGCTCCACGCACCCAGGGCAGGGGCACGCAGCAAGCCTCGGCCAGAGAAGCTGGGACTGAGGCAGCCCAGAAGCGTCCTACAGGAAAATAAAAGTCTTATTGGGATTCAGGCAGAAAGGTGTTTAAAAAGTGCGGCAAACGGGCAGGTCCCTGGGCCTGGCAGTGCATCAGCAGTCTTAGCTTTCTGGCATCATGGAGTTGCTAATAAAAATGTGGCTTCCCTGAGCAGCACCCAGGGCTCCTTTGAAGGTCCCAGAGGAGGGGGGTGCCCCACCACCTCTGGTACCCCCCACGCAGACCCGCCACTCATCAGTAGCGCTCCCTGTCAGCCCTGCCACGGAGTCAGTGAAAATCTGGGAAATCATGTCCAAGCAGCATCTTGTGGACGTTTGCTGGCACGCGGTTGGGTAAGATGTGCTGCCATGCCCGCGGGTGCTGGGGTGGGTGAGCGGACGAGGGCTGGCAGAGCCACAGCCTGGGCAGGGGAGGTGCTGGCAGCACCCGCTCCCAGCTTTGCCTCTGCAGCAGGAGGGAGCCCCAAGCTCCCCGCTCCCCGTTCCCTGCTCCCCATTCCCACTCCTGCTCAGCAGCAGGCAGCCGCCTGCCAACGACAGCTCTGTGGATCTGCAGTTTCCACCCCAGCGGCGGCCGGGACAGGGCGGCCCCGCTTCCCCCAGCTGCCAAGGGGCTCCTCCACAGCCGCCGTCCCACCCTTTCCTTAGGGAAAGGGCTTCCCAGCAGCCTGTCCATCCTGCGAGCGTGTGATGAATGCCAACGCAGCCAGGCAGCTGCCTGCTCCCCAGCTGCCCTGCCGATGCGACCAGGCGGGCTGGGGATGCTCAGCCACCCCGCTCCCGGGCTGCTCCTATGGCTGGCGGCAGCAGCCCTTAACCCAGCCTTGCAGGGCCTCCCCAGGACCTGCTCTGCGTGTAAACCAAAACGAATGGCCAGAGAAGCAGGGCTAGAAAATGTTGCTGAGGCAGCCCAGCCCATCGGTGGATTCGCAGGGCGTTTGCATTTCCTATCAGGAAACGTATCGGTGCGTTATGGTTTCTGGCATGTGGTGCCGTGCATTAGAAAGTGCAAATGATAACAAAAAGGGGTATTTTTGTCTCTTTTTTTTTTAGTCTGTTGTGATTCAGCAAAAAAGTTGAGGTCTGTGAATTCAGCAGAAATTCAGGTGCTTTCAGTGTGCTGTGGGTTGGGCAGCTAGAGCTTTCCGTATTACAGGAGAGGAAGTAAGGCGAGTTGCTCTGGCTGAGCTCGGCTGTACCCAGCTCCCTGGTTCCTTCTCTGGAGATACATAAAGTTAAACTGGAGCTGTAGGGTCCTGGTTGGGTCTCACCACAGAATCTCACAGAGAGATTTCCTACCTCAACTCCAACCCAAGGGATCTGCACAGATAGACACCTCTTATCCTGGTGTTCCTAGAAAAAATGCAAGGGGACAAATCAGCTTGGGTCAGATCCCTCAATGGATCACTGAGATCTCCTGGGCATCACCGGGTGTGGAGAGCTGACCCCAAATGGCTCCCATTCCCCAAAAGAGCAAAGCAATACGCTGGTTCCCCTCGGGCAGTAAGAGAAGTCATGCTATGCTCCCTGGAGGAGCACGCTACAGGGTCCGTGGTTGCAAAGCCTTCCCACTTCCCAAAGCGTGTTTGTTCTGTGTAAATAATCCTGTCCTCAAATGGATCCTCGTGTTGGAGGACATTTCACAGAATGCATCATAACTCGTGGCTCCGTGTGCTGCCAGGGGAGCACAGAACAAGTTGCTTCCCCAGGCGCAGCACATGTCAGCACACGGTGGCACGATGGCAATTGCAGTTCTGAGCATGACTAGCCTTTGTAGCCAGTGAACTAGAGGAAGAAGCCATTTATTTACCTATTTATGTATCTACCCCCTTCCTGCAGCTGTACTGAGTCTGCGGATGAGTCTCTGACCCAACATGCTTGCAAATGAGCTTGGGGTTGGCCAGGCAAATGGGGATGTGGGGTTCCCAGGAGGGCACTGACAGCAGGAGGGACCAGGCTCAGCTGCCCACCCCTGCGCGTCCTACTGCAGGGTGGCCTCGTGCTCCGCATTTACATTATGGTTGTGCTCCAGGGGTCTCCCAAAAACAGAGCCCCTCACCTATGCAGAGCCCATGGCAAAGCACCACGCTTAGTTTTCCAGGCAAATGGAGGCAGCTGCATCTGGTGTCCATCTCTTTTGGATCCTCTGCATCCCTTCTGTTGCGGGGTGGCTGGGTGGCTGTGCTGGGGGAGCCCCTGCCCTCTGCCATCCCTCTCTCGGCACGCTGTGGGCACTGCATAGCCCTGGAGTGCGCTGTAAATAGTCGGAAGCTATGAATGGATTTCCCCTTCCTCTCCATGTGTGCTTTAGATTTTTGGCCGGATACGGCATGGGCTCGGGACGCACCAAAACATGAGGCTCGCTCTCCAGCAGCCCTGGCTTTCACGTGGGAACAGTTTGATTTGTGAAGTAGCATAAGGTTTGGTGGGTGAAGCTTACGGTGATTTCCTGGGGAATACCTTTTGTTTGCCAGGTAAAGAGCCCAGAGCACACCGAAGGCGGGGGCAGCCTCGCAGGAAGGCCGGGTGGGATGCCCTGGGGCTGGGGGGGGCAGCAGGGCCATGCCTGTGCCAGTGCCTGTGCCGGCACTGTATATGGGAAAGCACTCGGGGGAAGCCAGGCTGTCTGCTGCTTTCCACTTCCTCCCAGACATGTTTACTGCAACATGGCGGGTTTTTCTCCCCCAGCAGTGGCCGCCCTCCCATGCGGGCGGGCTGGCTTTTTGGCACCCTGCCTGCGCTCCCGCTCAGCCCCTTTCAACCCTGACAGTGGCCCTGCAACAAGCCGCTGCAGGTGCGAGTCAGGCCCCGGCACAACGTGGAGCCCAGGTGAGGCCGTGTCTCGGCACCCCGGCTCATGGCGGCAGGAGGCCAAGGTGCCACGAGGTGTGTACAGCCTCAGCTTTGCCGCACACTGCTTGCCAGGGGAAAGCCTGCGCAGGGCAGCTCCCGATGGCTCCTGGAGTCAGGGCCGTCTCCGAACAATGGGTGGAGAGCAGGAAACGCCGCATGGGAAACAGGATTCAGCTCCGCTGCCGCCGCCAGCCACGGCCCCTTGGCCCCTTTCCTTTCCCTGCTCCAGAGAGCCCTTCCCACAGCCGTCAGCCACGGAGCTGCACCGAGGGGACAGGAATGCTGCCACCCGGCCGGGCTGGGGCATGAGACCCTCTGCACGGTGGGCGAGGAGGGGGGGTTGGGACACCTCCCGGCTGGCCTGGGAGCTCAGCGTGGCTCGGGGAGCCCTGAGCACGCAGCCCTAGTCCTGGAAGGGTGGGCGCCTGTTCCCCAGGAGAGCTGCCGCCGGGCAGGGGACCTCAGTGGCCTCTTTGCCATCAAGTCCCGCTCCTGAGCAGCCGGGTGGCCACTGAGCAAGCGGGGACGGGGAACGTCTTCCTCGCTGTGCCCAGGCTATGCACCAGAGGAGGTGGTCCTGGCTGCCGTGGATGCTGAGCAGCAGGGTGGAAGCAAGATGGGGGGCAAGGGCAGGGAGCAGGGGTCCTGAGCTGCTGCTCATGTGGAGCCTCTAGGCAGCTGCAGCCTCCAGGTCTGACCCCCGTGACTGGGACATGCTGGGGATTTTCTGACCTCTGCCAGATTCAGGACACGCTCCAAGGACATGGGACTCCAGGTTTATCTTCTGCTTCTCCTCCCACGGCTGGCAGGTAAATCACCCCTTTCTCTTTGCCCCAGGGAGCAGCCCCTGCCCCAGGGAGGCTTGGTGGGAGTAGGCAGCTGTGGGAGCTCAGTGGCGCCATCGGAGCCGGGTTTGGAGGGAGAAAACATTCCTTTGTGATCAGCCATTTGGAGACCTCAGAGGGCAGCAGTGCCCTCCCCTGCCTGCCTCTCCCCAGCAAGGGGCTGGGGTGCAGGCAGCTTGTGGGAGGAGAGGGGCCCCGACACCCTCATCCTGCTGCACACTTGGCTTGTGATGGGGGGCTGAGCCCCTGGGGATCTCCAAAAGGAGAGTGGAAATGCCCGCTGTGTCATCCCGATGGGTTTGCACCTAACCTGGCTGTGCCCTGGCTGCGCCTTCTGGGCTGGGGGTGGCAAAAATGTCCTGGAAAGGGGGTGACATCTGGGTGACAGAGTGTGGCCCCGAGGCAGGGCTGGAATGGCCGTGCCCTTGCCCAGCCGTGACATGCCCTCGTGCTCCCCCACCCCAGGGGCCATCCTGGACATCACCCTGATCGCCAACGTGCAGAGCCTGTCCCACTCCAACTTCTTCCTCTCCTGTGTCATGGGGGAGCGCGACGTGAGCTATCTGCAGATCGAGCGGGAGAACAAGATCGTGATGACACACCCCAAGACGGGCTTCCAAAACTACCGCAACCGCAGCAACTATGTCCAGGCCAGGGGCTTCTCCATGGCTGACCTGGTGGGGATCCTCTACTGCCTGGGCCGCACCCCAACCGAGCAGGCCCAGGTGGTCTACGTGCACAACAGCCACAATGGTGAGTGGCTGGGGGGGCGGCGGGCAGCCCCCCGCCTGCCAGCTGGGTCCACATGGGAGCTACCTGCCCTGTGCTTCGCAATCCCGGCACCACCCAGCATGGTGGGGGGGACGGCGTCGACCCATGGGCTAAGTTTGGGGTCCGCCAGCACCGGTGGGGTGGAGAGGGGAGGGATGTTCAGCTGGAGGAGCGTGGCTGAGACCCATGGAGGTGTGCAGGGATGGGCAGCAGTGCGGGCAGCCGGCTGGGCTGGGAACGGTGCCTGGGAGCAGGGCAAGGTCCAGGAGGAAGTCGGGTGCCCTTGAAGGAGGCGGTGGGGTCTGGAAATCATTAACCAGGATGGGGGGCAGCCCATAGGAGCCATGCCAGCCTCATGCCCCTGCCACAGGCTCCTGGGGAGGAGGTAGTGCCGGGACTCATCTCCAGCAGCCTCCCTCGGGCACTTGGCAAGCACCATGCCGCAGCAGCACATCGCCGCTCCCGCAGTGGGGTCTTGCCGAGAAGCACTGCTAGGGCACACCACAGCCAAGGGCAGCGCTGGGCTCTTGTATCCTACTCCCATTTGGGGCCACATAAGCTGAAAGGGCGTCCCCGGGCTGGCCAGTGGCAGGGATATGACCCAGGGCAGCACTCTCCCACACTGCCCCCCCAACCTCCGCTTCCCCTGTGCTTGAGACTTTGCAAAACTATTAGGACTGAAATTTTCTGTGATAAGTGTTTGCCTCACAATGCTTTCTAGCTCTTTTTTAGAAAGTTTTGGCTAAAACCGTTGACCTTTTGCTGCGAATGGGGGGGGGGGGGGGGGGGGGAAAAGGTTCCCCGCCTGTGCTAAAACACAGGTTTAGCAAGCAGCTCTACTATCTCCAAGCTGGGGAACAGAGGCTGCTGGTGAGGTTCAAGCATCCCCCAAGGAGCAGGGACCAGCCGGTGTCCTTGGTCAGAGGCTCAACCCGAAAATGGCAGTGGTCCAATCGGAAATGGAGCTGGCCAGTCTGGGCAAGCACAGCGGCACAGAGGTGCCGAGGGAGAGAGGCAGAGGCACCGGGAGTCAGTGTGGGGGGCACAGCCGGTGGCGGGGGGTGAGGAGCACAGAGGGGGCTCTGCACCCCCAGATGTCCCTGTGTATAAGTCATGGAAGGAGGTGACAGCTCTGGGGCTCCATCAGTGTGATGGGGTGTCCCATGGTAGGGGGGCTGCCAGCCAGCCCCCCGCTTCTGGGTTGACATAGCCAGGTCAAAATAGTGCTGTGGAGGAGCTCGTTGGTGTCTGGGTCCAAGCCCATGTAGGAGTTACAAGTGCCAAAAAAGTGGCTCTTTTCCAAGCGCCAAACAAACTGCTGTTGCTCTGTTTAATTTAGAGAAGAAGTAAAAAAATAAAGGAAGAAGTAAGCAAAAAACCTACATCTTTGCATGGGGAGGGAGGGCTGTGTACAGAACCCACCAGGGAGGCTTGACGCATATCGTCTCTCCTGTTAAGCCCAAGAGTGCACCAAAGCAGGCCAGGGGAAAAAGCAGTGGGTGGAGAATGCTGTTAGAGGAAAGTTGGCATCTCCCAAAAGGTCATACATGAAGACAACCATAGGAAGGATGATAAACTTTGGAAGTTTTGCTGTAAAAACAAAGTAAAGCAGACCAAAGAGATCCTGAGGAGCAATTTCAGAAGGGTTTAAAATCTGGCAATAAACTATTTTTTACAATATCCAGAGCAGAAAGACACCCAGAAAAACGATTGCAGAAAACCAAAATGCTTTTATTTTGCATCCATGTGCATGACAGAGAAGTTGGGGAAACTTGCTGGGGGATCTGTCTAAAATGCCGGCACTGATAGCAAGACACAGGCGATAAATAGCCAAGCGGAGCAGTGTGGCGATGCCAGGCCAGGCTTGCCGTGAGCAGGGCTCTGCTGCTGCCTGTGGGGCATGAGTGGAGAGCGGGCGGCAAAGCTGCTCATGGGACACCAGCCTTTTCTAAAAGCTTTCTGGATAAGAAGTTACAGGCCTGTAAACCCAGATCAGAACCAGGCAAATTAGTAGAAACCGTAATGAAGAAGAGAATTGGTGGTTATGTTCTCCCTGAGAAAGAGGCAGCGTGAGTTTGCAGTGGGAGGGTCTCTGAGGACTCAGTTGACACTGTCTGCTTGGGTTCCTGGAAAAAATTGGGGAAAATTCCCTTTCAAAGGCTCTTTGGGAGCAATTCTGCACCCAGAGGGTGGCAGAGGAGGTCTTTGCCTGGGTAAATAACTGACTAAAAGAAAGGGAGCAAGAATAGGAGTTAATTTATGGTTCTTGTCACGTGGGGAAGTCTCCACCGGCACGGCACGGGGTCTCTGCGGGGACCTGTGCCACCGGTTGTGGTTACAGACAGCTGAACAAGCGGCTGTGCCGGCTGCTATCCCTGAGCGGCCTGGAGAGATGCGGGGATGGATGAGCTCGGGGAGGGCTGCAGAAACTGCTGGGTGGTGATGGAGTGACAGATAAAATTCAGTGTAGGTAAACACAAAGCACTGTGTTTGGGGCTCCCCGGGGGACATGTTGGGCCCTCACTCCAGTGAGTGAGATGGAGTGAGACAGGACAGGGGCCACATCTGTGTGCCCTTTACGAGGGACTGCAAAGTCCGTGGTAGAAAGATCCCAGCTAGAGGGGTAGGTGGGGAGGGGATTCTGGGGAATTACCAGGACACGCGACCTGCGGTGCTCTTCCACGGGTGTCTGCGGCATGTGCCGCTTCCTCCCGGCCTCGCCGGGGCAGGGCTCGGCGCTGGATGTGCCTTAGTTCCAACCCAGCGTGGCTGCTTTTAGTGTGTGAAGCTGGCGTGCTGGCGGGCTCTGAGTCGGCACCTGCCTGTGCCCTCTTTTGTGTCTGTCCTGGCACACCCAGGGCTTGGTTTCCCAGGCCTTAACATATTTATAGTCCCGTTTGTGCTCAAAGCTGAGCCCTGGCTGACTCATATTAATACCCTGAGCGTTCATTGCTGCTGCATGTCCCAACACCTGGGAAATCAGGAAAACAGACATGACAGGGCCAATGGTCCCGTGGGCTGGCGTGCAGCCCTCCACACGCCTGCTTCCCCTCGCTGCCCCTCCTCGCCTGCCCGTGCTGTCACTGCCTGCAGCCACTCTGCGCCTCCTGAGCCAGCAGCAAGCAGGGCACACCGTGCGGATTTGTCCCAGCTGTCACCTCCCCAGGCTGCTGCCACCGGCATCCCGCGCCGGGCTGGGGCTGGCGGGCTGGCCAGAAGACAGGGTGCCCCATCCCGCTCCTTGGTGTCTGCCGGCGGGGGCTGAAGGAGCTGGGATAGGAGCGCCTGTCCCCGCAGAGGCTCGAGGGGGTCCCAGCTCCCACACGGGGTGGATGGGGAGGCGTGTAACGATGTCCCAGCAGCAACATGTGGTGGGTGCTGGGCTGTGCCAGGGCCATGTTTTGGGGTGACTGGTCTGGGGGTGCCAGCGCTGCCCTTGGGTGTGAGTGCCCTGGGGGGCGACTGCTGCTCAGCCTGCTCCTCCTCCTCCTCCGCAGCCCACCTCTTCCCGGTGAAGGCCACACAGTCTGTGAACATTGCCGAACCAGCCACCTTCTCTGCCAGGGTCCTCAAGAGGAAGGAGACGGACGTTATGTGGAAAAGAAATGGCAAGTGGCCCCAAAAGCAGGCGTGGGGCTGGGGCTGCTCCCAGCTGGTGCCTGTCACCGGCCCCGGGGGCATGGGGGGACCCCGGGTCACCTTCTGCCCCGTTGCAGGCACCTACTACCAGACCACGGACCGGAGCGAGGTGCTGCGCGACCTCGTCACCCTGACACTCCCCAATGTCAGCGTGAGCGAAAATGGCGTCTACAGTGCCACATTCATGGGGGACAGCCCTCTGTGGAGTGCCTTCTACCGCCTGATCGTGAGAGGTGAGCGGGGCCCTGGCTCCCCGGGACGCGGGGACAAGTGGCCGTACCCTGCCCTCCGGCCTGGTGCCACCCTGCGCCCCCTCCTCTCTCTCCACAGCCTGCCCTGCGAAGAAATGGGGACCGTCCTGTGAGAAGGACTGTCCTGACTGTCTGAATGGCGGCGTCTGCCACGACCATGTTGGCGAGTGTGTCTGCCCTCCCGGGTTCATGGGCACTCGCTGCGAGCGAGGTAGGTGCCAGGCTGTCCAGTCCTGGGAGCTGTGCCCAGGACATGCATGGGGGCCTCGCTGCACTCCCAACCCCGGGCACTGTGGCCAGAAACTCCACGTGCATCCCCAGTGCCTCCCCACCCGCAGTGCCCCCTGTTTCTGGAGCAGGGCTGGACCATCCACCCTCTCAGCAGGACACGGCTCCTGTGCCTGCTTGGGGTGGTGATACAGGGTTTGGGGCACCTGAGCTGGCGCCGTGCTGTGCACAAACAGTGCATGGGTGAACAGCAGGTGAGGGCAGACCACGCTTTTTTTCCCAGCCTGCCGGGAAGGGCAGTTTGGCCGCAACTGCCAGGAGACGTGCCAGAGAGCCCAGGGCTGCAGGGGGCTGAGCTTCTGCCTGCCGGACCCCTACGGCTGCTCCTGCGCCTCGGGCTGGACTGGCTCCCGCTGCAGCCAAGGTATAGCAACTTGGGCATCCATCAGCTTCCCCATCCAGCCTGGGCTCCCTCCAGGGCCCAGCTCTGCTCTTCAGCAGCAGCAGCACCTGTGCAAGCTTCTCCCAGCCTGAGAGTCGGCGTGGGTTGAGCAGTGCCACTGACTGCACCAGCTGCCAACACTCTCCTGCACCACGGCCGGGGGTAGCAGTGATCTCTCCTCTTCCTGCAGCCTGTCCCCCAGGATACTATGGCCCCGACTGCGCCCTGGGGTGCGCCTGCCGAAATGGAGGCAGCTGTAACCGCTTCAGCGGCTGTGTCTGCCCGGCGGGCTGGCATGGGCAGCACTGTGAGAAGTCAGGTGAGGCTGGTGTGGGGCTGCGGTGGGTTCTGTCCCCCACCCTTAGGTGGGCTCTGGCTTCTTCCTCACCAGTGACTGGGGGGTCATCTACTGGCCTTGCCAGCTGGCTCAGCAGTCCCCCTTGCCTGCAGAAATAGCCCCCAACACTATGGAAACCGGGGCGCTGCAAGGGGACCATCTAGCCTGGCGCCCCAGGATTAGCCATGCTGAGAGCGTTGCTGAGCCCGGCACGTGGGGTGGGGATCAGGGCTGGACTGCAGCATCTGGCACTGGCCCCCTGGCACCACGGTCTGGCTGCAGCCGGGACCAGGGAAAGGTGCCAGCCCCTCTTGAGCCTGGGGAGGAGCGGGGCCAGCCCTAATGCCGATTTCTGCGGGCCAGACCGGTTCCCCCAGATCATCCAACTGGCCTCGGAGCTGGAGTTCAACCTGGGCTCAGAGCCCATCGTCAGCTGCGTGGCTACTGGCAACCCACTGCCCGCCAGCGACAGTGTGGAGCTGCGCAAGGCTGACGGCACTGTGCTCAAGGTACTGCCCTGTGCCTTGCCCCACTACCACCCCTGTGTTGCTGGCTCCCTCAAAAGCACTTGTCTCTCCGCCGGGCTGCTGGGCAGCTTCAGGCCAGTGTGGGGAGATAGGCAGCTGAGCCAGGGGGCTGATGGCACCCTCTGTGCCCACAGCTTATCAAAGCCATCATCGAGCCAGGGCAGATCACCTGCGAGTTTCAGGTGCAGCGCCTGACGAAGGCGGACACGGGGCTCTGGGAGTGCCGGGTCTCTACGACCGGGGGCCAGGACAGCCGGAAAGTCAAGGTCAATATCCGAGGTGAGGAGAGGGTTGTGGCATGAGCAGGACAAGCTGGGGTTGCTGGGGCAGGCTGACAGCATGGTGTGGCAATGCCAAACGCCCTGCACTGGACTGGGTGCCACCCATCGTGTGCTGCAGTGCCAGCAGACAGGTTTAGCTGGTGATAAAAGACTTCCCTGACAAAGCTGGAAGGAGCCAAGAGGTGGTGGATGTACCCACACTCTGCTCCTCGTTGCTCCCAGTCCCACTGGTGTCATTCCTTCTTCCCCCCTCTAAGTGCCACCAGCACCCCTGAGCCCTCCCCGGCTGCTGGCCAAGCAAAGCCGCCAGCTCGTGGTGTCACCCGTGGACTGCTTCTCTGGTGATGGACCCATCATCTCCATCAAGCTGCTCTACAAGCCCAAGGATGACACCTCAGCATGGTCATCCATTGTGGGTATGTGTCTGCCAGGGGGCAGAGGGCACAGGTAAGACCTGGGTGGGAGGGGATGGCTGCCCCAGCCAGTGGGTGTCTGGGTTGGGCAGAGGTCTCCATCCCGGGGCCCCAGTGGTAATGCTGAGGAGGATGCCAGTGGCCAGGCAGATTGTGGGTCATGGGCATGGCTTTGACATGTCCTCTTGGCCAACAGTCGACAACAGCGAGAACATCACCCTCATGAACCTCCGGCCGGTGACCGCCTACATCGTCAAGGTGCAGCTGAGCCGTCCAGGGGATGGTGGGGAGGGCAGCAAGGGGCCTGAGGCTGTCATGGTGACCGAGTGCCTTGGTGAGCCTCCATCTCCCTCACCCTGACCCTAACGCTGACCCTACCCCTAACGCTGCATGGCGCCAGGTCTGCAAAACCCCAGGGCTGATGCGCCGTGAGGTTTTGTTGCCTTTTTGTTCACAGAACCCACAGTCAAGCCTGTGATTGAAGGTTGGTCCATAGAGGAGAAAAACATCCTTCACGTCAACTGGAAATTGCCAAGTAACCACGAGCCGGCACACGGCTTCATCGTCCACCTCTTTGACTCCGCAAGGCGGCTGGTCTGTGAGAAAAACATCACATCCATCTCTGTGCTCTCTGCCCGCATTGGGGACCTGGAGTACAACAAGGAGTATGGGCTGGAGGTGCTGGTGTACCACTGCACCAGCCTGGGGCCCCCCTCCGACCTCTACAAGGTCATGATCAACAGCAAGGGTGGGTCCAGCAGAACACAGGGAATTATTACAGGGAATTACAATGATAAATCAGTTATAATTGTAACGGCGACCATCCCTAGGTCCTGTATCCCATCTCTGATAGAGCATGAACAGCTGCTTGGGGGAAAAATGGGTCCTCCTTTCCCTGCTAGACCCCGCAGCCTCCAGCACCAAGCAGCTGAGAAACATTCTAAGCTGAACATGACATTCAGGCCATCACAAGTGATGCTCGCAGACATATCTCTCCTCTGCATCCTTGCCGAAGCCCTGATGGACCTGTCTATACTTGCAGCTTGTAGCAACAAGTTCCTCGGTATAATTATACTTTGTGTGAAAAAAATATTTCCCTTTGGTTCACTTTAACCCCGCTGCCTGGTAATTTTGCTGGATGGTCACTAGGGCTTGGGGAGACCTGAAGTCCCTCCTGTGGGCACACGCACACATGCACGCAGCTCTCCACGTGGGTGGGAGACCATGGAGAGGTGGAGCATCAGCCGGACCAACCTTTCTGGCAGCCAAGGGGGAAGGAGTGCATGAGGCCTTCGGTGAGGCTCAGCACTGGCTGGCACATCTAGGGAGGGCTAGTGGGCGTCAGGCTTGGAGGATGTGAGGTTTTCTCCACTTCGAGCTTGTAAGAATTTGTGCGATTTGGTGATTTGGGGTTAGGGATGTCGGCAGGCTGGAGAAGGCTTAGAGGAGGCGGTGGGAACACTGTGTGAGGGAGGGTTGAAGAAATAAAATATCCCAAGGGCTAGTCTATACACAGACATCTACCTTGATGGTCCCTGAGGCTGGGAGCATTTGGGGGTACAGTCCTGCCCTACTGTTGTACCTGGAGAGCAGCTCCACCTCCTCCTGCACCTCCTCCAAGCAGGGGCCAGGGGTCCCTGGAGGTCCCTCAAACCTGGCACAGCTTTGGTTGCCATTGCCATCCATGGGGTCCGGTCCTCACAGCAGCGTTCAGGCCCTGCAGTGCCAGAAGCCCCATCCTGGGACTGACACTCTCCTCTCCTTGTCCCAGGGCCCTCCTCCCCACGGTTGCTCTCAGCAGAGTCCGTGTCCGACACCGCCGTCAGGCTCTCCTGGCAGGTCCCCGAGTACCCCAACGGGGGCATCACCAAGTACATCGTGGAGCTGCAGCAGGTGGGGGGCACCAGCGAGCCCCAGTGGATTGACACCGACAGCGGCGCCGAGACCACCAAGATCGTCGGGGGCCTCAACGCCAGCACCAGCTACCAGTTTCGCGTCCGTGCCAACTCCCATGTCCCAGGGGAATGGAGCCAGCCCGTGAAAGCCAAAACCCTGGGGGACGGTGAGAAGGGTGTCCCAGCAGACAGGGGGCTCGGCTCTGGAGGAGCTTGGGCTCAGCATCTGGGTCAGCAAAGAGTGACGGGGTGCTCATGTGACTTCAGAGAGTGGCTCTGAAGCAGCAGCCCAAGCCCAAAACACTTGTGGGTGTCTTCAGAAATCCTGCTCCGCCTAGTCCTGATGGGGCAGGGGTGGCATGGTGACAGCACGGCACCCACAGAGTGGCTCTGCCTTGGCCAGAGGGTGACACGGTGTGCGAGGGGCTAGAGGAGCAGGACAGAGCTGGCACGGGAGGAGCTGGTGGCTGGACCCAGAGCTGGTTGGAAGTCTAGAAACCAGCAGGTTCAGTGGCAGGGCCCGGTCAGTGACACCATCACCCCTGTGCCACCATGGCACCAGGAGCTTGGGATGTGGTTGTGGTATCTTCATGGGGTCGCAGGGTGCTGGGAGAGGGCTGCTGTCTTGGTGCTTAGCCACCCATGCAGCCTGGGCAGGGCTCAGCTGTGGACCATGACCCTCCATCCCTCCTTTTGGCAGGAGCGCTGAGCGTGCCGCCCAGCCTGGGCAGCCAGAGCACCGAGCAGGCGGGAATAGACCAGCAGCTGCTCTTGGCCATCGTTGGCTCTGTGTCCGTCACCTGCCTCACCATCCTCTTTGCCCTTCTGGCACTTTTCCTCATCAAGAAGAATTTTTTCCACCGGCGCCGCACCTTTACATACCAGTCTGGCTCGGTGAGTGCCGCCTGCCCTGCCAGGACCGTATCCCCAGCTCCCCACGTCCCAGCCCGATCCAGGTCACGCTCCGTAGCCTCCAGTCCGGACGCAGCCAGACCTCACTTCCACGCAGAGAGGGTGCGGAGCCCACCCTTGCCCATGATGCCTGCCCTGCCAGGACTGCCGTGCAGGCAGAGGGGTGCCCGGTGCCTCTAACCTCACCCGTTCCCATCTGCCAGGGGGAAGAGACCATCCTGCAGTTCAACTCGGGGACCCTGACCCTGACACGCCGGCCTAAGCCACAGCCTGAGCCCCTCAGCTACCCCATCCTGGAGTGGGAAGACATCAAGTTTGAGGACATGATCGGGGAGGGCAACTTTGGGCAGGTCATCAGGGCCATGATCAAAAAGGATGGCCTGAAAATGAATGCAGCCATCAAGATGCTGAAAGGTGAGTGTGGGGGGAGGCGGGAAGGGTGGGCTGGGGGATGCAGCTGCATCCTGGGCCATGCTCGGTTCTGAGGAGGGGCAGGAGCCATCAGTGGAGGAGCAGAGGAAGGGCCCTTGTTGTAGGACTGAGGTGTCCATCCCTTCTTTTCTTCCAGAGTTTGCTTCAGAGAACGACCATCGCGACTTTGCTGGGGAGCTGGAGGTGCTGTGCAAATTGGGCCATCACCCCAACATCATCAACTTGCTGGGTGCCTGCGAGAACAAGGGTGAGGGCTGTCCCCCTCTCCCCTCTCCCCAGCCCCACAGCTCCTGTCTGGCTGTGTATTCCTCTTTGCTGGGGAGAGCCCCATGAGCCCAACCTCCTCCTGCCCCCCAGGCTACCTGTACATCGCCATAGAGTATGCTCCCTATGGAAACCTCCTCGACTTCCTCCGCAAAAGCCGAGTCTTGGAGACAGACCCAGCCTTTGCCAAGGAGCACGGCACCGCCTCCACCCTCACCTCCCAGCAGCTCCTCCAGTTTGCTTCAGATGTGGCCAAGGGGATGCAGTACCTGAGTGAGAAGCAGGTACATCCCCAGCAAGCCTCTCAGAGCATCCTTCCCCTGGGGCCTGGGGACTCTCCATCAGGGCACAAGACCCCTGCGGCCAGCAGGAGGGAGCGTGTGGCTCCTGCTGACTGCTAGCCCCTTTCAGTTCATCCACAGAGACCTGGCAGCCAGGAATATCCTGGTGGGAGAAAACCTGGCCTCCAAGATTGCCGACTTTGGCCTTTCCAGAGGGGAGGAGGTCTATGTGAAGAAGACAATGGTGAGGCAGGAGCAAAGCATCTCCATGGGGCCTGCACCAATGCAGGACCCCTGCAATCAGTGGGAACAACCCACCATGCCGGGACTGGCTGTGTCACAGCTGCCTTCCGTCTGCGGGGCATCCCCCCTGCCCTGACAGTCATTCTCTGTTTCCCCAGGGCCGCTTGCCAGTTCGGTGGATGGCCATCGAGTCCCTGAACTACAGCGTGTACACCACCAAGAGCGACGTGTAAGTCCTGCAGGCAGGGGCACTAGGGCTGGGGCATGGCTGGGGCCACCTCCATCCCTCTCGGGGGTGGTCAGTGTGGCGATGCTTTTGCTCTGAGTGCTGCAATGGCAGGAGGTGATGCTGATGCATCATCCTGGGGAGCTGCCAGCTCAGCCCAAGACCTGGCTGCCTGCTGCACCCTGGGCTTTGCTCCATGCCCATCAGCAGGGCATGGCTGGGGACTCCATCACAGCCTCGTCTCCTGCCCTTTCAGGTGGTCATTCGGTGTCCTGCTCTGGGAGATCGTCAGCTTGGGTAAGGCTCTTCTGTGTCCCCTGCCTCCACGCGGGTCCCTGCAGGTCCTCCTGCAGCCCCAGAGGGGACAGCCCAGGGACCATCCCCGCTGCAGCCAGCTGTGTGTCTCTGGCCGCAGGGGGGACGCCGTACTGTGGGATGACATGTGCCGAGCTCTATGAGAAGCTGCCCCAGGGCTACCGCATGGAGAAGCCACGCAACTGTGACGATGAGGTGTAAGTGGGCAGAGCTCCTGCCCGGTTCCCCTCTGCACTCTGGCTGGGGGATAAGCTGGGGTCTCACACCCCAAACACCCTTCCTGGGCTTTTGTTTCCCACCTGCTTCCCCCCATCTCCCACGAACAGCTTTTCTGCCCCCTCTCCCCCCGTGTACGCTGAGCTGCCGGCTCTCTGCCCCCAGGTACGAGCTGATGCGGCAGTGCTGGCGCGACCGCCCCTACGAGCGCCCACCCTTCGCCCAGATCTCCATGCAGCTCATCCGCATGCTGGAGGCCAGGAAGGTGAGTGATGACGGCTCAGCCGGAGGGATGCCCACCTTGTGTGGGACTTATCCAAATGCTGGAGCATCCCTTGGGCTCGGTTGGGGGGGGACATCCAGCAGCAGCAGAACCTGTGTGACCCCATCATGTGGCAGGGGTAACCCCAGCATCACTTTTTGGGTGTGGGGAGCCCCATCGCCTCCCTCCAGGGCACAGCACCTGAGAGTGTGCCAGCAGGGACGAGAAGTAGATAGGGACACTGCCACGACTGGCTCCTGACTGGCGTTCCCCCACAGGCCTACGTGAACATGGCCCTGTTCGAGAACTTCACCTACGCGGGGATCGATGCCACCGCCGAGGAGGCATGAGGCTGCGCTGGCACCGTGCAGAGGGGCAACGCTGGCCCCAGCCTGCCGGGACAGTGCTGTGGGGACGAGAGGCTGCCTGTCCCCCTCCAGGGCCGAGTGGCCAGACGCCGGTGCCCCTTCCCAAGAGTGCCTTCCCTGCAGCAGGACTGTGCCATCCCCTCCCTGGCTGCCCCCCCAGCATGTACTGGCCATGCTGGCACATCGCTGACTATGGACACGGCCCCACGCTGCTGGGGGACATGCTGGGATGGCCCCCAAGGACAAGCAGCAGCAGAGTGCAGCAGAGCAGGCAGGAGAGGGGCTCTCTCAGGAGCTGGGGTGCTGCCACCTGAGCCCACGGACACAAATACCCAAGCTTTGGGGTGAGAGGGGAAGCAGCAAGCCGGCAGCTGCCTGCCCTGCAGCTCTCAGCGTGCTCTGGACCTGAAGCAGTGCCAGCGGGGCTGTGAGCATCACTGCCAGCGCGGGACAGGGCCACCCCAGAGGTGCAAACGGACAAGGGACAGTGTTGGCTGTGCACAGCCTCCAGCTCTGCAGTAACCTTTTGGAGGTGCCAGCCCTGCCTTACAGACAATAAACGTAGTGCAACAGGCAGCTGGGTCCAGAGGAAGGGAGGTGGGGACCCAGCTCTGCCTCCCTGACGGCATGGGGAACAGAATGGGGGCCTCGATGGTCTGCTGCTGTGGTGGGCACACCTCGGGATCCTGTCCCCATTGGGGTCCTTTGATGATCCCCAGGGATGCCCCAGTGCCCCCAGACAAGCCCCAAGTCTTATCATGCCATGGGGATGGGTTTTCTTAATATCCAACTGGAATCTGCCCCCTGCAATTTAAGACTTTGTCCTGTCCCTAAGGGATATGGAGAACAGACTGTCCTTCCTCCACGCAGCCACCTCTTGCATGCTTGAAAACTGTTCCTGCAGCTTCCCCTCAGTTGGCCGCTCCTCCAGGGATGGCCCCACTACTCTGGCCGCTCCCTGTGGGGCTGTGCAGCTCCGCACCCTTCCCACCCTGGCCAGCCGGCGCCCACCCAGCACTGTGCTGAGCCGTTGGGTAACTTCCCACGTCTTACACGGGGACCGTCATGTTTGACCAGCCTGCTTGAACACGTGCCATTGGGGTGATTTTCTTTCGCATGCCGGTCCCTCAGAGATTGTCTGGGCTTTGCGCTGACCCTCCCATGGGAGCTCCTGCTCCAGGCTGTGGTCCCTCATCCTGCACTGCTGCTGTTTGTTATGCTGACAGTGGGTGGGTTTCATCTCTGTTGGCCTCAGCCTGCTAAGCCCTAGGCGTACCATCCAGCTGCCCATCTAGCCATCTTCCACAGTCCGCGGAAAGCAAGGGCTGCTGCTCTGGAGCCCAGTATCCCAGCTGAAGGCAGGGGCATTTGCATTTGCCCTTCTGGGCAAGAGTCAATTTTCCCCAGAAGGTGTTTCAACTCTGTCAATACCATTTTGATTTCCCATTCTGGCCTCCAGTGCTCTTTGGTGTCAACTGCACCCGTTAGTAAGCAGCCTCTCTGCCCCATCACTCAGGTGTACAGTGAAACAGTGATTGGGACTGGCCTTTGCGGGCAGCCTGACGTGTGCCACCACCTCTGCACCTCCTCTGCTGCTGGCTGGGAATGGTGTCTGAGGCAGCATCATCAGACCTGCTCAAACTGAGGGTTTTCTGCTTTTTGCCTCCCTGATGGCAAAGCCCAGTAGCCAGATGGAGAAGGAAGTAGGACTGATTTGACAAAAATTGACTGTGACAAATTGGTGCTGGCTGTTCCCTTCTCCCCTCAGTGCCCCCACTGCTGTCCCTGGTGGCAGGGCAAAGAGAAGCCCACCCGCCCTTGGCACGGTGGGGACCTGTGTGCAAGTGGTTCCTCATGCCCTGGCTGGTTCTCCCCGGGCTGTGACGTGGTGCTGCGCCCCGGCGGGGTGGGACACCCCTCCTGGCTGCCTGCACCAAGCGGCGGTGGTAGATTGGCACGAGGCTGAGCATGCCTGCAGGACCCCAGCATGGTGGCCCTGCTCCTGCCCCAGCACACTAGCATCTGTGTGGGCCCTGCCAATGCTCCCTGTGCCTGCAGCTCTCCTCCCGGCACAGCCATGGGGATGGAACCTCTGGACCGTGCGGAGCAGACCCAGTGCGCACCAGTGCCAGGCGGCACAGGGTGGGATGAGGCCGGAGCAGCTGCCCCACGTCCCATGGTCCCACGTGCCTGCAGCCCCCAACAGCCTGCCCTGCCCGGCATAGGGGCCTCCCTGGTTCTTCAGGCGTTGTTTTTCTTCCTACCCCAGCCTCCCAGCATGCCGGTAGCCGCAAGGGCAGGACGTGCCGCCTATCTGATAGGAGCAGTCTCCCTTGGCGCTGCGGCTGGTGGCGGAGGGGCTGTGGCACGGTGGTTTCGGGCACGGGGAAGTGCCGGCAATGGGGCGGGGGGAACCTCCAGCCAGGCTTCCTGAGCTGCACAGCCACCACTTCCCAGATAAAGGTATTGCCTGGAGGAGCCGCAGTAGCTCCCAGGGTGCTGGGAGGGGCCCAGCGCAGCGCCCACGGCCCCAGCACATGGGTTGCAGGATGGCAGCCTACCTGCATCAGGGCTGGCTGCTCTCACTGCTCCCTGCTGTCCTGCTCAGCCTCCGCAGCCCTCCAGCAGCCCCTGAGCCGGTGACATCCCAAGGTAGGTCCTTGGGGCCATTTTCTCCCCCAAAGGATGGGCCAGAGAGGAGCTGGCATGCTGGGTGCGGGCAGCGAGCACCCCACGGCAGCCAGAATCTGCAGGGTTGGGGAGGGGGTGTCCCAGGAGGGTGTGCAGGGAGTGTTCAGGGTGGGCGATGGAATGCCCTTCTCACCCACGGGACACCCTGGGGTGCCCAGAGCAAAGCGACGTCCCTGCTCTCTGCAAGCAGGACCTGGCAGACCCCAGGCACCCCTTTGGGATGGCAGCCTGGGGCTCCCAGTCCCGCACGGGTAACAGAGGGGCTCCCTACTCATCCAAAGTTCTTGGAGTTACGACGATGAGGGTCTGAGCAAAATTCAAGCTAATGTCTGACAGCATGGCTCTGCACCACAGGTAATGCTGTGGCACTGCCAGGCTAATCCCAATGCTCCCGCATCAGCCTTGCCGTGATCTTACTGCCCTGCTAAGCATCCTCAGCTCAGCCAGTAGCTGGCCCCAGCCTGGCTTGCTGTGCCTGGCAGAGCCGCTTCCCAGCTTTCTCCTGTTTCAGGCTTCTGTACGCTTTCTTTGAGCCCCTCCTTAGTCCTTTTAACACTTTCTATAACACCATAAAAACCATTAACTGAACAAAATCCTGTTGATCTCCTGCCCGTGTCTCCAGCCCCACCCCAGGTCTCTGGCCTCGGCAGGCTCCAGAGCACATTTTGAGTCACCCCCATAGGGGCAGTGGGAGGAAGGTCAGGGTTGGGCTCATCCTCCCTCTGCCTGCAGCTTTTGTGACATTGCTGTGCTCTGAGCCCACTGCTGGCTTAAGCAAGCGCACTGCCCAAGCGTGGCTGATGTGGGCTGCAAAGCTGTGTGGCTGCTCTTCCTAGGAAATGGCCTGCACCCAGCAAAGATGCTCTGATAGCCCACAGGACCAGTGTGGCCTCCCACAGATGCCATGGGTCCCTGTGCTAACAAGCTGCTGGGACCTGGCCACCCCATCCCCTGTCGCTGGGAATTGGGGATGTCATGGAACCGGCATGAGGCCTAGGGTGGGGGAATGAGGTGCAAAATGGGAAGAGCAGGTTGGGTGGGTTGTGGTCTCTTGGGAGGGAACGTGGGCTGGGGGAGGAAGGCAACACAGGGCTGGAGGCTCAGGGCAAGGGAAGGGACAGGGAGAGCAGAGGGACACTGAAAAGGTGGCAAGTACATTTGGGGACTGTCACTTTTATTCTCTGCCCAGGGTGGGCTCAGCTGGCAGTGCAGGGGGTGCGTAGCAGAGAACGGATGCACTCGGCACATGGAGCAGGGCCAGGCACTGGCAGAGGGCTTGTTGTGGGGTCCTGCAGCTGGGGGCAGCCCCTGGGGAAGGAGGCACATCCCAGGAGGAGGAGGAGGAAGAGGAGGGCCGGAGGCAGGGCAGAGGCAGTGGGGGAGAAGGGAGTGCTGGAGCAATGCTGGGGGGCAGCAAGGCACCCCCCTGTGCTTTACACATCTGCATCTTGGGGCTGTCCACTTTTCCCTGACAACAGCAACAGACACGCATGTGCCAGCAAAGCTACTGGTGCTTGGGATGGAGATCCTGCAGGTCGTGATGCTCCAGTTCATCCCTGCATCAACAGGAAGGGCGGCTTGCTAAGTGGGGCAGAGAAATCCACAGCCCCCCCACCACTCCCCAGGCTGGGGTTTCAGCATCCCGCCCCTGCTCAGGACCACACGCCCCCACACCAGCCCTGAGGCTCTTTGCCTCTCCCCGGGACGCTGCTCCTCCTTATCTTGCTTCCGCGCACCTTCCGGCGTGAGCAGGGCAGGGGTGCTTCCCGCCGATCGCCGGGCCCCGAGCCCCCCTCCGACCGCAGGGCTATTTCGGGATGTTTGTTTGTCCCAAAGGACCCCACGTGCTGAGGAGGGTGGGGAGCAGTGGGGCTGGCCGGCAGGGAGCCCTGCTGCCAGCCAGGACCCCGGTGCGAGCCAGCAGCCAGCATGCGTGCCATGTCCCGCCCCACCGTGCCAAGCTGGTGGAGGGCACCTGTGGGATGTCCACGTCCGCAGCCATGCCCACGCTGCCCCAGGTGCCTGCAGACTGGCCTCAGGGCCGAGCCGGCCAGGGGGCATGGGGTGGGGGTACACAGGTGGGATGGGGACGGGTTTGTGCCCAGGGGCTCCTTCATGCCCACACTCCTCCCAGACGCTGCGCTGTTGGCGGGGGTGCCCGAGGACATCCTCTGCTTCTCCCGCTCCTTTGAGGACCTCACCTGCTTCTGGGATGAAGAGGAGGAGGAGGAGGCGGTGAGCAGGATGTGCCACTTCTACTACTGGTACAGCAGGTAGGAGGTGGTGGAGACAGCCCAACATCCCCCTTGCCTGCACAGAGAGCAGCAGAGGCAGGGTGCTGCAGCTCTCCGTACCATTGCTGTGGCTCCCAGCTGCAAGGAGATAGTGGAGAGCCCATAGGAGCTACACAGCAGCCACCACACACCCTGCGGCAGGGCTGGGAGCTTGGCTGTCCCTCAGTCCCACAGGGATGGTGCCCTGCAGCGGATGGGGGCGCAAGGAAGGAGCTGGTGACACCAAAGTCTCAGTGCCATGCCCCAGGTCCCCTCTCCTCCAGCCCAGCCCTGGGCAGGAGGCATGGGGTGCTGCAGGACCCCACTCTCCATTCCTCAGGGATGCGCCCACGGCATGTGCGGTGTCCACGTTGCGCCGTGGGGCTGGTGGGACGCGGCATGTCTGCGTCTTCCCCAGCCAGGACGTGCGGCTCTTCACCCAGCTCCACCTCTGCGTCCTGGACGCCATCACCAACCAGACCAAGTACTGGCGGGAGCTCAGCGTGGATGCAGTGGGTGAGTCCCTCCCACTGGGCAATACCCCTGTGACACCAGGACAGTCCCCAGACCTGGGTCCCCTGTCCTGCTTGCTGCAGGGGCTGGCAGCACCCTGCACACCAGGCACGGATGCAGTCCTGAGGGACCGCCAGGTGCCCCGCAGCAGGACCAGGGAGTGCCCAGATGGGGGCTGCTGCAGGAGGGCAAACGCCCCGGCATGTTCCCCGCAGGTCTCATCGCCCCCCCAGCAAACCTCACGGCCCGCTGGGCTGGGGCTGCAGGGCAGCTCTGCGTGTCATGGCAGCCACCACTTGCCGACTACGAGAACTTCTTCCTCTACGAGGTGCAGTGCTGCCCTGCCAGCTCCCCAGAGATGCCCTGCAGCACCGTGTTGGACCCCGGTGGGCAGCACCCTGGGGACCCTTCCAGCCAGCCAGCCATCAGCACCCACACCCCCATGGCTGGGGCAGCCACAGCCTCCCTGGGAGCGGGGCAGGTACATAGAGGGGCCAGGGATGGGCAGGGGGATTTGGGGGCTGCAGCTGCTCCCCAGCCTGGCCCCTCTCCTGCAGAGACTGGTCCAGGCCAACACCTGGGTGGTCCTTCGGGACCTGTGGCCAGGGGTGAGGTACCACATCCAGGTACGCAGCAAGCCTGACGGCACTTCCATGGACGGCGTCTGGGGGCCCTGGTCGCGGGCAGTGGCTGCAGAGACACCCCGCTCCTCTGGTGAGCGGCCATCCCCACCACTGGGGTGCTGGGAGGCACCCACACCTGGGGCTGCGAGGGGTGGGGGTCCTGGGGTAGGTCAGGTGCAGCACTCAGGTTTTGGGGGCCAAGGCGAAGCAGCTCCCTCCCTGCCCTGGCTCTTGCCTGCCCAGGAGACATCGGGCTGAGCTGCAGCACCCCTGACCTGCAGCACGTGCGCTGTGAGTGGAGCTGGGACCCTGGAGAGCCCCACAGCTCCCACCAGCTCTTCTACCGTCCGCCTCCAAGCGGGGCCAGCACAAGGTAAGGGGCATGGCAGGGATGTGGTGCTCAGGCAGAGAGGCGGCACATCCCAGGGACCATGGGCTCTGCTCAGTGTCCCACATCCCACCCTGTGCCCTGCCCTGCCCTACCACCATCGACCTCGCACCTCCCCACCACCACTCTGGGCCACACTGCACCTCCAACTACAGGCAGCGTTGGCTTTCCTGGGCAAGTGCAGGAGGAGTGAGGCAGCACTGGCTGCGGGGACAGGGCGGCCCCAGAGCAGGGCTGGCAGCAGGCAAGGGGAGCAGGGCGGCCACAGTGGGGCTGACTGGTTCCCCGCTCCTCGCGCAGGGAAGACGCGTGGCAGTGGTGCGAGGAGGTGAGCGTGGGGGTGCAAGGCACCCACGCCTGCACCTTCCAGCCCAGGGCTGGCAGCGCTATCTCCGTCCTGGTGAATGTCACCCGGCCCCACGCGCTGCCCACGCTCAGCTACTTTAAGGAGCCCTTCTGGCTGCACCAGGCCGGTGAGTCCCAGCGCCACTGTGGCCCTTGCCCTTGCCCATGCCTGCCTGGCGGGGGATGCAGCGTCCTATGTCCCATTCCATGCAACACGTCCCCGTCACCAACAGTGCTCACAGACGCCCCGCAGCTTGTGCAGGCAACGGTGTCACAGGGCCAGCTGAGCCTGCAGTGGCTGCCACCCCTGGAGGTGCTGGCAGAGCAGCTGGACTACCAGGTCCGCTATGCCATGGAGGAGAGCCATGACTGGAAGGTAAGGCACAGCCAGGGCTCCTCCAAGCAGCCCTGCCCACCTCTGCTGCCAGCACATGGCCCACATGGGGTCACGCAGGAGGGACCCGCACCCCACTGCTTGGCCACCACGCAGCAGCCGTCATCTCCAGCTCAGCTTGGCTCTGCCCCGCAGGTCCTACAGGTCCCGCGGGCAGCCAGGAAAGAAGTCCTGGACCTACGGCCAGGCGCCCGCTACCATGCCCAGGTGCGGGCCCAGCCCAGCGGGCCGTGGTACCAGGGCAGCTGGAGCGCCTGGTCCAAACCTGTCGTGGTCGACGCCACGGCCAGTGCGGGTAAGGGACAGGGCAGGAGTGGAGGCTGCAGCCAGAGGAGCCACATGGCCGAGGGCAGGAGACCGGGAGTGCTGGAAATGGGATGGGGAGGACCGAGCGACAGGGCCGCGGAGGGCTCAGTGGTGGGGGCTCAGGGCAGGGCTACAGTCCCAGCGTTCCTCCTCCGACGCAGGCTGGATCATCCCGAGCGTTACGGTGGTGCCGCTGGTCTTCACAGGAGTGCTCCTGGGGCTGCGGTGCACCTTCCCTTCCCTCTACAGGTAAGGGCTGTGCCTGGGACAGGCGGGGGGCGGGGGTCCAGCACCAGGCCTGGGCACCCTGCCCCGGGGGCGTCAGGGCACCCCCGACCGGGGTTTGCCTTCGACACCCCCTTCCCCGCACCCAGCAACGTGAAGCAGAAGCTCTGGCCCCCCGTCCCCGACCTGCACCGCACGCTGGGCACCTTCCTCCACGAAAGCAGCAAGCACGGCCAGGTGAGGGGGCCGGGGCAGGGCCCGCCGCGGCTGAGCCCCCCCGGGGGCAGCTCGAAGGGCGGCCCCCACCGCGCCCCCTCTGTGTGTCCCCAGGCCAACACCTTCTACAAGCAGCCGCCGGAGGAGGCCGTCCTGCCCTGCCTGCTGGAGGTGCTGCCCGGCCCGCGGGGGGAGCCGGGCGCGCCGCCGCCGCCTCCGCCGGAGCACGCCGCCGGCCGCCTGCCCGGCACCGACATCGCCAACCAGTCCTACCTGCTCATGAGCGGCTGGGAGCCGCGCGGGCCGCCCTGAGCCGCGCTCCCGGCCCCGGCATAAAATGAGACGAGCAAACACCCGGCCTCCTCTCTCCTTCGCGGCGCCCCGAACCCGGCCCCGGCCCCGAACACGGATCCCTGGGCCCGCGGAGCGGCGCGGCCCCCGCGTG
>NW_010973284.1:10420521-10442694 GCF_000737465.1 Haliaeetus leucocephalus | reverse complement strand
CGGGGGGGTTCTCCTGTGGCGGAGAGGGGCCTGAGGTGCAGCCGGGGGGGTTCTCCTGTGGCGGAGGGAGGCCTGAGGTGCAGCCGGAGGGGGTGTCCTGTGGTGGAGAGGGCCCTGAGGCGCAGCCGGGGGCGGGTTCTCCTGTGGTGGAGAGGGCCCTGAGGCGCAGCCGGGGGGGGGACCCGGCGGAGCAGGGCTGCCGCTCGGCCGCCGTCCCTGCGCGGGTCCCCGCTGACACCGCCCGCTCGCCCGCAGGGCCATGGCGCAGTTCGTGTTCGAGGCGGACCTGCATGGGCTGCTGAAGCTGGACACGCCGATCCCGAACGCGCCGCCCGCGCGGTGGCAGCGCAAGGCCAAGGACAGCGGCATGGCCGGGCCCAGCCCCGCCGCCGGCTTGTCGCCCATGAAGCCGGCCAATCGCTCCCACAGCTCCAGCAAGACGCCGTCCAGGACACCCGGTGAGTGGCGGCGACCTGCGGCGTAGCCTGGGTGGGGGAGCGTCGCCCGGGCTGCTTTGCCTGTAGCTGTGCGGCTCTGGCCTCCATGCCAGGCTGCCCTAGCTGGCTTGCTGGTCAGGCAGGAGGAGGTGGGCTACACTGCCTGGCTCCTGGGAGTCACCCACCTTCTCCTCCCCAGCATGAGGTGGGCAGAGCTCTGTGTGCTGGGGCTGGGTGAAATGCTGATCACCCAGCTGAGCCTTGCTGGCAGAGCTGTGTGTTGGGACAAGTGTGGGTAGGACTGTCTGCTGACAGCTTTATGTGCTCTAACAGTATTTTTGCATCCTCTCCTTATCTGTGAACTCTGGTGTTGTTGCACTAGACCCAAGGAGTTGTCTCCTGGCAGTCCCTAACCGGAGCTTAGTACAATTAAACAGGGGGGTATAAAAATACAAGTTAGCTGTGACTGGATGGCGTGAGCTCTCCAAGTCGTGCTTGTCTGGAACTTGTCTGGTAGGTGTGATCTGGGAGTGCTGGATTTGGTCTCTATTAAAAGCTCTAATATAAGCTGTTTAATAACTGTAAGGCAATATTTATGCATGTGAATGCAGGTAAACCTGGATCCAAAATTCAGAGCACCCCAACAAAGGCTGGGGGGGATCGCTACATTCCCAACCGCAGCACTATGCAGATGGAGATGGCCAATTTCCTTCTAACCAAAGAGAATGACCCTGCTGAGGAGTCCCCTACCAAAAAGGTCAGCGTGTTGCTAAGTTACAATTACTACAATGATCACTACCAAACACCTAATCCTTCTTGACCTTTTTACAGAGAAGCAAACTGTTGGTTTCATCAAGTAGGCACATGGGGCTGAGAGCCCCAGCCATCACTGCTTCCAGCTCTGGGCTTCAGGAGCCCAGGATGTTGTGGAAGCTGTAAAGCCTGCAGTTGGAACAGGTACACAGCTGCTCCACAGGAACCTGACCATAGCTGCTCTGTGGGGTTGTTTCCCTAGGTACAGGGAAGAGCAGAGCCTTACACCTCTGCTTCCACTCACTCTAGCCTGTGCTGCTTCTGGTAGCAAAATTCAACTTTGGGCTAGTGAGGCTTTAAAATATAGCAGGCTACAGAGATACAAAGCTGTGAGCCTGTGCACAGTGAAACTGCTGGTGGTAGCTATTCTAGGACAATGTCTACATGGGGAGCTATTCTGGAATGTGTACACTGTGTTCTGAAATCTGTTTATGAAGCATTTGGTCCCTTGTAGCTGTGGCTTTCCCCACTGGCAATGAGACACTGAACTTGCCACTCTTCTGTATGAAAATGTGAGCAGGACAGTGTGCCAATGTCTGAAGAAAAACTACTTTGACCTGCCTGTCTGTAGCTGACTCCCACACACAGCTGTACACCTCCTGATTCTAGGAGAAGGGGGCTTAGGTACATGCTCTGCCAGCTGCAGTTTTAAGTGCAGCATGGGCTTTGTGTTTCAAATGCATCTCACTGAGGGTAGTTTCTCTCTGTAGGAGCAACAGAAAGCCTGGGCAGTGAATCTGAATGGCTTTGATATAGAAGAGGCAAAGATCCTCCGCCTCAGTGGAAAGCCACAGAATGCTCCGGAAGGTATGATACAGGGTCTGTGTAAGTTGACTCAGCTGGAGAGATCTGGGCAGGGGAACAGCAACACAGAGGCCCTGCGTGCAGACACAGGAGAGGTCAACTGGCTTCTCAGAGCTCCTATGCACACTGGAGTCTCCCTCCTTAGGGTTCCTGAAGTTGAGGGGCTGTGTAACAGCTACAGTGAATTTATTTACAAAAGTTGAAATGACTGCCAGTTGCTCACTTGTACTGCAGGTGGCTAACCTTCCTGAGGTCTGCAAAAGCTTCAAACTCTCTCCTGTGCACTTGTAGCTTAACAGTCACTAAATATAATGGCATACAGAAAATCAAGTGCTTGTCAGTTAAACTTGTTCCTGTGAATTAGGGAATCGGAGCTCAGCCTGGTTCAGCAGTTCATACTGCCAGTGATGTTAGCACACTGCACTCTTCTGAGTGTATCTCTTCTCTGACGACTTCACTTTCCCTGGAAGGGATTTCTGTTTGGGTGAGCAGTGCTTAGCTGGGACAAAACAGTAACTCAGGTTAACAAATCTGTTCCTCTGCACACAGGCTATCAGAATAACCTGAAAGTGCTCTACAGTCAGAAAACGACACCTGGATCCAGCAGGAAGAATGGCAGATACATTCCCTCAATGCCAGACCGGATTCTGGATGCACCGGAGATCCGCAATGACTATTGTAAGTAGGCTGCAATGTTGAGTGCTGGGCATTGAGATCATTCTGCACTGGAGTGCAGCTCCTAGGACAGTGTAACTGGGCTCTTTCACTATCTTAACCATGCAGGCTGGCATGGCCCACTTCTGGAGTGTCCCTGTGTGGCCTTAGAGGAACATGCTATGTATGTGCTGGGATTAAGGCTACCTGACCCCACCAGCTGGGCATGGTGACACCCAGAAGGCTGCCCCTTATCTGTGTGTGTATGTGTGTGTGCACATACCTGGTGCAAGTGGAAGATCTGCCATCAGCACTGGGGAAGGACAGGGCTCCCCAGGTAAGCACAGTGTGACCTGCATTGCTCTTCCAAATTGTAGATCTGAATCTCATTGACTGGAGCTCTCAGAACTTCCTGGCAGTGGCTCTGGACAACTCTGTCTATCTGTGGAATCACACCTCTGGGGAGATTATCCAGCTGCTGCAGATGGAGCATCCAGATGATTATGTCTCCTCTGTGTCATGGATTAAAGAAGGAAACTACCTTGCTGTTGGCACAAGTAATGCTGAGGTCCAGGTGAGTGCAGGAGTAAAACTAGAGGTGTTGTCTAGGGATTGCTGGAGGGTCTTGGGACAAAGACTTGGCTAAGCACAAGAAGGATGCTCTGTACCCTGACTTGTCTTGACTGGTGTGGTGTGGTGTGGAAATGTCCACAGCAAGTGACCAGCTGCAGCATGCAAGGTGGAGTTTGGCATTGGAGTTTTCTGATGCCTGGAGTTACCTTCTGTTCTGTAGGCATGAGATACAAGTTGATCTCTGCTCCCTTACTGACAAGGTTGAATGACAAAGCCTGTGCAGTGAGGTTCCTAGGGCAAAGCAACTGGGCTGGGTTTCCTCATCCTCTGGAGAACTTATTGCTCTGCCTTTCTAGCTATGGGACATACAGCACCAGAAACGTCTCCGAAATATGATCAGCCATTCTTCCCGTGTGGGGTCCCTCAGCTGGAACAGCTACATTCTCTCCAGGTAAAGCAGTGGGTGGGGGTGGGTAAAAGGGCAGTGTACAGCTGTTGCAGATTCCTACCCTAGATGTGTGAGCAGTGCAGGTTAGGAATGGCAGAGAGGAGTTTCTGTCCTGGCTTGGGATTCTTACTCAGCCAGTTCTGCTGAGACCATGGGGAGAAGGCCTCTCTTCTCTCTTGCCCTTTGCTGAAATTGTGAAGAGCTTCTGTGGCTGCTTCGCTCACACCAACAGGCCAGAGATGCTGGTAACATGGGTTGAAACCCAGTGGCAGGTACAGCAGCCTTGCAACAGCACAGAAATGGATTTCGGTGAAAATATGTGCCATCCTGACCCTGCATGCCTTCTCTCTGCAGCGGGGCACGGGCTGGCCACATCCACCACCATGATGTCAGAGTGGCTGAGCATCATGTGGCCACACTTGCTGGCCACACACAGGAGGTGTGTGGACTCAAGTGGTCTCTAGATGGCCGCTACCTGGCCAGCGGTGGCAATGACAACCTGGTGAACATCTGGCCATGCACCCAGGGGGACAGTGGAGACTTTGCTCCTGTACAGACCTTCAGTCAGCACCAGGGTGCTGTCAAGGTGAGTGCAGGGCTGCTGTGGGCACGTGTCTGTGTGCAAGGCAGATATGCAGCACTGGCTGTGCACAAGGTTGCTTCTTGCAGGTCTTAGAATTAACTCCTTTCTCTCAGGCTGTGGCATGGTGTCCGTGGCAGTCAAATGTTCTAGCCACTGGAGGTGGGACTAGTGACAGACATATCCGCATCTGGAATGTGTGTTCTGGCACCTGCCTCAGTGCTGTTGATGCCCATTCCCAGGTAAGACATGAACACCTTCTGGCTGGACACCTATACAGAGCTGCTGGCTCCTGAGGCCCAGAGGCATGGGAAAGCAGGGGACCATGCTCATCTCTGAGTGGTGAGCATCAGCACAAGCAACTTGTCTTACCTGCATTACTGCTTCTTCCCAGGTCTGTTCTATCCTGTGGTCAACAAACTACAAGGAGTTCATTTCAGGCCATGGCTTTGCACAGAATCAACTGGTTATATGGAAGTATCCAACGATGGCTAAGGTCACTGAGCTGCGAGGTAGGCTGGGCCCTTTGCCTGGTGAAGGGAGGGCTGCTAGAGGCTGAAGGCAGATGTAATCCTTGGTTTGAGCAGGCTGGTGGTCTAGCCTGGAGCATCACTGATGCAGAGTGGTGTCCAGGGGGCATGCTGCTAGAGGGAGGCACTCCTGTGGGCTGCTGAAGAAACACTGTTGCTCCAAATGCGTGCCTAGGGTGTGAATTTGTGTTGTCACAGTGGGGTGTGGGGACAGCTGTGCAAGCTGGTGGGGCTCATGGGGTGTACAGGAGTAAATGTGACCATTGTGGTAGACCCAGAGGGACCAGGGCATGTGACCAGCCCTGACTGCACACCTCCTCCTCAGGTCACACTGCCAGAGTCTTGAACCTTACTATGAGCCCTGATGGTGCAACAGTGGCCTCTGCAGCTGCTGATGAAACGCTGCGGCTCTGGCGCTGTTTTGAAATGGACCCCATAAAGAAGAAGGAGAAAGAGAAGGCAAACAGTGCCAAAAGCAGCATCATACACCAGGGCATCCGATGAGTGCACAGGGTGGTTGCGGGGAGGGGGAAATTTTGGCTTACACACTGTACAGTATTTTAAATGTTAATAAACTGCTTTAACTTGACTTTTTTTTCTTTATGGAGTCTGATGGAAGAAAAGGCCATGGCTCACATGGCCCCCTCCTCCCTAAGGTTTGAGATCTGGGCAAGTGGTGGAGCTCTTGTTCTTTAGGGCTGGTCGGCAGGCTGCCTGAGCCTAGCACAGCTCTGAAGTCCTGGGAGGAGGAGGATGCTGTACAATGGCTGTACTTGCATTGCCTTCACTGGGACAGATATACAGGTGTGTCACCTGCCTCACCACAGGTGGAAGCTGTAGCCTGGGTGAATTCCTAGCCCTGGAGTGTGTCAAAACTGACACTTCCCAGGGCTCCAGCCCTGTGATGGGGCTAGAAGGAAGAACCCCTGACTTGCTTCAGCTTCCACAGAGTAGTGAACCAGCTCTGAACTGGCCCCTGCCTAAGGCAGGGCCCTCTGCCCAGCTGCTGCCTGCTTTGGTGCCAGCTGTGGTGGGGAGGAGCAAGGCTCAACTGAAAGCACAGTATGTCTGTGGCCCCAGTTTATGCTGTGTCCTTACTGTGCCTCTGCAGGCACCTACCTGTAGTGATAACCTGTGCCAGAGCAGTCTGTGGCCTTGTTCTTGGCAGTCTGAGCTGTAGTGGTGCCTGCACACATCAGTTAAGCCTTGTTCTGCTACATGCAGCCTCTGTGCTGCAGCCAACACTGCCTGATCTTACAGTGCTGGAGTAGAATAGCTACTTTTGCACTGAGTTTAGTACTGAATTTAAGAGCCAAATGCTATGGGAAAAAAAGTGGGGGCAGGGGCTGGAAACATACAGCAACAGCTGTAATCACCCCAAAGGCCAGAAAGGGGGTGGCAATGGCACGAAGCCTGATGCAGAACAAAAGGTTAGTTTACATTGCCACAGCCAGCTTAGACATCATGCAAGACACTCTCAAAGCACCATAAACCCAGTGCATAGCTCTTAGTCATATATTCTTCCAGCAGCCCTGATCTCCCTCCTGGTCCTAAACTTGAGGCTGCACACAGGAATGCAGGCAGCAAGGCTCAGCTGACATTTGGTAGAGCTTGACTCCCCAGCACTTGGAAAAATGCATTTTTTTTCCAGGTTCAGTTATGCTGGTGCAAGTTGCAGGGAGCATATTTGAGCCTTTACCTAAGCAAGAGCCAGCACAGCCACAGCAGCCATGCTGTCTGAGGCTGTGGGGCTGCACCAGACCCACCAAGCCTGTCCATCAGCTGCACCAGCAGAGGCCAGGGGCTGCACAGCTGATTAGCACCTTGGCCTGTGCAAAGCAGCTTGACAAAGCCTGTGCCTCCCATCAGCCTGTGATTAGCTGAGGGTGGATTATTATTAACTGTTTTCACCTTCCCCTCAGCACAGTACCATGCTGTACCTGGCACCAGGCTTCTCCTCTGCCTAAGCTTTAAGCCAGCTGCAGCCTTCAAAGGTGGGCAGTGTTGGCACCAACTCATGCTGCACTGAGGCCAGGCCGTGTGCCCCCCACACCCACCAGAGCAGCCCCACACCTGTTGCTGACCAGGGGCACAGACTCAAAAACCAGCTTGCAGCAGCTGAGCCCAGCACCTTCCCAGCAGGGCTATTGGTGCATCCCCATCTGGCCACGTGGGGAAGAGCAGGGGAGGTCTGAGGGAGGAAGAGGCAGCTCTCCCTCTTCAGAAGCAAACCCTAGGGCAGCAGCTGGATCAAACGGGGACAGGGGCAGGAACCCATATGCAAGGTTGGGCTTTTTCCCAGAGCTGTGCTGCTGTGGTAGAAGCCCTGCCCCTCTGATGCCACGAGTTAGCACAGGCTTGCCTTAAGCAGATTAAAGCTTCCACTGGTTCCTGACCATGGAAGGAAGGCTTTATAGGCCTGAAAGCTGGTGTATTTTCTTCACTCCTATGTAGTAGTAGAGCTCATCTTGCCTCTCTCCTTCACACATACCCACCCCCAGAAGCTGTGCATTACCCACCCCTTGAAAGTCCTCCAATTATTACTAGAAGGTGATAGTATGCAGTATCTTCCTTTGGCCCCATACTGGTCTTACTGCCCCAGAGCAAGGAAGGAGCTGGGCACTGATCCAGCACACCCAGGAAACACTGCCATATAAGGTGTGATTTCAGCTCAGAGCAGCAGCCCAGGCTGACCATGACAGCATATAAATTACCAAGCACCATGGCCAGCCCATGGAAAGATCACAGCTAACAGGAACAATTGGAGGAAGGGAAAGCAGAGCACACAAAGGGAACAGCCTGTTTTAAAGTGAGAACCATAAGGAGTTTAAACTATTGTTACTATTTTGGGCAAAAGCAAAGACAGTCCTGTCTTTACCAAAAGCCAGCCAGGCAGCAGGGAGGAGGCAGCTAGACAGGAAAAGCTCCATCTCAGCTGTACTGTCACCTACAGCTCCTGAAGCAGTGACTTCTGAGCACTGAACTAATGTTCTGGTTCCTGCTGAAATGGTGAACAACAAGTTCTCCTGCCAGTTCTTGCCCACAGAGAAGCAGCAACAACTGGGAGAACACTACACAGTGCAGCAGCCAGATCCCATTTTAAGGCTTCATACATACAAGGACACTGAGCCCTGTAAAATGGGGTGATGCCCACATGCAGTTAGGCATATTGGTCACACGAGTTCAGGTCACTTGAAAAGGTTTTCCTACATTTCAGAGGTGTGCAGCAGCTCAGACAGGGTCAGCAGAGCTTTCCTGCTCTAGGGCTTTGGCTGGACATCCACTAAAGCCCTCCCACACCCCAACCAAAGCTGCAGTGAAACTCAGCTTCTGGACGCCTGCTGGTCTAATGCATTCCTCCCAGCCACAAGCAGCCCAGCCAGCTACCCACCACTCTTCACAGGCTTGAGTCATCAATCACCTCAGCTGGCCTCTCTGCACAGGTCACAAGGTGATGGGGGAGGCAGCACTGCACTACAACAGCACTGAAGGGAAGCCAGACTGTCTCAGGTGGTAGAGACAACAGAGCACAAGCTGGCAAAACACACTTCTGTAGCAAGAACAAGGCAGCAGCAACATAAACCTCCCTCTGACCAGCCCAAGCTATGTTCTGCACAGATCCACACTGCAGGGGCATTCACAGATGGCAGCAGCTCTGGCTTCAGCAGATGCAGAAAGCAACAGACTGCTGTCTCCCCATCACCTGGGCTTCCAGGGGCTCTATTCCCTCTGCCACACCTCAGCTCCCCAGGATTTCTGAGAAGCAGCAGCTCCTTCTGGGCAGCTGGCCCTGGTCCCAGCCCACACCCACACTCCACCCCAGCCATTCTTTCACAGGGTGGAGCCACTTTCACAACAGGAGCCTTGACACATTTCCTGCCCTGAGCACCCCTCTACCAAAACACTTGGAAACAATCTGCCATCTGCTTCATCAGCACACTGCTATCTCCCTCTCCCCCCAACACACAAACCTGCTACTCCAGCTGCTTCTCCCAGCCCTGCCTCCAACCACACTGGGCAGGACGAAGCATCTGGAACAGTTTCTGAGCACAGCAAGCCAGGAAAACAAGAGGGCAGAGCCATTTCTCCTTCTGTCTGTTTATTTGTGATAGAAGAGCAGCCCAATCTGACAGGGCCTGGCTCCTTCACCTCATCCTCAAGGCCATCAGCATGGTTTTGGTTACAGCCAGAGCAGGTGATGGGCACCAGGCCCAGGAGAGCTGCTGCACTGCCCTGCAGTAGGGTAGAGTACACCTTCACCCAGGCCCAGTCAGATCCACAGAGGCAAGAGGTGCTCACTGTTACACCACAGCAGGGCACACTACAACCATCCTCTGCTGTGCTCATGCTGGGCCAGAGCAGGGCTGGTCCCAAGCAGGAGAGCCCAGGGGCTGATTCTAGGGGCAATTATTGCTCAAGTTTGCAGGAATGGAAGTGGTCCAAACCAAGGCTGAGCTTGGCCTCCCCCACCCTAGAGCAACCCACCAGCTGCCATAAAGGATCAGGCAAGTGTGGCTAAAGCACACACCAAGCACCCAGCCCAGGCACAGAAAGGCAAGGCAACCTGGGCTTATCATGTGGGGGAGGCATTTCAGGCTGTCACAACCCCTGCTACATACTAGGCACCGGGCATGTGTACTGTACTGGGCAGGTCTGGGCCCTCAAGTCCCATATGCACTGCCCCTACATTCTCCACAGCCATGCCTGAGCAGATATGCCAGGGCAGAACCCCCAACCTGGGTGCACAGGGACCAGAAGGGACATGCAGCACTGTGGCATGGAACAAAGCAGCACAAGGCATGGTAGAGCAGAAGCACTCACGCTTCAGCTGGCAGCATCAAGCAGCCAGGGACAAGTCTGCTCATCCACACAGGCTCTGATGAGACAGGGAAGAGGACAGGGCACCAGGACAGGGACCGGTCTCTTCTTTTGGTCCTACTCAGAAGGAAGTGGCCCCTAGGCAGAAGGGCCAGATGTAGGCACTTGGGGAAGTTCCTTTGGAAACACTGGAATGGGACTGCAGCCCCACAGCTGTGATGCAGGCAGCTGCCTCTCTGCTCAGCAACACCAAGAAACAGCACAGGCCCTCCCAGGAGCAGGAGAAGTTGCCCATGACTGCTCAGAGCAGAGGGGCTGGGCATGCAGACAGAGGACAGCAGGGCTGGGCACAGGGGTACAACAGTCTGTAGGCACTTGACTTGGCTAGTGGCACCCAGGAGCAGGGGAACAGGTCCCAGCTGCCTCTGCCCCGGGGCTCTCATTGGCTCTGGGAGGGCCTTGCCCTCTAGTTGGCTTTGACCTTGCCATTGGTGACAGTGCCATTCTCATGGATGCTGCTACCGTTGTGCTGGACTGCTTGCTGAGCCACCCGGGGCAACCGTTTGCCCTTGGTGTAGGACTGGTACCAGAAGTTGGAGAAGAGGATGAAGAAGATGGTCCCATAAATCCAGATGAGGTGGATGAAGATGGGGAACTGGTACTGGCAGCTGGGCATGAAGTAATACTGGGAGATGTGGATGGAGACAATCACAAACTGTGCCTGGGAGCAAGGCAGAGCAGGGATAAGTTACTCATGAATGCAGGGTCAGGGATCCCACTAGAGACCTTCTTTCTAAATGAAACCATTAGGCTCCTTTCCCACTCTGAAGCAGAGGTCCTTATGGTGAGGCACCAGCAGCAGGAAAAGGCAGGCACAAGCCTCAAGGCAGCATGCACCTCTCACCCTCCCAACATGGTTGTAGCCCAAGGGCAGCAGGCTGAGCAGCACCCACACCCTAACCAGGCTGTTAGGGCTATGAGAGGCCCACAGCGGACCAGAGCTGCTAGAAACCCAGAGTGAAAGGCTACAGAAGAGACAACTAGAGCTGCTGGGCTGCACTTTCATAGCTACAAGGGCTGGCCTGCCCCTCGCATCAGAGGCTGAGGGCACATGCTCTGCTCCACAGCACAGACTCACCAGCTGGATGGCTGTAATGTGCTTCTTCCACCACAGGTACTTCTGAAAGGCAGGTCCTGCTGCTGAGAGTCCATAGTAGAAGTACATGACAACATGCACCATGGAATTGATCATGGCATGGAATGAGCCCATTCCCCCTGTTAAGACAGATTTTCATTAGCATAAGTCAATCCTCTGCAGCAATCAGCACTACAAGGAGCTCCTAGCAGCCCAGCAGGGCCAAAAACCCACTTCTCAGCATGCTGTGGCTAACCCCACCCTCTCCCCAAGCTGTGTACCCAGGCAGTTTCCACCTTACCTGGACCAAACTTTGCTCCCCACCACCAGCTCCAAGGCAGAACAGAGTGGTGGAAGAGGTGCAGGAATGTGACCTGTTCATTCTTCTTCCGCAGGACAAAGATCACCTGCAATAAGATCCCAAAAGCATCAAGGACCTGTAGCCCTGGGAGCACCTGGAGCAGGCTGGGCCACTAATCCACAGTGTCTGATCTCAGTGATGCTTCCCCCATCTCCAAGCTCACTGATCCCACACATCAGGTCACCCCACAGCTTCCAGAGCTATAATATGCCAGGAATGGCCTCTGCAATAGCCTAGAGTAGGCTCCTTGGCAGTGATGCCAGCCAGAAGCACTACCAGGTCATACTGGAAGGGCTGAAGCAAGCATCTACCCCAAGTACACTGGGCCCCAACTCCCTGCCCAGCAAGCAGTGACAAGGCCTCCTCAGCAACTCACTCACCGTGTCTGTCAGTTCAATGAACTTGGAGAAGACAAAGAGCCAAGCAACACTGACCATCTGTAACAGAACAGGTTAACATTAGGGATGCACCTCAGCCTGAACATGCCCAGTGACCAAGGGTCTCTATACAGTAACCCTGAGGTGAAACCAAGAGTCACGGACCGCAAGTCCTCTGCCTCAGGAGAGGCAGGTAGCTGTGACCTTGCTGTCCAAACAGAAGCACTAAATGCCATCCCCACTTATCAGGAGAGGGACAAGAACTCACCCTGAGGGCCTTGGGGTCCTGCGAGAAGTCCACAGGGTCACATCGCCAGGTGTAACCAGTAAGCCACCCTGCCATCAGGAACTGCAACAAGAGCATCATCAGGGTGAGGCCAAACACATCACCTACTGCACAGCAGGGCTGGGAACAGCCTACAAAAGGGCTCCCCATCACCCATGTAGCCTGTGTGCACTGCTACAAAGCCTACTGCTGACAACTCACCTCATAGACTATGTAAAGTGAGAGTCCCACCAGAAAGAAGTTGTATAGCACCATGAACTTCTTCAGGTTTAAAGGCTTTCTGTTGGCCATTAGCCGGGGACCCAAGGATAGTACAAAGTAGACATATGCCAGAAGGATGCCCATCACAAGGAACGGGGACTGCATCAGTGGATAATCAGCAATGCGGGGGTCTGCAGAGAGAGCCACAGTGCGAAGCAGTTAGCATCCTCACCCCAATCTGCTGCCAGCAATGCTATTGCCAGAGATGAGGCAAGGACATGGCAATCCTGTTCTCCCAGGACAGGTGTGCAGGTAGGGGGAGGCAGTCTGGGAGCAGAGGCTGATGAAGCCAGCCAAGCTCAGTAAGGTAAAGCCTGAAGCTATGCTGCAGGGCAGCCTGGAAATCTTCTGCCCAGGAGGGTGCAAGTGCCCCAAAAGGGCCTGCACAGGCAATGAGGCAAGACAGCCTCATAACAGGCAGCCCCAAAAAAACCCAGAGCTGCATCTATGTCAGGGCAGAGGCAGGATGCAGCCAGACCCAGACTGCTTCAGGGATGACAGACCACACCCCTGTGCCTGTGGCAGTAAGGCATGCAGGGCCACCTGCCCTGCAGCTGGGCAAAGCCAAACACTCACCTGCTTTCTTCATGAAGTCCTGATACATGGTCACAATCCCCTCCATGGTGGCAGTATCTCTGTGGAGAGAGAGAGAGGGCAGATCAGGCAGCTGTTTTTCCAGGAGGGCAGCCTGCAGAGCACAGCCCTGCAGATCAGCAAATTTCAAGCACAGCTTCAGAGGTACAGTCATGTGTTTCTGGCCAGCATTGCTCTCAGCTGATCACACACCAGCATCCCCTTTCCAGTTGAGCCACATGCTCCCCACTTCTCATTGAGCCTGGCCCTGTCTCCCCAGCTTTGCTGGGAACCCCATCATCCACCACCAGCAGTCCTTCCAAGGCAGCATCTTAACATTTCAAGCCAGCTGGGAAAGCTTCCAAGCACTGTATCTCTAGCCCCTTAGTCTTGCTCCTGCTGTACAGGCTCAAGCATTATCACCCACAACCATGATGTTGCCACCAGCCCTGCCACCCATACCCACGCAGCGCACTGCTCTGCCTGACCCTGGTGCAAGGTCTCCAAGGGAGATGCAGAGCTGGCCCACACTCTCAACAGAGCAGTGCTTTTATCCTCAGCTTTGGGCTCCTGCCTACTGATCCCCACCAGAGAAGCAACACAGCATCACTGGCAGACCCACTGCATGAGGAAGGAAAGCCATCAGTTCAGAAACAAAACAACAGTTTCTGGTGTCAGAGTTCCTGGTTTCACATCCTTGCACAAAACCCTCCTGACAAGAACTACCACCCCATAACTCAGCACCTCAGAGGCTCAGTGCATCCTACTTGACAATGACATTTCCACTCCCCTTCCAGACAGAGGACAGTATCCCCAGGTAGTGGAGAAAGCCACAGGAGAAGGATTCGAGGCTGCAGGGAGAAGGACTGGCACTCCCCACACTTGCTCAACCTCACTATATGCACATACCAGACAGTGATCCAGGCAGATGCTCTCCAGAAAAGCAGGAAGGGCCCAGGCTCTTGCTGCTGCAGGCAAGTTTGAAACACCCTCACCCAGCCCCCTGTGCTCCCCAACCTCTCCCCAGCCCACAGGGCACCAGAGCAGCAAGAAGGAAGGCAGAGCACAGGCCCAGCCTCACCTGACTCACCCACCTGCGAGGGAGGCATTCCCCACAGCTGCTACCAGGCACTCCACCTACCCCTTCATCCAGAAAGGTGCACAGGAATCACTGCCCACACGCAGGCCTGGGGAAACGGGTCCCCAGCCTCCCCAGGAAGTTTATTGCTGCCACCACCAGGAAGCATGCAGCCTCTCCCAGACCAGCAGTCAGGAGGCTGAAGCCAGAGTAACCTTCTCCCCAGTAAGGACCCACTGCTACCTTAAGCCCTCACCAGCCAGCACCAGCATCACTCCTTCAGCTTTGCTTCAAGAGGAAGAGCTCAGCAAAGTTCTCTTTGCTCTAGCTGGGACCCAGGCAGGACAGCAGCAGACACCACCGGTGCAGTGCTACCAAGCTCCTACGTGACAGGCTTCACTGGCAGCAATCTTCATAGGGCCTGGCACACACCATTCTGGCTCACCATTCTCTGCAAATCACTTTAGTGCAGCAACAGTGCTGGCTCCGTGCCTGCCCAGTCATACCCTCTCTGCTTCTCCAAAGTGTGGAGTATCACCCAACCTCTCTGCAACAGCAGGGGGGTAGAACAGCTCTCCCCCTTCACCCCCCACCCCTCAAAGTACCCACTCCTCCAAGCAAGGCTCCAGAGCAGCCTACACAGCCACGCATCCCAAGGACAGAGCACAAGAAGTATTGCTGTGCTTCAGAAAGCACAGAGGGTGGTTCCTCACACCACCTTAGAAGCAGCTGCAGCAATAGGGCAAAGCCTGCTCAGGACTGATCCCCCACACCTCAGGTGCACCAGCAGAACAGATGCTCACCTTCCCAACCCAGGGTTTCAAGGCATTTAATAGCAAGTAATACTCACTTGTGGTATCACTGTGATATAAGTAATATTTAAGGTCCTGGGCGCTGCCAAGATTATCAACTCTCCACATGCAGCAGAGGCGAGAAAAGTGTAGTAGGAACTATAGCATCCTTGAGAGCCACTCAAGGCTCCAGCTGTGGGAAATGCAGTAAGTACAAGTCCTGAAAGCTGCTGAGCTTTAAGTTGCTTTAATGGCTAAGAGCAAGCTCCAAACTTGTCTGTCTAGTTTCAGCTTTCAACCACTACATCCAGCTACACCTTTATTTGCTAGATTGAGGAGCCCTCAAGAGTTAGTTCCCAGCAGAGGTACATGACTATTCAAGCTCTATGTTTATCTTATCAAGCTGAATGAGTCAGCCTTACTATAGGTCTAGGGCAGAGACATAACTCCTGCAGAGTACTTGCCTATTTTGGGCAGGCTAGGATGAGAAGATAGTTCAGTCACTGACAAGCTCAGAGCTACATCTCACACTGCAGGGAAACACTTGAGCTCAGGCACTACAGATTACTTTGCTGACCCTGATGCCAGCAAGGCTCCAGCATCACTGGCGAACTAGGACTCCAGCTCAAAACCATTCAGGGTCCCAGGACACTGGAGACTTAGGTGAGAAGACTCACACTGCAGTTTTGCTCTGACAGACCTGCTGAAGGCTGCACAGAGCACACAGCAGACAAGGGTCATCCTGGCAGCAGCCCTGAACCCAGACAACTATCCCCCCCAAGCAGTGGGAGAAGCCCACTTCAACCCAGCACGAGCACAGAAGTCCCCACCAGTGTGAACAGCAACAAGTCCCTCTTACTGCTGTGCCTTGTGAAGCACCTCCACCACACCTACAGCCATACATGTCACAAGGAGACAGGAAACATTGGACTTGTCCTGAGCTTGGGCTCTGGCAAGCACTAGGACTTCTATCAGGGCAAAACTAGCAGGATTATGCTACAGGCCCTTATGAAAAAGACCTGTGCGTTTTCCACAGCTTCCCCAGGCAGAACATCCTGCTGCAGCTAGAACCACCACATCTCCAGGGAACCCCCAAGGTCTTTGGGTCTTTGCAAGCCCTGGTATCCACACTAGCATGCTACATAGTCCTGCATTAGACAGAAGCGGCAGTGTGCCTTGCTCAGTGAGCAGAAGCAGGTATGTCTCACCCTCCTCTGTCTCCCGGGGCAGCCACTGGCCTTGGGGTGTTGGCAGTTGAGCTCCAAAGGGGGAGTTGTAGAGCAGGCCCAAACATTACCTTCACTAAGCAGGAGGATGCCAAGTACACTGGCCTGCCTGAGCCATGATGGCACCATGCCAGCCCTTCTGCTGCAGGCAGGGGTTTTCCAGCACAGAGCAGCATCTGGAAACCTGAACTCACCTCTGCCATTTCCTCTGTGTACAACACCAGTACTTGATGTCCCTCTGCACTTTGAGAGAGGTTCACCATCCATCCAGGCATCCGCTCTTACTGCCCTCCATGCTACACTGTGCATCACACACTGTAGGCATTTACAGCTCAGTGGTTGGTATCTGTCCTCTCTGCACAGGGGAGACACTCTCCTTTGACTCCTCCTGGATCCTGATCCTCTTGGGCAAGGAGCTGGGAGGAGATAGGGAACCCAAAGCTGAGCCTTGAACAGCTGAAGAAAAGAAAACAGGTCCAAGCATCCCAAAGCATCAGGAACCCTGGAGGGCCAAACACACCCTGCACAATACCTAGTGACCTTGCAACAAATCTCCTTCCACCTCTCACCAACAGGGTGTCACTCCCCCATCTCAGAGAGAAAGTTCCCACTATTTGAAAACCAGATTATCAGGCCACATTCTGCCCCTGTAACCAACATCAAGGATTAGATACTTGCTTACACCAAGCAATGTGTACACTGCATATTTCCAACAAGCTACACAACTAATTAGTGCAACTTCAGCAAGAACAGCCAGGCCCTTCATAACCAGCCCCAGCAACCCAAGAGCAGTCGGACCACAGCATCATGAACCATGACACTGACAGAGACCAGAGCTCATCCCAGTTAGTTTTGTTAACAGCCTTGCAGGGTACATCTCTCCCCAAACAGCAACCATCTGCAAGCAACACTCAGCCCCAGCCATCCAACACCCAACGCTCCTACCCCATCAGCATTTGAGTCAGAAATCAGCCTGTAATAAGTGTGAAAGCAAGCCACCTTAATCTCCCCACTATTTTAATTACAGGCAGCACTAAAACAGTCTGATAGGCGGCCACAGAGCTGTCACCCCAGGGAGAGCTGGCACAGGGCCCTTGCTGAACTGGCTAAAGCAGGCCTGGCCCCTGTGGGGATCCTAAGGGAGTAGCAACCCTCAGAGGTCAGGAGATAACCAGTTGGCCAGATATCAAACCAACCCACATCCCTGACCTACAAGCTGGCAGCAAGGCTTGCTGCCTGATGCAGCTCTGAGCTCCACAGCCTCTCAGGAAGACAGATCTTCCTCCCCCAGCTCCCTACCACAGCACCTGCCCAGCTTCCTGGAGCTCCAGAAAGTCACTGTGGGGTCCAGCAAGGTGTGCACAGAGCTCTGTGCACCCAGGGAATATGTTTCCCAGCAGAGCTATGGGTACCTGTGGTTCAAAAGCATCTGCCAGTAGCAGCTGCTGCTGTGGAAAAGTGGGACTGACCAACCCAGGGTCTGGTGGCCCCAGACCAGGCACAGACAGGGCTGTGCACAGCAGACACTGAGGTTGGCACCTCAAACCATCACCAAGAGCTGTCAGTCACAGCTCCAGGAGATGCTTTCCTGAGCTTATACACAAGTGAATCCAGCAAGATGAGGAACCATGTCTGCCCTAGACACACAAGCAGCAAGGCAGTCAGAGCAAGACAAGAAGGAGAAAGAGCCTGGCCAGCCCTAAGCAGCAAAACCCTGTTCTTTATCAACTCTGCAGTGGGATCACTCTAAGACTAAAGTTTACCAAGAAGCACAGGAAACTAGATTTGGATCTCCTTTGCCACTCTGTGCCCGGGTGAAAGGAAGAGGGGCCTGTAACCAGACAGTGCACACTTGCTTCACACAGAGCATCTCAGGACACCAGCTCAAGCACATGCAGCCGAAAGCACTCAACAGGAGAGCTATATTCAAGTACACCTGCATTACTGCTAATGGTTTCAGCGATCTGACTGAAGACTCAGTTAAGGCACTATTGTCCACATGCTACTAAAGTCATTTTTCTCCCTCTCAAGAGAAATCACAGCCTAAAGAGATGCCTGTGCACCAGCTCATAGGGCACAGAAGACCAGTCTGGCAGGAGAGCATGAGCTGCTATGTTTCAAGTGTGGAAAGCCATACCAGCAGATTAGGGCAGAGCAGGAATGTAGCTCTCCTAGCCTGGCACCTTGGCTCTAAGGATTTGGGACAGAGTCTGATCAGAGTTTGAAGACAACCAGTCCCAGAATTCTCAGTTCACAACAGAACTACAAAGTCTACAAAGAAACTTCATGCTACCACCACCAGATCAGTTTTCCAACTTGAATCACATCCATTTGTCACTTCCTCTGGCTCAGCTACTTCATGCTGAGTGTCAAAGGACATGGCTAACAGCCTGGTACCATATGCTCTGCATCAGTATACTCTGAAGTTAGTATAGGAGGACAAAGTCAGTATAGGAAAGAAGGGATGCAAACTCTCAAACCCTTGATATGTAACAGCTCTTGCAAGAGCTGCCATTGCAGCTGCTGCAGGAGTCACACTGGCTCCAAGTGGCAGGAAGTGACCCATCTAAAGTTGGAGTTTCCCCATCTTTACCAAGTGTGTGTTAATACCCCACCACTATCTCACACTGTGGCTGTAAAACCCTGAGGCCTTTGGATAGCATTCTACAGAGATTAAGCTCTCCCCTTCCCATGCTCACTGGAAGCAAGGAGAGCAAGATGAGACTCCCAGATCAGCAGGCAAGCTCTGCAGAGCCTGGGCAGTCAGTGTGGTACCTCACAAGCTTTTAAGGGAAGGAGCAAGCCCATTGCAATAGGGTACTGGTAACCTTGTACAAAAACCAAGGCAGGTAATCAGACTCCAAGGTCCCACAAGAGCATACATTGCAGTAAAAGGCCTACAGGCACAGCACAGTGTTTTTTCAGGGACAGCACCTCCCCAGGCTGATCAGGCAAGCTGTTAGAGTAGGCTTACTCCTTATCACATTCAACACTAGTGGCTGCGTATTCAGGGCACTGATATCAGTACAGATGAGAGCAGTTGGAGAAAAAGCAGGGAAAAGGCAATATTAGGCAGAAAGTCTGACATAGCAAGGAACAAATTAGTAAAGTAGTGAAGGACGAAAAGAAACAGAGGGTGAGATACCTACAGAAATAGAAAATAAGGTTTCCAAGCTAACCACACTGAGCTGTGTCAACTCCCTCATGCAGCACCAGGTGAGGGGGGAAGGAGGTGGAGGTGGCTGGGCTCCCTCTCCAAAGCAATGGCACCTGGCAGCCCCCCAGGGTACACAGGAGAGCAGACTCAGGAAGGACAGAACTAGGCAGGCAACAGAGGAGGGCAGGCAGGGCTAGACCAACGAAGGCCAACTCCCAACACCTACTTCTAGAAATAGGTCAAGTCATCTAAAGCCCTCTGGCAAAGGAACACAGAGCACCCCTATCTGGAGGTGGGACACACTGTACCAGAGCATTCATCTCTGGTTTTAATCATTATGCAAGTGCCTCACTACAAGGCTCCACACAGCAGTTCTGTAACCATTACACAGTAGTGATGACTGTGCTCTGTCCCATCTGGGCCTATGCATTAATTGGACAGGCACACCAAGACAAGATGGACATTAGAAGCCTACAAAGCAAGATGCAGAAAGGAAAGACTCCTAAAATCCCTCCAACAGCTCTATCTGGACCATTCAAGAAGCCCAAGTGTGAACCCAGAGCCACTTCTCATTGAGACAAGGGGTCACTGCCTGGAACTCACCATGACATCAGCTTCAGGCCCCCCTACCCTCCACACCAAGAAGGCAGTGCAGTCATACAACCACCTTATAACAAGAGAAAGGGATGTTCTCTGACAATACTACAGACATCAGACTCCAGCAGCACAGTATACACACCAAGATCCCAATAGGCATAACGCTTAACAGGTACCACCTTTAACAGGGTTCACAGCCCTCCAGACACAAAAAAAGAAGCATTAGGCCCAATTATCTCCACACAGGTATAGATGGACCATTCAAAGCCAGGGCTGGTGCTCCTACTGCTGGTCTTCTACAGACAGGGAAAGCCTCTTAGGGTTAAGTAGAAGCAGCATAAGATATAAAACCATATGTATACAGAGAAACTCTATTAAACCATGAGAGCAAGCTAGCTGATCTGATGCACAGGGTAAGAGCACTCCTTGCAGCAAGACTGGGGACATGCTGCCACAGCAACAGCTTACCACCCTGATCCATCCCACACGGAAGAATCAACCAGAAATTAAATACCCTGTGAGACACTAAGAGAAATCAAGAACCATCAGACCCAGTTAGCACCTCTACCATCCCCAAGTGACTAAAGTCTCAGTTAGCATCCAGACACAGGCCTGCTGGTGAAGAGCTGGCTGTGGCAGCTGCAACTTGTCATCTGAGCAACAGCAGCCCCACAACTCCTGCAGGGAAGAGCTCTGGCTCCTGGGGACCAGTTCCTCCCTGCAGGAGCCCAGGCTGCCTCACCTGTTTGACTAGCAAGAACCAGACTTTCCACCCCAAGTGCTCCCACCATCTGACAGCCAGTAGGGCACATGCTAGCACAAATCCAATACAAAAGCATAGAAACACAGGAGATCTCTTGGGACATCACAGGCACCACTCCCAAAATCTCCTGCAAGCTTCTTCCCAAAGGAAAGATCTCACCCTGAGTGACTGTGCTGTAACCCCAGCAGAAAAGGGGAAAGCATTCACCTGCAAACTTCAAGGACAGTGCCAAGCCAAGCATGCAGCAACGCACCTGCTTCTGATGCCAGCTTTTCTCCACCAGGAGAGAAAGGAAACACTACACACCTTGAATAAGCTCAGTTATTTTCACCTCCAAAACATGGTGCAAGACACCTCTAGGTCAGAGTGAGTTTTTACTCTCCTACCCTCAGTTTTAACAGTACTTTCTCTCATATTTCACTTCTGCCCAAAGGACCATATGATCCCCCCCATCTAACAGACTTTCAGGAAACAGAGGTGAGAATATGACACAGGGCAGAACTGCAGAGGCCCAGGCTGTGTGGGTGGCATGGCTTAATCCCTACAGCAAGATGCAGCAAGTAGATGCTGTAACAGCTGGCATCATGCTACTTCTCATAGGAACAGGCTGTCAGCAGCAGCTCAAACCCATGAGCTAGAGGGGCTTCCTAGGAAAGAGATAAGACACAGCAGCCTCAGCCAAGCCCCAAGGCCTCAGCCAGCTTTTTGACTCTTCAAATCATCCTCAAGAAGCTGCCCAGCAGGTCTGGTGGGAAGGTCAGCTCCATCCAGCTAGGAATCTGCCCTGGCTGCATTCTGGCAGAAGAGAAGGTGGTCAATTTGGGGCAGCACAGCAGGATGGATGCACTGCTGCACAGGCAATCCTGGTCTCTGAGAGGGGGAAGAGATGCTCTGAGGGAATGCACTAGCAGGGAAAGTGCCCTGTGTTATCCCATACTGCCCACTGAGCACAGGAAGGGGGATTCACCCCACTTCCTGCCCTTAGGACTCCAGAACCAAGGTGGTCAGTCACAGGGAAAGCACCTGACAGTCCCCCCACAGGAAGCAGCCTGGGCACCAAGGCATACAGACTGCCACCCCCAAAGCCTCCCCTCCTGTCACAATGCCTATGTATTTATGCTGTCTCATTTAGCTTGTTACAGAAATCAAAAAGCAGCTTCCCCAGTTGCCCCTTCATTACAGCAGAGGAACAGGCCCACATAAGAGACCTACAGACCAAGCCCAGTACTGCCTGTAGAAGGTCAGATGAGCATTTGGCCGTGGTTATTAAACCTGCAGTTGCCCAGCAAGTGCAGACCCCTGTGCATGACCACAAACCAGTCCAAGGTAAGCTTGCAGCCAGGCTACTGCTGCCACCAGGAGGGTGACAGTGACCTCCTCCTCCTCCCACCAACGTTCCAGAGCAAGGGCCAGATGGAGGCCAAGCACCTACACGAGCCGGCACTCAAAGCTAACATTGTGTCACAGCAGCGGGGGAGGCCTGGTACCGCCACCCTGCCCAGAGGAGGAGGGAAAAGCCATCTCAATGGTACATTGATGCTGAGGGCTGTGTAGGAGAAAGCTCTCCGGCCACTGAGCAGCCAGCCCTGCCGCCGGAGGCTGCTCTCGCCCTGCTGCAGCGAAGCCCCAGCACACCACAGCCCTCCTCAAGCCGTTCAACGTCCCCACAGCTTTCAGCCAGGGCCGAGCCCAGCGACCGCACCAGGGCGGAGGGTGCCGGGGAGCGCAGTCGGGGTCCCTGGGCACCGCCCCGCACGGGCCTTACCCCCCACCCCCAGCGAGGCGGCTCCGGCACAGGCCCCCAGCCCCGCATCCCGCTGCTGGCCGGAGGGAGCTCCGAGCCCCGCAGGGTCCCCCCCCCGCCCGGGGGTGGGAAGCGCGGGCGGCTCCCGGCAGGGCCTCGGGGTGAGG
>NW_010973284.1:10396377-10420511 GCF_000737465.1 Haliaeetus leucocephalus | reverse complement strand
TGCCGGCCCCCGGGAGGCCGCGTACCGCCGCCGAGGTGACTGGGGGAGGTTAAGCCACCTTCCAGCGAGCACCGGCCGCGACCAGCCCCAGCAGCTGCCCCCAGCCCCACCAGAAGTGCCAGCATGGCAATGCCGATCCCCCTCCCTGAAGCTGTGCAGCCGCCAGATCTCGACGGAGAGGAAGCAAACCCCGGCTCGGGGCTCATCCCTGCCAGCAGCAGGGAGGCAGTCCTGGCACAGCCAGGACCCCGTCCCCGGCACAGCCACCAGGCAAAGACCTGCCAGGCCAGAGTGTTTGTGCCCTGGCACGCAACCAGCGAGGAGAGACAGTCCTTCCTTCTGGCAGACTAGGAAAGCATCCCAAGCACCGAACCAAGACAGTACAGAAGAGACAGCTCTAGCATATGACTGCCCCAAAGGAGGGCAGCCCAGCTGCTGGAAAGGAATTACGCCCTTCCCTGGGCACCCCGGAGCGTGCTCTGGCACAGCGGCACCGGGCTGTGAGCCGGGGGCTCTGGGGAGCACTGCAGCTCCTCACACCATCAGGACCCAGCTGCTCTTAAAAGCCACTTGAAGAACCCAGCTTGGGCTCCACTTATCATCCTCCTTCCAAGACAGGCAGGTGTGCACACTGCTGGCCTGTCACAGGCATCCACGCTGCTTCTATAGTTATCCCCCCTCCAGGGGGGGTGACAGCCTCCACTAGCACCTTCCTGCCTGGTGGCAGCCCCACCCAGCCTCGCCACCTGCCAAGAGCATGTCACAACACCCATCCCGCCCATCAGGCCAGTCTCTCCAGACTCATCCCTCCACCGCTTTGGTGAGGGGCACACCACCCACCTCCTCCCACACCCCAGAACATCCCAGGTGCAGGGACACAAACGCACCCACACAAGCCTCCTCCAGCCTCTACCACTCCTGCAGGCTGTTTAGCAGGTGCCAAGCCAGCACATGGCCCCACCAGGGCAGGGCCCACCACCCCAGCAGGCAAAGCTGCAATCCCAAAGCAGATAAACCTCGCTAAGGCCTCAGCGCTCCCCTGCTCTGCGACAACCTCAGCAAACAGCGCCAAAAGCCCTTCCAGCACACACCAACAGCAAACCCCAAGCCACCACCAAGCTCAGACACCTCCCTCCTCCCAAACTCCCCCCCCAAGAATCCAAAAGGACCCCTGGGAAAGACCAGGCACCCCCAGCCCAGCCCCACCAGACAGGGCTGGACGCCGGACCCAGCACCCACCGTCCCGGCTGGGTCGGTCGGTCGGTCGGTCGGTCAGTCAGTCTTCCCCGCCCCCAACGTGTACACAGCCCGCCCGCACACACTCACCATCAACCGCACCCGCCTCTACCCGCCACCACCGCTGTCCCTGCCCTTAAATGGGGCTGCCCTACCCCCCTCGCCGCTGCCGATTGGCCTCGGGGGCTCGAGCTCCGCCCTCCAGGGCGGAGCTCGCCTCCCGAAGCCAATCGGCGCTAGCGTCGCTGCCCGCCCATTGCGTAGCCGCGCCCACGGGAGCAGCGCCTGGCGGGCCGGGGCTGCGCAGAGCCCTGACATCTTGAGGGGGGCGGTGCTGGATGTTGGGGCGGGTTTGGCTGATTTTTAGGGGCGAGGCAGCTGTCTGGGGAGACCGAGGAGGTGGATGGGCAGCAACAGGAGGGAAAAAATGGCAAATGGCTGGGAAAAGGCTGCGTGTTTGGGGAGGGTCTGGGTGGGGTGTGGAGGGTCGGCTGGCGGGTGGTGGTGAGGGCATGAGGGAAATGGCGGAAAGAGGGCCCTGGCCTTGCTCTCACACCGACCTCTGCTTTCTCTGCTGCTCGTGAGGTGGAGCCAGTCCTCTCGCAGTCCAATGCCATCTCGACATCTGTTTCAAATGGGAGTCACACTCCTCCTCCGGGTTCACGCGAGATGCCTGTCGTCCACCCCAGCAGGAGAAGCGGCAGCACGGTGGGCAGAGAGGCCCGGCAAAGCCTGGGTCATCATCTCCAGCCAAGGCACAGCATCCTGGTCACTCACAGGTGGTGACCTGACCCCCACATGCATCTTCACAAGAGTGCAGTGTCAACGGGAGGCCCTCAACTTGGATGGTTTAGATGCACTCTTCCAGTCTGACACTTTCAGGAGACAACCAACTACAGATCAATAAACAAGTGGCACATATGCTCATTTTTTTCCCAGGGACACCACAACAGGTATTGCGAGCATTTGGAAACATAGGACAGGACACCCCAGAGATGTTAAGTCTCACTGCATGCTGTTTCCAGCACCACTTCATCTTGTGTTGTCTTCACAGACTTATCAAGGCTCATCTTAAAAAGTGGCTGGGCTTTGACTCGCACTTTTCTGATCTGATCTGAAGGCAGTTTCAGAATTCGCTATTCTAATTGTGAGGAATCATCTCATTTCCAGCTTAATTTGATGCACAGCCAGTTAATATCCATTTGTTCCTGTGCCAGCGTTGTCTTTTATCTCACATAGGTCCTTGCTTTGGTATTTATGCTCCAATGTATTTGTAGACAGCAATCATCTCCCTCTCAGCCATTACATGAAAGACTAAACAAGTTTTTCCAGCATTTTCTTACTAGGCAGCCTGTCCCTGTACCTAATGCCATGGTAACTCTTCTGACCATGCTGCTGTTCAAGTTCCCTCTCCTGAAGGCGGGTGACCAGGAGTGGTCACAGACCTTGTGCTCACCTGGTGAGAATTCCCTATCTGGATACAGCTAGGGCTGCATTCGCCCTTCTCAGTCCCACTTTGCAGTGACAACTCAGAGTAATTCTATGGCCAGTTACTTCCGTAACTCCTCTTCTTCAGGTGCTTGCAGCTCAGAAAGTCCCCCAAGTGAAGTAAAGAACTGCACTCCTGGTGACTTTCATGCCTTTTTTTGGTGGTACAGCATTCTTTTACTTTCCCCTACAGTGCCAATGCACCACAACGTTCTGATTTCATCAGATTACACCTAATATTTGTGCCAGTCCTTAAGGAAATCAATTTATAATAACATCTACGAAGTACCTCAGTAGTGACCTTCTGTGTGTCCTGATATGCTCCCTTTCACCAGGCTCTGCTTTCATTTTGACCTTAACCACTCCTTCCCACATAAAATTCCTGTGCTTGTTTCTGCTCCAACATCTACCAAGGTTCCCAACTGGTCTCAAGGTTCCCAGCTGCTTCCTTGGAGTCTGCACGGGGCCTATAGCTTTACAGAAAGGTTTTTTTAACTATCAGGTTAGTCAGACATAATAGACTATATTTTATCTCACTTGCCATTTCCTGTCCATGTGCTGCATTACTCTTTAATTGAATACTATTAACATCAGACTGGCAGGCCTGCAGCTGTCTGGAACACTCTTTCTCCCTTGTTAAGTATAGGCATCAGTCTTGTCTGCTATTCTCCACTTCTTTTTCTTTTTCGTCTTCCTTTTATTTTGCACCATTACTCTATTTTTAGTTGATTTGCGGTCCAGTTCAGTGGAAATCTTGCTGTATTGTTTGTCATGAAATAAGAGATCACCAGTGGATGCCTTCACGCTCCCTACTAGATACTTTTCCACCTTGTATCCCACATCTCATAGCTTTCTCCAAGCATTCCTTCTCTCCTCAGGATCCACCCTTGCTGGCAGGCTTGTCAGGCTCTAACAATGAACCCCAAATTGCACAGCCCAGCCTCTTCCTGCTATTGGAATAAATTTCCAGGTCACTCTCTTTTCTTCTGCTGTGAATGCAGTTTCTTTCTCCTCTCTCTGAGTCCTGGACTCTACTTCCCTGTTGTGTCTGCTGTCTACATCATTATTCCTGTGCGGTATTTGCTCATTAGTTTTCCCTTGCTACCGCATCTTCTGTTTCTCTCCTTAATTCTCTAACACATCAAATATATTTTTCCATTTTATTTCTCCTTTATTAGTTGTTTTTTCTTTTCACACTTACTTGCTTTGATGGGTTACCTTTGTCTGCATGTCTGCCTTTTTTTACTTCTCATGCTCAGCAGGTGTCTGCAGTTCCTCGGTGTTCCCCCTTCCAGTCACATCCCTGACCTGCAGCAGCCTGGGCAGGAGCTCCAGCTGGCGCGAGGACCCTGGTCTGCCAGAGCACCCTGGCTGCAGGCAAGTGGATCCAGCGCAGTGCTGTCCCAGTTACAGCTGGCCCGGAGAGTGACGCAGAGTCCCCTCCTAAACCTCGGAGACGGGCCTCCAGCAAGGACTCGACTAATCTGCTGCATGTTGTGGATCTGGGTTTCTGCCTTTTGGCTTCTTTGGAAGCAGGGTAGCGTGGGCACACGTAGCAAAGAAAATCCCTCAAAAATTAGGGAGGTGAGGGTGAGGGAGACAAGGCCAGGGTGATGTGACCCGTCATGTACAGCCTGATGTTCCCAAAGTGTCTGGAGAGAGACTTCTATAAATGGATAATCTGCTGCTTCCATCTTGAGTCCTGCCTGTGCGACCTGAAGTCTGGGAGAACAGCTGTTTGCAGCCAGCCAAGCGTGTTGCTCTGACTGCAGCGTGGACTGCCAAACCAGAGATGATGTCACACACCTGCCCCAACCACTCCTGCAGCCGGCAAAGCCCTACGGGTCATTAACTCTTCACCTGCAATTCGGGAAACAACCTGGCTGTCGTGCTCTTGGTCGCAGCAGCCTGGACTGCACCAGGCTCCAGTTTGGGAGAACTTAAGCTCATTCCTCCATTGCTTATCCTGGAGAACAACACACTGTTTCCACTGTAGCTTTAGTGAGGGTCTTGCTGATCCTTCTCAACACGGAGATCCGATCAGGTGGAGGTGGGTGTGGGTCTCTGCACTGCTCCTTTCCGTTGTTCCCTCCACCAGTCCCTGTCTTCTGCTTTCTCCTTGCTTCTTGCAGCGCCAGGTGCGCCTCTCTTTCTCCTTGTTGCTCTGTCTTGGTGCAAAAAGCAGGCATGCACTAATGTAATCTGCTGAAGGCACAAAGATGGAAGCCATCATCAGTGCAGAGCATTATCAGACTATCAGATGGGAAAGTCTGGAGGACCTAAGCAATAAAAAAGGAATGAAGTTCAATTAAAGGTTATGACCTTAGAGATTAGTAATGATAATTTCTTCAGCATGTGATGACAGATGCTTGTGCAGTTTCTCAGTGTTGCACCTTTTCTGGTGCCAGCCTTGAAGAGTGGCTTAGGATCACTATGCAGCTGGGTGGGGAAAAGAGAGGGGTTTCAGCCCCTCCAGGTGCTAAGTTTCTCAGTTTTTCTGACAGAGATAGAAATTCCCCAAATCCCAGCTTTCTGGGGAACTAAAATATCTTTTTGATCATGTCTGATTTATATAGTAAGCTTATATTCTCTTAGTCACTGAATTTATAACTATGAATTTATTTTTTTTAAATACTGAAAAATTGAATCGTGAGCTTTTTATGTGGCAAAAACATTGACACTATTCAACTTGAAAAATCTAAAAGATAATAAAAAGACCAAATTAATTTAGTGAAATTAAACACATATGCACTTGGCCCTGTAATTTTTCAGTAATGTGTTTGACATAGATACCTAGCAAATTCACCTACCTTATTACACTTGGGGAGTGAAAAGACAATTTCCAGATCCTCCCATCCTTTTCTTTATAATCCTGAAAAGCCAGCGATTTTACACGTGATCAGATAAAACCACTGAATGTAAATTGGTTCTCTAATGTTGTTTAACCCTTCTCCATTTCTCCCAAGGCTGGACCCTAAAGCACTATCAACGACACATCATTGCTGCACACCTTCTCTGTGACTCCATGACAAAAAAATGACAAGTTGATTGTGCTGGCAACTGCAAAACATCCAAGAAATGCTCCTATGCCACCTCTGTCTATACTGAGAGAATAAAACAAGGCTTTCATGGCCACTAAATGTGGAGACAGATGACACTACTTGGAGCCTGAAGGACCATTAAATGCCATGATGTCAGTTTGCGATTTCAACAAATGGAGATGGGCAGATAGGCCACGCTCGACTGTGCATGCTTTGCTAAGCTCAGGCTGATGTGCTGCCTCCTTCCATGGCTGATACCAGCATTAAGTGACTCATCTTGTGCAAACTTTTGGCTGTTATTTATGCTGATTACATCATCCTGGCAGTAAAGGCCCATTACCCCACCGCTGTCAGTGTTGCCCTCTTCCTCTTCAGCCAGAAGAAATACCTTCAGTCCTGGAATCCAAAGTCCCTAGAAGCCCCTCAATTTACTAGGAAACAACTCTGGAGCCAGCAGGCATGAAATCACCCTGCTGAAATCCCTGCTGTAACATGATGCTGTAGTTTTACTTTAAAACATCACCTGGAAAAAGGCATACTGAGAGATAAAAAGGAAGGTAGAAGCATCACCTGGAAGCTTGCAGGCACCTTGGTGGTGCGCTGGAGCACAGATGCTTTGATGGTAGACTTTGACCCTGGTGTTTTTAATTGCTGGACTTTGCCTGCCAGCTGGGGTGGGCAGCACGCATGACTGCAGTTTCTTGCCAGGATGAGAATTCCTGATAGCTGCATAAAAGCCAGCAAGCTCTCCAGTGTGAGCCCTGACACCCACCCTCTGCAGGCTGGCAACATCACCCCAGCAATGCGTGACACACTGGGGTCCTCCACAGACATGCCAGAAGTCTCAGCCCACTCTGGACCTGCTAAAGCATCCCCATTTGTTTCTCTAACCTGTAGGATAACATTATGGAATAACCGTGCTTGTTCCAAATCCACCCAAATCCTGGGTGGGGAACAGGCAGCAGAGCCATGGCCAGAGCAAGGCACCAGAGGAGACAAAAAGCCTGGAGAAGCCCGCTCTTCAGTGTCTCCGCATGGCAGCAGGCACAGCAGGGCCAGCTCAAGGCCCAGAATGGAGTGGTGGGAGGCTGGAAAGGGTCAGGAGGTTTAGGGACTTCAACACATGCAGCACAACAGGAGTCTTCAGTCACTAGCGCAAGCATTTGTGACTGTCCACATGCAGCATGCCATGGCAGAAGACCACTGCAGCTCTGTGAGCTGTGTCTCTGGTAGGGACCTGAAAACTGCCCCTTCTCAGGGAGCTTTCAAGGCTGTCTCATGGGCACATGGTCCTGAAGAGAGAAAATGTAGGTGATGGAAAAGCCCTGGTCCTGCTCATCCCCAGAATCTCCCTTTCCATCTGAAGCCATTTCATTTCATCTCCGTGATTTAGAGCCCACAGGAGTTGATCGGCTCTGGCAACTTGTCCCAGACTGCCTGGAGCCTGAGAGAGCAGCTTGGCAAAGCCAGGTGACTTCTCCATCCCCAGCAGGCAGTTGAGATTACAGTCAGATTTGGTGACTTGACAACAACATGCCACGCTCCATAGCTGCATCCCAGGATGGCCCTCCTAATGTGTGGTGCAGCAGCGCCATACACCTCCATGGAGCAAACAAAGCCAGAAGAAAAACCCCTCCTAAATGCTCAAGGCTTTGCTGGCGACTTTCCTGGGGAGGCTTTGCCTTGACCTGAAGTGTCCACAGAGTCGTGAGCAGAGGCTGCCCAGGCCAGGCGTCCCAGGTGCTGCACCCCAGCCGTGGGGCAGCGAGGCAGTGGGCAGGCGCTGCTGCAAGCTGTCAGGCGTCAGGCAGAGCACGCTGCTGGTCGCTCTGCAGGGACTAAGCCACAGAAAGGACATTGTCAGAGCAGAGGATTGTTCTGGGAGAACAGGCCGCACAAAGAGGGATTGTTTTGCTGTGAAATGAGGCCGTGTTTTAGCTCCAGCCGGGGCTGGGCTTTGCCTGCCTGTCCAGGCTGCAGGCTGGCAGGGGACACTGCCTGCTCCCCAGTGGCTGCCTGGTATCTTCTCTGCTTCTGAGCTTCTCCACTGGCGCAGTCAGCAGCACAGTGCATGCCCTGAGACCCACGGTGGGTGGGGAGGAAAAGGAAATTGAGGGATAAAAGAACTCGTGGCAGGTTCTGCTGTGGGCTCCCACACCTGCCTGGCAGATCCAAGGGGCATGGGGGCAGGGGAAAGCAGCAGTGGGGCAGCTCCCATGGTGAGGGGCTGCAGTGTTTCTCCCAGATAGCCAGGAGCAACCATCCCCCCTTGAATGGACAGATATAACCAGAAGGGAAACAGAGATATGCAGTAAACTGCTCTAAGATAGTGGGAAGAGAATGTAGTGGCCTCCTTTCTGCAAATACTCACCTCTCCAAAAGGTGTTGTGGATGGTGAACATCACAAGCCTCCTTGGATGCCCCCATGCCTGCACTGTGTATGTGTACAAGCATCTTGCACTCGAGCTCCAGCAAGACACAAAAAGCATAGGAGAGGGAGCTGCGTGCTCAAAATGTGGGTTGGAGCATTCCTATTAATGCCTATTTTTTTTATTCCCTATGTGAGTGAATACAAACAGTCAAGAGCGACGATGGGCGCACCCACAGAGGCTTTTTGTGAGTCATTCCTGGCTTGGCAGCTGCTGTGGGGCTTCAGCAGCCCAGGGCTGCAGGTCCTGCTGCCCAGCTCCTCCTGCCCGCAGACCCATGCTGCCCAGCTCCCTGCCCAGCCCTGAGCTCTGCAGCATGGGGCTGCACATGATGTGTGCTCCCCCAGAGCCCCATGCAATTGAGTCACGACCTGGTGCATTGTTCAGCTCACTGGAGCAAAACAGGCTGCACTACAATGATGATGATGATGACTGTGGCTGTTTCTATCACTGCGGTGCCCATGGGAACCTGAATATAAAAAAACGAGACAGCCAAAATTATGGCTTTTTGGCCCCACTTACGCAGAATGCATTTCTCAAGGGGCATACAAACCGGTCCTGTATTAGCTACTGCCATTAGCTCTTTAGGCAGTGCATTGAAGTCCCGCCACGCTGCTGCAATAGAGCAGGAGACAAGAGCCATCTCTTCCATCCTACACAGCAGGACCCTGACTTCAGTACTGCATCAGTACCAAAAATAAACTTCACGTAAACATCCACTGCACGCTTCAAAGCCCAGTTCCCGCAGGAGCAGCACACATCCATGCTGCACGCCAGCACAGGCAGAGCCCAGGAATGGCACATGACAGTGGGAGACAGACACGTCCCACCAAGGCCACCTGGCAATAGGCGTAGAAGGGGGAGGCCTGGGTTCAGAAGAGGACATCCTAGGAAATGCTGGAGCTTTAAAATAACACCCACAGACAGCAATGATGCCCCTTTGGCCCAAAGCATGGCCAGCAAACACTCAATGAAAAAAATAATGCAGAAGTACCCTAGGGCACAGTCTTTACTCAGAGGAAAGGAGCTGCCATGCCAAGCGGGACCTTAGCACCACTGCTAATTCAGCGCAGAAACTGCTTGGACACGATGGTAGCCAAGGGAGAAGTCTTGTGGCAAGCAGGTAAATCAGTGACAGAATCTGAGCTGCAGTGACAAGATAGTCGCTGCAGGAACCACAGTTCTTGATCCCCTGACTTTGGAAAATACACGTCTCAGTCAGAAAAATACATGCAGTAATTTCCTTTCGTTAAAAAAAACACACACACACCAAAAAAAAGACAACAAAAGCTCCTTCAGAGGAGCCAGCCAGCACACTTTGCATTACTCTTATGTGCTTCCTCATGTACAGGGTTACCCCTGAGCAAATTGCAGAAGGTTTTCATTAATTTCTAAGGGCAGGTTTCCACCCAGGCAATTTTCATGGATCCAGCCAGAGAGCTGCAGTATCATAAGGACAATAAATAAACCGTGGAGTCACATCAGCCTGAACTATTTTTATGGCATATATTACAAATACATCCAAACATCCCATCTCTTGAGCGTGTACTTTTACTACCACAGCATCTACGTGAGGTACAAAGTGGTAACATTTCACTTCTAAGATAGATGAAGATTTATTGCACTCGGTTGGAAGGAGGAGCTCCATGGGATTTTTCCAAAGCGCCTGTATATTCATTTGTAGGCACCAGTTGTCACATAGACATGCTCTGGCTCTCCTGGGGCCACCAAGCTCTTTGGGGGACCCCAGGGGAAAACAGAGAGCCAACCTGGGGTTTCTGCTTCCACCACTCGGCCATTTTCCCTCCATTTGTGCCTTTGACTTTCAAGCAGTTTCTGAGCTTTTCAATGACCGGTTCAGAGGCATGTTTTGCTGCTGTTTCCATGTGTTTGTCTATCCTCTGTGAGCTGCAGGTGATGCTGCTTTGGGAGCTATGCAGATGCAAAACTTGGCCTGCTGCCTTTTGGCAGCACACACTCCATTATGTTGCTTCTTAGCATAAAAAAGTGCTCAGGGTCCCTCAACCGAACCATCAGAAGACTTCTCCTTTGGTCCAAGACGTTTCTGTCAGAAAGGTCATAGCAGGAGAATGGAAACCAGGCCCCGAGTCCATGCCGAGACCCTGCCTTCCTGCCTTAGTTGCGGAGGGCTGCCTTCCACTCTTAGTACGGAGAGTGGAGAACTGCAGAAGTTCCCCTCCCTCAGCTGTCCCCCTGATCTTTTCAGTCACGTCTCCCCTCACACCTTATGTACTAGACCTCCACTGTAAAGGCTTAATGACACCCACTTAAAAGATCTGTAGGTTAAACAAACAAACAAAACTGGGTTTTGGTGGTTGTTTTTTTTAAACAAAAGAAGACACCTGCATGCACATCTCTGCTTGGGGATGGGGCAAGAGAACAAACATGCGGCAGATGTTAGTCGTGCTGATCAGTCAATGCAGAGAGATACAGGGAAGTGGTGGCACCACACTGAGCTTCATGGCTTCCAGAGGCAAACTGGCCCACGGCAGCAGTAGGACAGGCTGTGGGCACCACCCAGCACAGCTGGATGCATGATACAGGCTGGGAACGGTGGGACTGCAGATAGCGGGGCAGGAAGGAAAGGCAATAAATATCTTGCTCCTGCATTTGGGAGGAAGCCAGATGAAGCATTCCTGTCACGAGGGTGAAACGCTTTCCACTCTAACAGTAACTCGGGAAGATGTTAAACAACAGTTGCATACGGCAGTGTTAAGAACTCAGCAGTCTGGATATCCTGCACCTCAAAATTAAAAAAAACCCAAACAACCTGTATTTAAAAATTTGTTTTTAAAAATCCAAACAATTAACACTGACATTCAGTAAGACGAGGAAGCCTGGAGAAGCTCCAGAGAACAAGCAAGCTGATGTTATGCCAAAAAGTAAACAGGATGGCCTTGTAAACAGGTGTGTCTGCTCGACAGTCATCCCATGCAAAATAATGACTGAAAAATATGCGATCGTATCAATAAAGACTGAAAGCAGAGAAATATAAATACCAATCATCAGGGATTACAGACAAAAAAACGTGCCAAACTAACATGATAATTTTTGTGGCACTGTATACTCTTAAATATCGGAGAGCGACCTGGCCAAGTGTGAGGCAGCAGAGGAGATGCTCCCCAGGGAATTGCCACCGAGGGTGTGTTTCTAGCAGGGACTGCTAGATAGTGTAAACCTGATGACCTGGATGGAAACGAAGTCGTGATGAGTAAAGCATGCTGTCCTGGGAGCTGGGGGCATGTCAGTGATCTGGAGACTTTGGGATCCCTGGGGCAGCAGGGCCACGCAGCAAAAGGTGTCCATCCTCTGCACTAGATGCAGAGGACCTGGGGGGGATGCGGGGACTTGGGGGGCCAGAATAAACCAGTGCCGATGCTCTCCATCACACTCCCGCGCCCGAGCTGGGGACCAGACAGCCTAGCAGCGCCTGCTGTGCTGAGGCTGAGCCTCCTCTCTGCCGAAATTATCCTGGGATTGGACAAGGCAGGGAAAAAACCCTTGAGGGCTCAGCATGGCAGCACATCCCATGCTTGCAGGGAGTGTGCGCTTCCCCGATCGCCTGCTTGGCCCCTGCTGTGGCGGGGCACAGACAGAGCCTTTGCTCTGACCCAGCAGGGCTGTGCTTTTATTCTGACACAGTGCACCGGGAATGGTTAACCTGTTGGACTTGCAGGCCATGGTGACAAGCAGTGGACCATGAATTTCCACAGTGACAGGGTAAAAGGCCTGTTCCTGTTCCCTGTTTAAACATTCAAGCACTGGCAGCGACTGGATAAGAAGTTAAAGTTGCTCTGCATTTGAAATTCCCATTCCCACAATTAGAATAGTGTGTCCTAGTCCAGTGTCCCAAAGGACACAAATGCATAAGATTTGGACGAGAGCCAAGAAGTGGAAAATGGAAAATATGCCTTAAAGGAAAAGGGACTTTCATCAGTTCAGTTTATCGTAAAAAAGGATCAGGAAAGCTTGGTCGTAATATCCGACTCCTCTCTCTGAGACTAACAACTCAGGGGCTCACTCCCTGGCTGAGAAGATCCAGCAACTTGAAGGGAATTAAAGAAATGCAGCCTCAATATCAGGTGCAGTAGGAAAATTAACCTTTAGAACAATCTACCAGCCACTGTAGTAGAGACACAGCAGTTCAAGATCAACTGTTTTCCTAACTACAGTGCTCTAATTTACACAAGAACTAATTCAGGGCAGCCTGTGTCATGCAGGAAGTTACGCTGGCGAGCCTAGCTGGCCACCCCAGCTCTATAATCTATGGAAAAAAACCCTGCCTGTATTTCCCTTCCTCCCGTCCAAGTGTGTGAAAGGTCTGGCCTGCCCCACTGGGTGTGTTTTCAGGAGAGCCAGGTTAGCTGGGTAGCAGGCAGCCATGCTCCGCCTGCGTCCCAGGCTGCCTGAATCACCCCTGCCAGCCGCTGGCCCCAGTGCTCCCTGCACTGAGACATTTTAGCTTTATAAGGAAGGCAGTGTGGGGGGACGAAGTTGAAGCAGCATCTTAGAGCTGAGGCTCCATGGATGATGAGTGCCAGGGATCTGACACATGTTCCTCTGACAGTTTTCTGCCTTCCTTCCCAACCAAAGCAGGGACATGAGACAGAGCAGGGAACAGCTGTCCCCATGGTGCAGCCCATCACAGGGCATAGCCCTGGAGGCTCTGACTCTCCTGCCATCAGGCTCCAGGCATTGCACAAAACCCTCACAGTGGAGCCAGCAGCATGCCCCTGCCTTCACACCAGCTCCCTGCTCCCAAGAGAGCCAGGAGCTCTACGTTCATTAGGAGCAAAAAGCAATCCCATCAGTCTGGCTGGGCTGGTGCCATTGCAGACACGTCACTGGGCTCATTCATAGTGGAGCAGCTTTGCTTATCGTATAAGCTGCTTGTGCATCCAGATCAACTTTCTACTTCCCAGCTCAGTGCTTTTCAAGGTCCTGCACATCAAAATTGGTCAATAACAGCCCTAGTCACAGCTTTATGGAAGGTTTTGTTTTGGGAGAACGGCCCACGGCCTCCACAAATAAGCTGGATCTGATTAGTTCAGAGGCAAGCAGTGCAGCAGCAGCTGCAGGCTGTATCTGCTGAGTGGAGATTTCCTCACCCATAAGATTGCTGACAGATGCTGTTGAGTAAAATACAGTGCTGGCTTTCACCGCAAGTCAAAAGGGAAGTCCAGGCAAGAGCAGCAAGAAGCACAACAGTTGTCTTTAGGATAGTGCTGTATGTACTGACATGCTCGGTGGCATGCGTCCCCACCCTTTATTCTCAGAGGAATCTTTCATTAGGCAGATTGTTATTGTTACAGCTCAAGGGCAGAATGTAGAACAGGGATGGCTTCATAACTCCCAGTTCCAAAAAGAAATGGGCCAGACCTCAAAGCCTAGCCAATTCAGAAGTGCCATGGTCCTGAGCAGACTGAAATACCTCTCTGAAGTGACAAATTAATCCTGAAGTAGCTAAGAAACTTGATAGGAAACACAGAAGCAGAGAACTATGGAAGTGAAATCAGATCCAGCTGGGATTTGCAGCAGCATCAGAATGCAAAAGCTCTGTGCTTCTGGTCCTGAAATGCTGCCTTCTTGCTGTGGGCCTTGTAATAGTCTTTCCCAGTATTTTGCTTTCTGGGAAATAGTCATAATGGGTTTACAATGAACAAGATGTTTACTGCTTATGTTTGTACCCTGCTGACTCATTTTATAACAGCTCTTTAAGCATAAGCCTACAGCTCCAGCACTCAGCCTCCAACATTTTCTGTGTATTTTAGATTGGAGTGCTCTGTAGCCTTACCCAAAGGGAAATGAGAGTCCTTATGATCCGAGAGATGGACACCAGTGTCTCAGTGTGCATAGCAAGGTCTTTATTCAACAAGAGGGAGTAAAGAAAGAACATCCCAAGTGAACAAGCAGAAACAAGGAGCAGAGTGCTCCATGCAGTTCTTCAGGTTCTGTATCAGGAAAAGGTAGTTGTCCTCCAGGCCAGACCTGAAGAAGATGGGATCAATAACAGAAGCACAGTCCTCTGCTCTGACTGAACAGAGAAGTACTTGTGTCCAGGAGACATGGCCACTAGCAGCTCCACACAGCCACACAGCACTAAATAAAACACAGGGAAGAGCCTCATAACCCCTATCTCCCTAGATACGGTGTGCGGATATGTGAAGGGGCTTGGAAATCCTAGAAGGAATCCAGGTATGGTGGCTGCAGCAGGAACAATGCTGGTAACTGCTGTTCCCTGGGTCTCATTCATCTCAGCTCATCTCTGATATGGATGCATTGAGGCAGATTTGATGTTTGTTTTTATGCCACTTGGCATTTTTCCTGAAGAGAGAAAAAAGAAAAAGCAGTGCAAAATTGGCTATATGAGAGGTCATTTGCTCAGGAGCATGCAAGACTCACAACAGCCCTGTCTGGGCTTTTTCTGTTCCACTCCAGGTACCACACTAGGCTTACCTGCTACAGCATCTTCCAGCTTCTGACCCCACACAATCAATTTCTTCTACAAATTGGCATTTCTCTCTGTTGAGAAATCTCCTTGACGGTTCCTGTGTCCCCCTGCTATCCCCTCAAATTCTATCCTTGTTCTATCTTAAACAAGACCTACTCTTTGTCAGGAGGCTCCTACAGGAGTATGGGACTTGTTCAATCTCACAGAAGTTGCTGGCAGCAGCACTCACAGAAGTACCCAGACTGATTTCCACTTCCATTTCAGAGAGGCAAACACAAGAGCCTGTATCCCCTTCCATGTAGCATTATTTATAGTCAGAGTGTACATTTCAGTTACTAAGCCTCTCTCAGATCCCTTAATTTCTCTTAACTACATCCACCTCTTGGGCGTTATTACTCTTTGCTGATAGCAATCACACATGGGAGTGAGTTCAAAGACACTGTACTAGCAGCTTACAATAAGTGTACAGTGCTAGACAAAACTAAGATGATCAGAAAAAAACAAAAAGACAGTGATTAAAGAGCAGCACAGAGGGATATTCAAAGAACACTCCTTCAGAAAGTGGAATGTGTGTTCAAATTAGACAGAAAAAAAGGACAGCTTCTGAAAATTAAAACTGTAGTGCAGCAGGACAAGAAAAGATTTTATGAGCAAATGGCTAAAAGAATAAAGATTATTAAACTTTCTCAAACATATCCAAAATGGGTCATTGCCTGCAATGAATTGACAGGCAATCTGATATCACTTCAGTGCTAACAATCAGTAGACAAATACAGTTAGACATTACTCCAAAAGGAAGAGTGAATAGGACTGTATGGTTCACCCACATTTGGAATAATGTGAGTGGTTCTAGTGTTCCCAGTCTTGAAAACAAACAGAAAAGGTGCAGGTAAGAGTGACGAGGGTGATCCAAGATATCTTGTAATTTTCACACAAAGACATATTAAACAGAATAGGACTCATTAGCTAGGGGAAAAAAAAAAATGGACAAAGGGAGGAGGACATGACAGACTTCCAGAAAATGAAAACTAGTATGGGGAAAGTAACTGAGGAATGACCATTTGCCGTTTCTCACAACATGGCTAAAAAGGAAACATGCAATAAAATTACCAGGCAAAAGATTTAAACATAAAAAGGAAATTTTTTTAAGCAAAACATGCAATAAAGCTGTGGGACATACTGCCATAGGTGTTGTAGAAATCAAAATTGTAATTCAGAAAGGAACTGCAGAAATTGATGGCTGCTATACCCACTGGTCTCAAACCAAACTCTGGCTTAAAATCCCTAAACAACAACTGCTGTCAGGATATACTTTGTTCCTATATTCTTTTAGCCTCACCAATGGGCACCACCAAAAGCAGGACAGTGGGACTGACCTTTGGTGAAACCCAGTAGAGCTGCTCTTATCAAAAGGGAACTTCCCAGTAACACAGGCTGGACAAGTGCTCTTGCTACCAGCGCACGCTCCTTGATGTACAGAAGTGACTGTCCTCCCATGCTGGAGACAGTGTTTGTGGGCATGCAGCCAGAAATCACAGGGGCCTTCTTTGTTTCCAAATCACAGTGGAAATGACTTTCTCTTACATAAATACATAATTAATTTAGGATTAATATTGTTGCTCAAGTTCATTTCTGAACAACAGTCATTATACAGGCAAGAAAACACCAATTAGGATATCCGATACCCAAAATCTCAATTAACGTGAACATAGGAATGACAGTACAGGGTTAGGCCTGTAGGTCCCTGAGGCCAAACCCATTCCTGAGAGCAGAGGACACTTAAGGAGGAATACCAGAACAGGGCAAGCCTGCAGTGATACCTCTGCAGAATGCCCCCTCTGCTTCTAACACATTAAGGCTTAGGGACTTGGGAGTCAGAGCTGGTATCTTCAGGATTAGCTGTTGACTGATTTTTCATCCAGAAATTTACCTACTTACTTACTTTTCCATCTCATATAAACTTTATCTACCTATCACACCCTTGGCAGTGTGCTCTACAGTGTAATTATTTAGTATCCAGAAAAGTATCTCCCTTTTGTTCTGAATCTACAAGCCAATATTTTCATTGGTGCACTTTCATCGATCCTTCTGTATCATGGGAAACAATGAACAATCATTCCCCTCTCACCTGCTGTATACAATTTGGGATTTTATAGGCTTCCATACTTTCTTTGCCCTACCCTAAAGCTACCCCCAGTAGCAGAGAAGAGATCAGAACTGCACATAATGTTGCAGCTGTGGGTGCCCAATGGATTTATACAATGGCCTAATGACATCCTCTGTTTCTCTGTTCCTTTTCTAGTATTTTTGCCTCAACTGAAAATCCAATTAATGTCTTTACAGAACTACCGTATCATGTATCTATTTCCCTAATAGAACTTTTCCACTTTTTTACCTACCTACAACTTAAATTGACAACAAAACCCCGAGCATAGATCCCTCCAAAACTACACTGTGATCTCCCTCTATATTGATTCCTATGTTCACTAAGTCTATTATTAAAACGGTATTGCAGTGTGAGTTAAGAAGCTGAAGCTGGATGGCTGGGGTCCATTTCTAACTTTGAGCCCATTTTAAGCAGGTACTACTCCACTGTTACAACCTGACTCATGTTATTAAGGCCAGAAAGGAATGTCTTACTCAATTATATCTAAAGGGTGGCTGGGGAAGAATCTCTACATCGGCATTTGTCTTTCTTGCTCCCTGCATTTCAATTGCTCTCCAATATGCAACTTATTTACCTGGCTGTCCTGCTTGTGCCATCTGCACTCCTGCCAGCATTGGCTGCTGCTGAGCTGGTGCACCTGACATTGGGACCTGCTGCATGCCTGAAGCACCTGCAATGATGGCACCAGCTCCGGGTTGGCCTGACTGGACAGATCCTCCAGAGCCAGGAGGTCTCCGGTTTGACAGTCCTTTCCCAAAGGCCACAGCTGCTACCAGCGCATTGGTATCTGCAGGGTTGAAAGTCTGCTTGTTCTGTCGTAAACCTGTAGAAAAAGAAGTGATTTTGGAGCATTTTAGCAATCAAATCTAAAAAGTAGCATAGCTGGTCCTGAATTTACTTTTCTGCTATTTTGGTGCAGGTAATAGAGATCAGTTTCTAACAAGCTGTCCTACAAGAGTCTCAGCAGGGTCAAAGAAGCTGCAAAATCCAGGGATGGTGGTGATCCAAGAGCTTCTCCACTGAGAGCAGGGCATATACTGCTCAGGGGAGGATAGAGGGAGCCAACTCCTCCATGCCAAAGAGAATGTTCCCACTAAAGGCTCTTCCAAGCTGAATCCTATGGCAGGTAACAAGCACTGTGTTTTAGATAAACAATGGCAACATCCCCTTTTGGAGGCTTATGAGCAGCATGGTGTCTGCAAGTTCTTCTACCACACACCTGCCCAGTTATATTATTAATCCCGGAAACCAGACAGAACCTGTGCTTGGGTCCTTGCTTACACTATCTGTGTCAAAGATGACAAGAAAACCCCCAAAACCCCACAACCTTTGAGAGTTGTGCATAGCACTCCCAGGAATAGTGAACAGCTGATGGCAGAGACCAATAAAATAAGGATGTCCAGCATCAGAGTCAGAACCTGAAAAGGTTGACCATGAGTCTGAAGCAGCCATCATCTAGAGGACATCACACAAAAGCCTGCCAACAAACATGTTGTGGACTCATTCAGAACATAGCTAAGGGGCTTCCCATTCACTGCCACTGCATTTTCACTGCTATTTTTATTAATCCAAGTTGACTGGGATGTTTTCTTGGTACATACTTACCAGCTCCTTGAAGGGGGATATGGCAAAGGGTTGGAATGACCTTCCTGCCATGCATAGGTCACACAAGCAGAACATATCATACCCACAGGACTCTTTTTCAAATTAGGGGCTCCAGGACAGCCAATCTTGCATCTTCTGGAATGCTTTCGTCTGTGCTGCTCATCTGCATTTCCCATGCTTCAGGCTCTCTGATTTACCTATTTTGCCACTACTCTCTCAAGCCTGCTGCTTGGACTTTGTACCCCACTTCTACCTCAGTGACGTACCTCCACTTTCAGATTCACGCTCCTCCTTACTGATTTTCTCCAGCAGATTTGAGCACATTTTGTTCAGACTTTGGATCTGCTTCTGCAAAATGAAAACTATCAGAAACCACCAGGATACCTCCAACTCAGTACAAGTCAGCAAGGTAAATGAACAAGCTTTCTCTTCCCAGGGTCTGTGTAACCAAACATAAGCATTTTGGTAGCAGAGCCTAGAGAGCTCAGTGCTAATGCATGCAGGAGGGTACTATGGGGCTGGGATAGCCTTTGCCTTTCTCTGCCTGATCTGATGTCACCTCCTGTGAACAGCCAGCAGGCTGGATACCCTTGGTTTGTGGAACTGTGGAGGAAGCCAAACCTCAGCTAGGGGCAGCTGGAGAAATCTCAGACAGAAAAGGACACAGCAAAAAAGAAAACTGTCAGATGGAAGGGTGAAGGAAGCAGAGTTAAAGGGCATCTTGTACCCTAGGACTAAGAGGCAGAAGTATCAAACTCTTCTTCACCTACCTGTGCCACATCAGGGCTAATGCGAGCTGCATCTGTGATCAGCTGCTTCTCCTGCTCCTCTACCTCAGGGTCAGGCTTAGTTCGAAGATGGTCAGGCACTACCTCATGGCTGAACACTGGCACACGTCCCTCTGTCTGCCGCTGCAATAGTGGGACAAGCCATACTCAGAGCCCTCTCCTCCAGCCCAGCACTCAGACAGCTCCAGACCAGAGCACAGGCCATGGTGCTGGAACAAGGCTAGTAGCAGGCTGTGAGGAAACCTTGATCTGGGGAGCATTAGGAAGTTTCAACAATTTGTCTAAGAATTTGCACTGTGCCTGTTTAGTCAGAGAAACCCATGGGGGTCTACAGTGCAATCCTACCAGCATGGCCATGATCAGTTAAAATATTTTCTCACTCAAGCAGAGAATAAATGTTGCTAGTGCATGCTGGAGGCTCTGTAACACAAACCATGTTGGTCAGATGACAAACAGTGCACATCTAGATGCAGGTATCTGACAGAAACAGCACAGCTACAGCAGAGAATACCAGGAGCTTGCAAGGAGACCTCCCAGTTACACAAGACACTGTATCTTTCAGCCCCAACATCATGAAAATAACATATTTATGAACAGGAACACCTCCTGTAAAGTGTATCCAGTGCAAGTGTTTGTAGGTGAAAGCCCCCCAGCAAAGCAGCTCCCAGGCAGAGCTACTCATCACCTTTTCTTTCTCTACGCCCAGAGCTGAGGAACGCCAAACACAAGGAATGGCAAGCTGGAGCAGATACACAAGCACTTTCCGATACTCCAGGGCCAACACTCAGAGGGGAGGGAAGTTTCTTACCATGATCTCCTCATCGCGGTCTGGAGACAGCACTAGGGGTATGATAACCTGGTTTCGCAACAGTGGGGTCTTCTCATGTTTTAGCACTTTATTCAAGGTGTTCAGCTGCCCTGAGAGCAATGCAAAGCTGTCCAGAACTGAAGGCCTGGGAAAGCAAATCATAGAATCATTTAGGTTGGAAAAGACCTTCAAGATCATCGAGTCCAACCATCATCCATGCCCACTAAACCATGTTCGGGAGTACCCTGTCTACTCGCTTTTTGAATACCTCCAGGGATGGTGACTCAACCACTTCCCTGGGCAGCCTATTCCAATGTCTGACAACCCTCTCAGTAAAGAAATTTTTCCTAATATCTAACCTAAATCTCCCTTGCTGCAACTTGAGGCCATAATAAAGAGGACAGAACATGGAAAGGGATGACACAGATGGCTTTTACCTATTCTTCACTCAGATGGCTGAGAAGTGAGGAAATAGCACTATTACCCCTCAAATCAGTCTAGTCCAGACAGTAAGCAGTAAAACCTAGGGCTGAATGTGCAGGTGTGGACAAATCCCAGTCCCTACTGCAAATAGCTCAAGGACATTACAAGCAGTACCACTGGAAGTGGCAGTTGTTTGGGACTTCAGTAACATACACAGATGCAGTGCTTTCCTTATCACTAACTCTCCCAGTGCAATTCTAGAGCAAGGTCTGAGAAACAGTTTAACTCCTAAGTAGTACAGCCAGGAGAGGCAATATTTACAGCTTGGCTATCCAGACTAAGCAATAACAAAGAAAAATAACTGATAATCTTGTCAAGGAGGTCCCCTTCAACTTCCTCTCTCTGGGGGATTCATCACCTCTGCTGTCTTCTGCAACATTAACTATAAATGCTAACTGCCTGTGAAGCTTTGCTGCAGTGGCAGACACTGCCTAAGATATTGTACAGTTTATTAAGCTGTGTAACATCTTTATGCTCCATCAGGAAGAGAATGCCACCTTGCAAGTCTCTCAAACTGTCTGGTAAAACATGCAGAACCAGCAAAACATGAGCCCAGTTTATACCAGAGCCAGAAAAAGCCAGAAAGGTCAAGAAATGCAGAAAGAACCATTGCTCATTTTACGGTGTATGTGGGTGTCTAAGATACTTTGTCCAAGAAGCTTCCAGTCACTGCAGATGCAAGTCTAGTGGATTTCACCTGTTTTTCTGGTGGAAGATGTGTAGCGGTTCCTCCAGCAGAAATGTGAAAAGCAAATTTAAACCTACTGACAATAGGCTAATGTTTTTTATTTATATTTTGTGGTCATTTGAGCCGAGTCTGGAAGAGCTTCAGCAGTGATTGACAGTGCCCCCAGCTCTGTGAGACACCTTACCATGTGAGTCGGTCATACTCATTCTCCAGCTTGTAGATGAAACTGACCAAGGAGTTCTTCAGGTCAGCCACCTGACTGATGAGCGCCTCCAGGGTCAGCTCCAACTGCTTCTCCTCTCTCTAAAAAAAGGCAAGACAGACAAGGGATGAGGACAAAGCTTACATCCATGGCCTAAAGACTCCAGTTTCTGCCGTTCACCTCGTTTTTTACTTTCTTCCTGCCCAAGTGCGACTTCCAGCTGCTAAAGAAACTGGCAGCTCCTATTCTACTTGTGCCTTACCAGCTGTGGGAGACCCTGCGTGACAGAGACCACACATACCAACACATGCACACATTACTTCCTGCCTTTTGCTCTGGATTACATTGTTTAAATTACCTTTTCCACTGACATCCTTGGGTAAGGGAGGATGGTGACAGACAAAGTGTCAGGACAGGGACTCTGTTGCCAAAGACATGAAGGCATACCCTTGACTCTTGCAAAAACCCTCTAGAATCTTATCTCTTCTAACTTATTAATTGTAGAGTATTGCGCAAAATATAATTAAAGTCCCAACCCTAATGAACTGCTCATGTAAGTTGAGAACTGGACAATAATAATCCATGAGGAGGGTGGGACGAAGCAATCAAATAACAGAAAGGGAATGCTGATTGGGAAAGCAGATAAAGTGACTCAGGCTTATGGCACGCTTGCTATTGGGTTGTTTGTTCTGTTTAAATACACTGGACCAGTGTGAGTTTCACCGGAGAGATTATCAGGTATCTTCCATGTTCACGAGAACACAAGATTATTCTATTTTATTTATAGTCTGACAATACTATAAAGACTTTTTTTAGTAATCACTGATCAGACTTCACTTCACTTAACCACTTTAGAAGAAACGGATGAGTCAACTTTGTTAAAATTTCATCCCCAGTCCATGGAGGGCATTCACAGAGCGGATTGCTGGGTGTTCCACCTCGAGATAAAAGCACTCTCCTCCACGTTGTGATGGGACTAGTCAGTTCCTGTGCAATTACGAAATGAGTCTACAACTGTTTGTGTGCACTGTGTTTGTGCAAGAAGATTAACTAAAGACTCTATTACAAGTTGGGCTGGTAGCCAGTGTTTTACTTCAGGGTTGCCAGGCATATGCACCCAATGACAATTCACCTGGCCCATTGCCTGTGCTTATCCAAGAAGTCCTCAAGAGGATGAATGAAATCCTATTGCACACGCATTGCTCTTGCGGCAGCAGCGTACTCCAAGCCTCCTTCGTAGGCTCTCTCCAAAGCCATTAAATGCTGGAAGCAGATGTAGGCACTGCAAAGCATGCATGCAATAAGACCGACCGGTGTTTCCAAGGAATGCTGTGCCTCTCACAGGCATATGCTATATTCAAGCAGTGTTTTAAGGAGTTAGCAATACTAAATTGCCCCGAGGTAGTAGAGATAGGGCTTATGGGAAGGGTTGCTGAAGAACCTCCTGATATGGAGCAACTGTGAGGTAAAGGTGAAATTCAGAGTGGGTAAATGTAAAGCAACGCACATGGCAAAACAATGGGAAAAAAAAAACCCAAACAATCCTGACTTTCTGTACACAATGACATTCTCTGAGCTGATAACGTTATCACTCACAAACAAGATCTCGGGATTATCTGAGGGTAACCCATGAAAACATCTGCCCAAGGCTGAAGAAGCAGTCAAGGAAGTAAAAGTGGTGATAGGATTTATTAGGAAAGCAACAGAAAACTAAGCATCATTATGTCATCGTATAAGTGCACGTCTCATTTGCATCTCAAATATTATTTGTCACTCTTGTCCCCTCAACTGAAAATGGCTACAGTAGGAATATGTCCAAATAAAGGCAACAAGGATGATCAAGAATATTCATCAGTTCCATAGACGCAGCAGTTAAAAACAGAATAGAGACCAGTATGTGTGAGTGGTTGAAACAAGGAAAGACAATATAACAAGCCCTACAGACGAGGAACTGCAGCACAATCCATTTTCACTTTCTTTTCTGGTAGGACAACCGTGAGACTTGCATGAAGCCAGCAGGTAGTGGTTTCAAACAAACCAAAGGAGGTGGATCTTTACAGCCCATTAACCTGTCATTAACCTCTGCAACTCTTTTCCATTGGACATCACAGATGCTAAAAATTCACAGCGCTTCAAGAAGTAGCTAGATCCTTCTTCCATCAATGAAAATTCAAGACTACTAAACACAAGGGATGGGCTAGCAATAGTTTATACAAAACGACATCAGTAGCTTATTTTGCTCTCACAACTTCTTTTGGGCATGGGCTTCTCGGCTAGTAGCAAAGCCAGGCTGCCGGGTGGGCAGACCTTTGGTTTGACGACTCTTACCAAGGGCTGCAGCAAGGGCTGAGAGGGAGAGGCGCAGATACCCCTACACACGCTCACCCTACAGCCCTGCAGCAAGGGGAGGTTGTTGCAGAGGAAAGCATCGCACCAGCTGCTCGAGGACGAGCTGGGTCTCCCACCTAGGCCGCTTCAGCCCGGGGTGGGTTTGCCCCCTGGGGAGCAGACAGGAATCACCGCCGCAGCCGGCGGGGGGATGGCCGCTTGGAGGCCGCAGCCGCCGCCAGGGCCGGGCCAAAGGCGGCAGCAGCGCTGGCCACCGCCTCAGGCGGTGCGAGCCCAGTGGAGCTCGGGGCGTCCGTGGCAGGAGGCACCGAACCGCAGGGCCCGGCCACGGAGCGGCCCCGCAGGCCGCGCTGGCCTCCCGCCCGCGGCAAGGCCCCG
>NW_010973284.1:10333036-10396352 GCF_000737465.1 Haliaeetus leucocephalus | reverse complement strand
GGGGGGGGGGCCGGCCGGCGGGGGTGCCCTGCGGGGGTGCCCGCCGAGCCCCGGGGTGACCTGGGCCGCTGTGCTCCCGCCGCAGGTGGAGGAGGCCGGGCACGTCTTCCTCCTGATGAAGAAAGATTATCGCATTTCCCGCAACGTGCGCCTCGCCTGGGTCCTCAGCAGACTCCATCAGGTCATCTGGGCTGTGCCCGAGCCGGAGCTGGTGAGTCGATGCCCAGGGCTGGATGGTGTCACCACGGCCTGGTGTGGCAAGCTGGTTCTGTGCCACTCAGGAGCAGCTGGACCCTGCAGAAGATTTTAACCCTGTTCCTTTCTCTGATTCTTCCTTTGGCTTGGCTTGACGTTCGCTCACGTACTGTTTACTTGTTCTTGTAGGTAAAGTCGGAAAACGAACTTGATGTTCTCAGCATCCTGCCTAATGGGTGGCAGCCGGATGAGCCCGTCCAGCCCAGGCCCTATCTCCTTGTGCCCTCTACACGGGTCACCTTCCTGGCCCGCCAGTACCGATTTGTGATTGAACTTGATCTGAGCCCTTCCACAGGGATTGTGGTAAGTGCTGAAACTGCCTCTTTGGGGTGTTGTGCATTAAAAGGCTGGACCCGTTTCTGTTTGCTGAGAAGGCTCATTCCTCTCTGTGTTAGTCTCAACTTTTGCAGAAGTCTTGCTTTTCCCAGGAGCATGCAGTGCTCCTAGCTAGGCGGCTTAATGGCAGATCCTTTTTCTCTGCTGAATGCTCAATGTGTGACTTTTGTTTATGAGGAACTGTCATTTTAACCCACCTGCCATTGTAGGAGGATCTTTGCTGTTGGCTCTGCATGGTGGGGGAACCAGCAATGAGACTGAAACTCCTAGAAGATGAAAAAGCTGTTCCTTTTCTCTTTTTCTGTAGGATGACTCAACAGGGGAGATAATTTTTGATGAAGTGTTTCATGCCCTTTCCCGATGCTTGGTGGGATTGTTAAGACCCTTTCGTATCCCTGGTTCAGACATTATCTACCAACCAGAGATCTTTGTCACCATCCAGGCGTATTCCTCCATCATTGGCCTGCAGTCCCATCAGGTAAAGTTCAATCTCTCCCCTGGCACGGCTCAGCACGTGAGCAGCTCACTGTGGGCTTCCCCTGAACACAGAGGAAAGCAGGGGCATGTGGTAGCTGGGTTCTGTTATCTGTGGTGCTGCAGGCTTGTCTCATTAAAATGTGCAGCCTGGTGCAGTGGAGAAGTGGATGTGAGCAACTTCTTTCTGGGCAGGAAGTGGAGGTTTCCCCTGAGGGAGCAGGGCCTAGCAGAGAACACTGCCCGCAGGCATGGTCTCAGAGTTGGGCAACAGGGAATATTTCCCTCATGTTGAATGTGTGGTTGTTGTTGTTTTGTTGTTTGTTTTTTTTAAATTTCTGTTGACTAATTCTTTTGGGCCTGTTATAATTAGCTTGAAGCATTCAAGAAGAGCTGGTGTGCCCAAAAGCTTGTCTGCCTGCTCCAACTGTGTAGCAGTAGTTTATTCAAAGATAATTGCCTCTTCCTACAAACCTTGCTCTCTTTTTGCACTGGTATGAATATGTTTCTCCTTGCTGGAGAGAGCAGCTGGCCCCAGTATTTTGATTATCAGTGAGATTTTACTTGAGCCAGGACAGGTCTGTTTATTAAACTGAAATCTGGTTTATGGTGCCAGTGTGGTTTTTGAAGTTTATCCTTGATCCCTTCCACCTCTCACAGTGTTTTCACATTATTTGCACATTTGTAATGGTGTATTTCATCCCTTTGCTAATACCAGGGAAAGTGGGGGGTAGCAGGAGGAACCTGTTAGTCTATGCTTGTTCCCTCCCTCTCTCTCCCCAGCCCGCCTGTGCCCAAGCCTGCAGCTGCAAGGCTGCAGCCTTTAATGGTCTGTATAGTGCCTGAAGAGCGTGGCCCTCTCTTTGGTCCATTCTTAGGTTGTACCAAAGTAAATGTAGCAGGAATTTCTCCATTTGCTGGTGATGTTTTGTGTGTCATCTTGTCCAGCTATCCTGCAGACACCATCATGCTTTGCCTCAGTATCTTCACTATTTAGAGTAAAGTGCTAAACTGAGCACTCTGAAGTTGCTACGTTTTTCTTCTTTTGATCTCTCTAAAGACCCATTTATTGTATGAGGCCAGGAACTGTAATCTCTGGGTACAACTGGATAAGCTTTGTGTTCCTTTTATGGAGGAAAAGGCATGTATGTATATCACTCATCCAGGAAAGCCTGTCTATATTGTAATAATTTACTTTTCCTATGTCACTATTAGGTCTTGCCCATCTGAGGTTTAGGGAATGTGGATAACATATAGCATCTGACCCATCTGTTGAGTTCTTTGTCCACACATTGCATCTTCTTTGCATCCTGGTTGTGGACAGGGATTGTCTGTACAATGGTGGCCTCTGTAAAGTGTCATGCCTATCAGCTTGGGGAGTTTCTGTGGTGGCAGGCTCACTTTGTCACATCGCTCAGCCTCTTTTCTGATGTCCAGTCTAATTTTTTCTTTTCTTTATTTCAATTTGCTGTTCCTTTATCCACCCACTTACTGGAAGATAATTGGATCAGTCTATAGGTGTGTTAGATTAGAACAAACAGGCCTTCCTTAGAAACATCAGACTGGAGTTAATGGCTTCTAACAAGGATCCCACATTGCTTTCTCCAGACAACTGCTTATTGTGGAAGAAGGCAAATGAAGCAGAAATTTCTTGCCCAAGAAGGAGATTTCCCAAAGAGTGATGTGAGCATCTGCTGCAGAGTGCACTGCAGATGGCACAAGACACCATTGCTCACAGGCAGTTGGCCCTGAGCAGTAATAGTGAGAAGAGGCCTGTGGTGTACCTGTACTTTGTCAGGGATGTGTCTGAACTTCACTGTGCAGAACTGTGTTTCTGTGTACTGTTTTGGGGGCTGGTACTACAAAATGTTAACTTGATGATTTATGTGTGTCCTTGGGCCAGGTACTATTCCAGGGTTGTCAGCTGGATGAGACGAAGCGAGAGGCCTTTCTGCACCAAGTTTACACACAGCTATGTGCCTTTGAGAACAAAGTGGCAGAGATGCTCCAGCAACAGTATGAACCCAAACCGCAGGTAAGGAGGGCAGAGGTGGTTGCCATCTCTTGGCTCCCTGGAGGTTTGTACTCTGAGGCTGCTCTGGGGTGGGGTGGCAAGAGGTACAGTGGTATAGGTCTGGAGAAGGAACAGCTAAGTAGTTTGTAAGATAACTTTGTGGGATCCAGTAATGAGACGTGAACACTGAGGAAGGACTGATGAGAATGGTTACCTTCCCCACGATTATTGTGCAATAAAGCAGCTGACTTTTACATCACGGGACAAACTGTAGAATGTGCTTTCTCTCTGAAGAAGGTGGTGGGAGAGGTGATTATGCCTGTATCATTAATTTGTAAACAGCTCTGAATATCCCCTTGGCCCTTGTTACGTTTCTTGAATGAAAATATTTCTTTGTTACCATGAAAACTGACCATGAAACTGAATAAATAGCTGGTGTGGTTTCTAATACTCCTTGAAATCTGTGGCAGATACTGGTTAGTAGCCATGGATATAGGTATCAGCAAGTTATTGATATCACTATAAAATACAGCTGAAATTAGGATGAAATTAAAAGTGAGACCCTGTAGGGATTCAGAATGTCTATGGATTTCTCATCAAGATCATCTCTCCTGATCTTGGAAATGAAGAATGGGAAGGTTACATTGTGTTACTGCCAAGTTCACGCGGCAGTCACAATTGTATCTATGGGCATGCTTCCTGCAAAGGCATTATTGGCCTGTCTGAGGTTATTTAGTCCTTATTTAGCATTAGTTATTAAAGTTTGGGCAAAAAGAAAAAAAAAAGTCTCAAAATCAGATGAGCAAGAGGTTACTGGTGATCTATTGCAGTTGCATATCTGAAGTGCTACAAATCTCATATTCTGGCTGAAATTTATATCTTTGAATGCTATGACTGTCAGTCCTGGAACAGAAAGAAGATTGCAGGAAGTAAATACCTTTACGAGTGTGTCCAGCTGGTGTTTTTGTAGTGCCTTGTATTCATTCCTGCTTGCTGCATTATTTCTCTCGTGCTAAACTACCCTATAACTTCTTCCATGCAAATGGGGGAAAGAGACGCACTAGGAGGCCAGAGGGACTGGCGAGTCCTGCCACAGGCTGTGGGGTGGAGGTGGGAGGCCCCAGGGGAAGGGCAGGGACTGAAACTTTTTTTACTTTTGAAGTTGTAGTAGCTGTATCATTGTCAACAAGTGTCTGAATTTAGGCATCTGGCAAATTAAAGTGATGGATAGTCAGGTTTTTTGCTCACAGCCACAGACTGCTCCCATTTGTGCAGAATAAAAGTTTAGTTAGTTCTAATTTTCTTTTCCCAGCTCCAATCATCCTTAGGTTTGCAGGGAAGGGTCTCGCCCATTCTCTGTATTAGCAGTAAAAATGAAGCAATAGTTTATTACAGGGGTGAACTGCCAGAGCCTTCTGGAGAAGAGGTGATTATGAATGCAGTAGGTTCCTCACCAGTGTAATTATACAAATTTTAGTCTTTGCCTGGGGGATATTTTTCATAGAAGATGCAGGAGAAGCCTGCCTGCATTTGCTTATATCAGTGTTGCGTAATGAGTGCTGTTTGAACATACTTAAATGTATAGGCGCTAGACTTTGTCCTTATGAAGCTTCTTACCCCCTCTGCTGCAGTGCTTCATAAGTGAGATACAGCTATCTGCCTCCACAGTGTTTCTGAGTTTTACTTGAGTAGCTGCTGAATAGCTGCAGCTTCTACTAAATGGCAAGGAGAAGAAGAGTTATTCACCATCTCTTTAAGTGGGAACTGCTTTGCTCTGCAGAGGAGCTTAAGTGACCCCAAAGTGTCTCATCTTTCCTCTTCTGTGAGAAATCAGTTTATAATAAAGCTCTGGGCATGTTGTCCCTTTCTTTCACCCCCAAGCAGCCTTGCCCAGCTGTTCTAAGGGGCCTAAGTGACCAGGACTCTGAGAACATCTGGAAATTAAAGCTAGAAGTGGAGTCTGCTGAAGTGCTCCAGGGCTGTGGTACCATGGGGCTGCTAGACTGAAGGCTGTTTGGGAGAGTGAGAACTAGAGCTAGGCTGAAGTCTGCCCCATGGGGCCTCGTGGGGTTTTTTTACTTTTCCAGGTGGATTTGTCACCCCTGAGCCAAGAGAGCCCTAGTGACGTGCAGGAGTCATCTGGGAGGAAGCCCAGCGTGTCTGTTGTCACTGCCGATGTTGGCCTTGTCAGCATGGTCCGGCAGGGGATCCTAGCACTGCAGCTGCTGCCCTCCAACTCCAGCGCAGGTTGGCTTCATCCTCTGGGTTAAGGTTTGCCTAGTTGTTTGCGAAGGGTTGTATTCCTCCTGCTTTAGGCTGAGATTAATTTTATAGGGGATGAAATTTCAACAGCAGCTTTTGCTCTGCACTCTGGGCAAATTGTGGTGGTGGGAATGGAGAGAACAACGCTGCGCCACATGCTATGTGTCAGCGTTAGGGAGTTTGTGAGGAAGCACAGCTGTGACACTTGCTCAGGACAACCCAGGGTGTGCAGAGCTGTGCCCTGCCTCAGTGTTTTGCTGTACCTAGTTAGGAAGTTTGCCAGCACCATAGTGCCTCAGAAGCTCTAAACCAATGCCAGGATTTTCCTTTCTACTTTTGCCCTGCCTAAATTTTCTCTCTGGTGGATATACTGGGAGGGTGGTAGCTGTTTGAGATGGAAGGTGCACTAAGATACTGCCTTGTTTACAGGTATAATAATAATTACGGATGGTGTGACTAGTGTCCCTGATGTGGCTGTGTGTGAGACTTTACTCAACCAGCTCCGCAGTGGCACAGTGGCCTGCTCCTTTGTACAGGTATGTCTGCCATTAGCGGGGAGTGTCGGGGCTGCTGCCTGCCAGAGGGAGGAAGGTGGGTTGCTGTCGGTGGCATTGACCTCCAGAGGGGAAGGGGGGACTTCACTGCCTGTTTGAGGCCTGTACTATTCCTCTGCCTTGTCCTCAGCACTGCTGTACTCTTTCAAGTACCTTCTTCATCCATCCCGTAGGTGGGCGGTGTCTACTCGTACGATTGCAGCTTTGGCCACGTTCCCAATGTGGAACTGATGAAATTCATTGCCATGGCCACTTTTGGTGCTTACCTCTCCACGTGCCCTGAGCTGGATCCCCTGAGCCTGGATCTGAATGTGTATCACAAGGCATTTCTGCTATACTCCTTTCTGCGTACTGGGGAGTCCCTGAATCCAGAATACTACTGCGGTGAGGAACGTGCATGTCTTCCTTCCAGCAGATGGATGTCTTACAGCACCTGTCTTTGGGGTGACTCCCCCAGGCCTTATTATGCTGATGCTCTCCCTTGTCCCCTCTGGGCCATTCCTCTTGTAGGCTCTGGGCACTAGTGGGCCATGCAGCCTCATCTGTGACTCCCCTCCTGGTTCCAGGAATTGGGTGGATCAGGAAAAACTAATGTCCCATTTTTCACTGTTCCCCTTTCTGTGGACTTCACTCAGCAAACTGCAGTTAGGCCTGCTGTGTTGGAACTTGGAGGGGGTGAGAAGCTCTCGTCCAACCTTTCCTGCACACTGGCTAGCTTGCAGATGGGGATGTTCTAGAGAGCTTGTCCTAATTGGGCTTGCAGATGGCAGTTTGGATTGAAAAACTAGACCCCTGACGACCGTCTCAAATGTCTCTCTTGGTTGTTCTTATTTTGTGAATGTTAGTGACTGAGAGTATGCCAGGAGAGATTAGTTACCAGTAAAACATGGCAACACCCTTTCATGCCCTGGCGATAAGCTGGTACCATCTGCACTTTCTGTAACTTGGCAGCAGAAGCCACATACAGTGACAAGTTTGAAGAGAGCTGGCCTGGGACTTGGAAATGTTAAATCTTAAAAAGATCAGGTGTTAGTGGTTTAAACTCAAGGCTTCCACATCCTGATATCTTTTAGAAAGCACCTGGGAATTCAGGGTTTTCCAGGGAAAGGGGTAAATCCCAAAAGCTTGCTGTGCAACTGTTGCAACAGCTGTGCAGTTTCTGCCTGTCTAGGCTAAATGTGTAACTCCAGTGCATGCCTTGTCACAAAGGCTGTCCCAGAGGAAGCAAGGCTTGGCACCCCACCCTGCCCCTCTCTCAGGCCTCTTGACGCTAGTGAACCTGTTTGCTGCGTTGCAGAATCAGGAGTGGGTGTAAGTTGTGCTTGAAGGATGTACTGTTCTTCAGGCCAGCGAGTGTTCCTGGCAGCTTTTGTAAAACACTTTGGGAGGGCTGTTGCTGTAGGATGAGGAGCAGGGGAGTTGATCCCTTACAAACCCCATCTCTGCTGTTTGCAGTGTCCCAGCACAGACTGTTCAATGAGCATCTGGTGTCTGCAAGCAGCAACCCTGCTCTGGCGATGAGGAGGAAGAAGCACACAGAGAAGGAGGTGCATGCTGACCTTGTGAGCATTGTCTCAGTCCGGCTGCGCGAGGGCTACAGCATCCGTGAGGTCAACATCACGAAAGGTGACTGTGCTCCGTGGGGGGCTGGAGGCTCAGATAGGACTCTGCTCTCAACTGTTTAGAGAAAAGTGCAGGGTCTGCCATCTCAGCAGGGTGGCTGGTATTGTGGAGGAAGGAGCCATTTTCTCCAAATAAGTTGTTTTTTGTGAATAATTTCCTGATGCAGGACTGTCCAATATTGTTGTGCAGTAATGCGCTTGCCAGGCTCATCCTCTGTGTCTATAAGTGCCTGGGAAGGGACAGACAGACTGTGACCCTCTGTATCTTGGAAATGAGTTCCCACAATTGCAGGCAACCTAGTGACAGAGCTTGGGGTTTTATACTTTTCTGGGATTTCCTCTATATTTCTCCTTTTTTCATCCCTTTCTAGTCCTTTGTCAGATGCATTCCAAAATACTAACACAAAGTTGAGCCCTTTGGTACAACAGATTTAATGCCTCCAAACTGCAGTCTTCCAAAGGAAGAAATTGGGGGAAATGAGGATATTGGTAGGTGAAAATGCCAGATCAGTCAGGACCATGACCAATACTAGAAGAACATAAAACCATCCAGTGGTCCTGTTCTCTCATCTGACTTGCTAGAGATCATGGCACCTGGAGTGTGGGAACTAGCTGCTGACTAGGGACCTTGAGGGGTTTGAGTATCCCAAGAAGTGCCAGTAAACCCTGCCTAATTTTCCATCTCCAGCTGTGACTAGTGGTAGTGCTTTAACTGAAGGGGAGGTTAAAAAAATCCAAATGCAAGTTATGAATTGCAAGCAAGAGAAGAACTTATTCTTGACCGTCACAATGATCGGCAGAAAGCCTGGAGGATGGGATTCTTAAAATACAGCATGAACGTGTACAACACATGGTGATCCAGTGTCTTCATTATTCTTTTGGAGATATTAGCACACAGAATATGTTTTATATCAGAAAATCAAAGTCTGTGATATAACTCCAAAATTGTTCCAAACTTGCCATATGATGTTTTCTATGAATTTACTGTGGTCTGCCTTAAAGCCATTTAAGTATCTTATGCCACTGCTCTGCTTGGAAGATTGTCCCAGAGCTTCATTGCTCTTTCTCTAGCTTCCTTTCTAAACTCGCTCAGATCAAATTAGACCTGTGTGACTTTATTATCGTTAATTAAGTTTATCCTCCTCTGGCATTGCACAAATGTATTCAAGAACAATGGCTTTCTCCCCGTAACCTCCCTTTTGGCAGGTTAAGCAAGTCAATGTTTCAACCTCCTTTTGTAAGGGCAGGCTTTCTCTTCTGTTTATTCTTCTTAATGGCACTTTTTTTTTTTTTTTTTTTCCCCTCGACTGTTTGCTTTTCACAGTTTGGTCTCATATTTCTTGAAACAGTTGATAAGTGTTGCAAATGTGGTTTTATCAGTGCCTGGTTCAGTAATGCTAATACTTCCCTGCTTCTGAAGTAAAATACCGTATCTGATAGACCAGGAATCACATGAGCTTTCTCCATGCTTGCATTGCATTGTTAGTCCAGAAATCCCTGCATCTTTCACGCACCTTTGCTTCCAACTGATGAGTCCTTAGGGGTGTTTTATTGGTTTTTGTTTGTTTGTTTAGTAGTCTCTAAATGTGCTATTCTTCACATAATGGTACTCTTAAGTTCATCTCAGTCTAGCTCACTATTCCTGTGCGATGACTGGGAATTGCAGTTCTTTTGGCTTGATGCTTCTTACAAACTGAATGGATCTAAACCAGCTTTTTTGGGAGGGTTGCTAACAATCGTATTAGATGGGATATTTCTAAAGTTGGTCTTGCAGGAATATCCGTAATTTCTTGTTTCAGGAGTTTCCTATTAAAAGTAAGAATCTGCTAAGGTTCCCGTTGAGACAGCTCTTCTAGTAATGTCTGCAGGTTGCTTTCCCTAATCTCCTGTAGGTGTGGCATGAGATACTTCCCTTATATCCAGGCAGATTAGGTCTATTGCACTCTCCTTGTCTAGGAATGTCTATGAAACAGTCTGACAAGTCAGTTCCTGTCCAAGCTGGGCTCAGTATTGTGTCTTTTATCCTTCTGTGCACCAGTTCATTTACAGCTTGGACAGTGCTGGAGAAAGAGCCTTTCTTTAATCTGGCAGCAATGGTGAAATGCTCTTGGTGACTCTGAAGCCCTATATAGAAATGCTGGAAGAGGTAGCAGGTGTGAATCATTCAAAAAGCAATCAGACAAGTTCATGTTGTACCTTTTTGCACAAAAGTGTAGCTGCAACCTCTGGCTCAGGATATCATAAAGCAGCAAATTCCTGGACTCTGGAGGAGTGTATCAGAAATATCACCACAAGTTCACCATGCCCTCTAGCTATCTTCCTGCTGCCTTTTAGCCCTTGGAATGCTAAATGGATTGGTCTTCCGTTTTTACAAGAGCAGAAGAGCAGCTGCACTGGATCAGAATTACCTTCTGTGGTGAGTAGTTATAGGCAGGTGCACAGGGAGGAGTAAGAATAGGGTAAATATACACAATACCTCCTTTCTCCTTTCCTTTTTTCTTCCCTTTGAGCTTTCTCTAGCTCTTTGCAGCTCAGCGGCTCCCTGAGCCAGAAATCCTTTCTGTGTATTTTGATGGAGTTTTTTTAGAAGGAATTTAAAAATTAAATGTCTGAGCTATCAAAAATACAGTGTGTATTTTCTATGCCAGCCTTTGGAATAGTAGCAGATAATGTTACTTACACTTTGGAAAGGCTAAATGCACTGGGGAGTTGCTGGCTGTGATCAGAAAAATGGTTGAACTAACATCTTAAAGTAGAATTTACAAAAGATCAAGACATTTAGACATTCAGCACTGCCTCTGCTAAGGAAAAGCATGTTTGGCTAATCGGGGCTCTCTGGGTCATTCTGTAGAGAAGTTTATAACAAAGAACAGTTAATTAACCTGGATTGCCAAAAGCTTTTGCCAAAACTTGCAGACTAAAGCTGCTGAGGAGCCAGCTGGCTGTGAAGCAAGAGGAAAGAGTGCAGTTGTGGACTTTGACACTGTCGCTTTTCTGCTTCACTTTGCCAAAGGCAAAATAGAGTAAATAGCTAGCTTTGTGCTTAGAGTTGCCTGGAGAGGTTGTTTGTGATATTTATAAGTGCCCCGGTTACCCTCACTATTTGATTTTAGATATTTAGGCATTTAGAAGGCTACTATGTTAGTTAGGAATGCACAAGTGCTTGCAAAAGGGGGAGGATTAGAAGGTATGGAAGGGAGAGAAGCTGCGTCTGAGCAGCTGTAGGGCCATGGTGTGTAATGGAGCTCAGCTCTTCTCCTGTTTCTTTCTGGGATGATGTCAGAGGATTGCCCTCTGTAACAAAAAAAAAAAATTCTCACTGACCATTTTGTGTTGCTGTGTGTTGAGGAGAGCCTGAAGGACATTTTTCAAAACCTCATCTTCCCCTGTGAATCAATACAGCACCAAAAATAGCTGGGCACGAGCTGGCTAGTGAAAACGGCTGTTCTCAGTGTCAGAAACTGGGAAGATGAAGTGAGTTTTCTAAAAACCAGAGCTGGACTGTATGAAAGAAATCAAAGCAGCAAAAACTTTTGTGAGCTATAAAGTCAAGAACCAGAAATAGATTGCTTTGCAGTAAGAACAAGCTAAAGATTCATGTAGATATGACTTCAAACTAAGCCTGGTTTTAGTTTTGCTTGTGTTGGATCGTAGGAGTGAAGCCAGGATGACTAATGGAAACACAGGTGGAAGTAGGAAATATTTTCATTCATGATCTAGGCAAAAAATGTAGGAATTTACTGATGTTTGCTGTTGAAGAAGTAGAAATGCTTTGTTATGAGAACCAAAATATTGTGCAGGAAACAGTGGACGAGCACTAAAGCAATAAGAGTGACATGACAGTATGAAATGGAAAGAGACAAATTTATAAATTCTTGCTCTCTGATAAACTAGACAATCTTCATATGGAAACAACAGTTGGTACAACCCTGGCAAATGTATTTATAGTAATGCAAAGCACCCATTGTGGAAAATATTAGTGACCTTAAGTAAAATCCTAGTAATCCCTCAGATCAAATACAGGTGAAATATTGTATATACCTTTGATTATCTTTGTTCAGGAAAGATGAATTCTTGAGGTGCAGGAAGGTCTGGGACTGTTAAGGGGAATGGATATTCTGTCATAGGCTGATGACCATGGCCTGGTTTAACCTGCACAATAACAGCTGAAACTAGGAAAGGATTTCTTCCCCTACTGCACACTCCTTGTCAATGTTATGGAAATGAAGCTTCTCAGAAGAAAAATAATTTAATCAAAAGAACAACCAAGCATGAATTTGGCACGTACTCTGGGACGTTTCTTCCAAATGTTGATGGGGGAAGAGTACTCTGAGGGAGCCTCCCAGCAGGGACCATGGGAGCAAAAAGCAAGATGGCTTTAAAATGGAGTGTAATCAGCCTGTGAAGAGGATGGCACGATGTGCCTATGACAGCAGCAAATGCAACTCTGCAGGAAACATAGGATCCAGGCTGATGACCTGTTCGGATGGTTTCCAGCACATCCAATCACTTATCTCACAAATGGTGCAAGTCCGGTGAACTATAGAGCAGGCTGGACATCAGAATAGATGATTGAGCAGTTGAAACAGCAGCATGGCACTGTTATAGAAAGTCACGTGTTTGTCTGGGTTGTTTCGGTACAAATACACATGCACAGTCAGCAGGAGTGTGACAGTTTTCTGCTCTTCCGGCTCAGTGAGGCTTGCTGTCAGGTGTTTGTGTTAATCTTGCTAGAGATGCAATGGCTCGCTTAAAGAAAAAAGTAAAAAAGTACAGTTTGAAGAATGGGTGAACATTCATTCTTAACTTTGGGAAGAGAAGAGAGTAAGCATGGTGAGAAGCTTTTGATGCTTGAAGTTCTAGATTGCATGAAATACTGTCTGTGCAGGAAGAACATGAAGTTTAATTCAAGAATTGGGCCTCACCTTCCAGTTTGTTTATGATCTGGGCCCATCATGTCCAAATGTCCATGTTTCTGCAATGGGATAGATTAACTCTGCAGAGCGCAGATGAGAAAACTTTATGGCTTAAAGGCCCTGCTCATCTGTGCAAAGTAACAGTTTTCTTGGAAACAAAAGTGAGGCTGTGAAGAAGAGAGCCCATTGCAAATGTCAGCACCTCCTCCAAGTTCAGTTGCCTTCTCTAGTGTAGATACTACATATACATTTAAAGAACTGTTCACCAAATACTACTGTGTAAGCAAAGCCTCCCTCTGTTGGGCAGGAGAGAGAATGGCTTCAGCTAGAGCAAACAGTTGTTGGATTATTTCGTCCTCCTCATAGCGATCAAACAATCTCACAGTACCTGGGAGTCCCTGGTGAGGGAGAAAGCTCAGATGTGTATCAAACAAGCACTTGAACTTATTCCTCTGCTCTCATGCAGGTGGGTCTCAGCTGGAGGTGAAACTAGTGCTGCTTTGGAAGCATAACATGAGGATAGAGTACTTAGCTGTGACACCCTGGCCCCTGGACCCATCAAAGCGCAGCACATGGGTGGAGGTGACGATGGAGGGAAGCTATGACATCTTGCATGACATCAGTTGCACCATGAGGAAGCCTATCACCAGTCTGTACCGCACTACAGTCATCCGGCGCTTCTGGAACACCTTGCAGAGGTGATCCAGACTATCCCCAGCAGTTTCCAGTGTCCGATGTAACCAAGAAATTCCTTCCTTGGCATGCTGAGGCATGGGTTGTGCAGGTGGCCATCCCAACCCAGGGTCCCAAAGGAATGTGCTCGGAGAAAGAGGCATGACTGGCAACAAGCTTGCTGTCTAGCCAAGAAGCAGAGTCAAACTGGCCTATGACCTAGTCTGTAAGATTGCTTCATGGTGAAGGTATTGCTGCCCCTCAGTCCTCTTCCTGTGATGCATATCTTAACTCTGACTGCCATCCCATGGAGGTGGTGTGTTCTTACAACACAGCCTTGCAGCTGTGCTGCATGATCACACTGGGAGCAACACCTCATGTCTCTAGGCCTGAAGGGCCGGCCTGTGGGTTATAACCATTTCCTGGCCAGGGTAACTGTTACTCCCCGCTATTCAGCAGATTCCTTTTCTAGCATTTCATTCCCAACTCTGATCATCCTCCTTATATATTAGGCTGTTAAACTGGAATTCTCTTAACATGCTATCTGCAATCAGGCACTGAATCCCAGCATTGCCCTAGAAAGTTATGTTGGTGTAGATGGGCTCCCAGTACATCAGGAGTGCTGTGTGTGCAGGCACTGGGCTGACTGGGGCAGCAAAGGGGAGAGCGTGGGCTTTTGTGGCTAACTGCCTCTTCTCTTTCAGCATCAACCAGACAGATCAGATGTTGGTTCATCTGCAGTCTTTTGACACAGTCCCAGAACACTTCACCATTCCTGAGAGCACCAAGAATGGGGTGCCCCTCTTCTACATCCCCCCAGGCTCCACCACTCCGGTATGTTCACTCTCCTATTTAATGTGGGGATAGGATGTCCCTCCTGCCTATTCTGTCTTGCACCAGGGGATGCTGAATACCAACAGGCAACCAAGATCTTCTGTAACTCTCAGGCTTCATCTCTTGCTCTTTGTCCTGCTCAGTAACAGAGTTCAGGTGCAATGCAGTGCCTGCAAATATCCCATCCTATACTTTTTCCCCTCTGAGACATCACCCTATGTCTTTGTTGCTGCAGCTACACCTCTAAGCCCCATGCCAAATCTCCTAAGTGTGCTGTGAAGCCTTGTCCTGTAGTGATGTGATGCGTGAGACTGATGGGGAGGCTGACACACTTATTTTTGCAGTGCTTGTTCAGTGAATACCTCGTATGAGTGGAGTTGCTGCTGGCAGTCTTGTGTCCTGGTGACGTATCTCAGCACTGCCAGGTGAAGATATAGGATGTGCTGAATAGTTGTTGTTTAATAGGCTCATTGCTCTGAGCACTCATGTGGAAGGTGCAAGAGAGTTACTTGTCATTTGCACAGCAGAGACTAAACAAAATATTAACTAATAGTTTCCACTGCAAAATTCAAACTCATTGAAGCTCACTGAGCAGAAGTGGTACCATATTATCTGTTCCCTGCTAGCAGTGTCCTTGTCATTGGTAGAAGATGACTAGCAGATATCAAAGCTAGGGGAGCTTTAAGAGAACTATCCCTTTAATTTTATTGCTTAAGTCCTTCACTTCTTTAGGTTTGCCTAGTAGATTTTCACTGTGTAGGGTTGTGTATCCCACAGTATATCTGGAGCATCCCATCTTATGGCTAACCACCACTTTACTTCTGTGTCAGCAGAGTTGCTATAGTTGGTGGAATCACAGTGTTACCATACAAACATGTTAGAGTTGCCCAATGCCACCCATTGCTGGTACCCTACTTGCATGAGCACTCTCAGACAAGTTATCTCAGTGTTTAATTGCTCTGCTCACACAAGCCATATATCCCCCTCTCAATCAGAAAGCACACCATTACATATGCCATCTTTTCCATGGTTGATTTACTTGATGCTAAGTAGTTAAATTCCTAATTAACTTGACATTTCAGGAACCTAATTTATTTTTGCTTACGTTGTACTGCCTGTTTCAATGTGAACGCACTTAGTTATATTGCTTAGAGGCAGTTACTGAAAGCCAGGGATGTGGCTAGCCTTCTAGGCCTACACAGCTCAGCCACTAGAGAAATTCCTGCTCTTTCTGGGTGGAACCAGACAGTTTCTTGCTGAATATTGCCCTGTCATTTTCTCAGGTGCTGTCCCTGCAGCACAGTGGATCTGACTCGAGCCATTCCCAGTTTGCCTCCTACTGGAAGCCTATCCTTTCCATGGATGCCAACTTCTGGCAGAGGTGGCTGCACATGCATCGTATAGTCCTCCTTCTGGAGCATGACACGTATGTAACTGGCAGGGCTGAGCTCACGTGCACAGTGTGGGCCAGCCTGGGAAAGCAGGGCATCCAGTTCAGTCCAGTTGCAGAGCTGCAGCTGTCTTGCAGGTGCTTATGGCCAAGGGAAGGGCCTCACTATTGGGACCTGGGGGATGGTGAAGGCTCATTTATCTGAGAGGGACTGTGGGTTGGGAAGCCATCTTTGTCAAGAGGGGGACTGTTCTCAGCAGCATAAGTTGTTTCTCAAGTCCCTCTTGGGTTTAGATTTCCTGATTGCAGGGGGTGTGGACCATCCAGTTGGAGCTATCCTACACGTTTTTGTTTGCTGCTGGAAAACGTCTTCCCCAAAAACATTGCTTTCCTGAGGCTGATCCTAGTTGCAGACTTCTGTGAATAATAGCCACATATTGCATGGAGGGAGATAGAAACAATGCAAGGTGGAGAGCAGGATCCCTGTGCGCTCAGGGAGTGTGGCTCTTGCTGACAGGCACAGGCAGGCGAGGTGCTTGAATATTGGCTGCTGTGGAGGACGAAGGCTGATGTACCAGTCAGAGAAGGAGTTGGAATGGATGTAGCAAAGTCTGGGAAGAAGAGAAACTGGTTTTTAAATTACTTTCTGCCACACTCTGCAGGCCTGTGCCCAAGCACCTGCACACACCGGGCAACAATGGCCGCTACAGCACCATCCAGTGCCGCATCTCTCACTCGGCGCTCACCTCCTTGCTGCGGGACTGGAGCAGCTTTGTGCTGGTGGAGGGCTACTCCTATGTCAAACTGATACACAGGTGAGTGGCTCTGAAGCAGTCCTGTGTGGGGAATTGGGCATACAGCCGGACCAAAGACCCGGTTAGACCCATAGACTGTGGTGGGCCAGAAGCAGATGTCTAGAGGAGAGGATAAGAGCAAGACAAGCGGGTGTGAAACCCTGCGTATTCTGAACTGTTGCCACTGCAGCCTAGAGGGAGAGGGAAGCCAGCTGGGGGCGTTCTGCATGCTAGAACTGACATGTGTTGCTGCCAAGTTGTGTGGGCTCTTGAGCTTGGTGGAGCAGGCCTCCACTTAGTCTGACATGACAGAGCAGCAAGATCCGTGCTATTTCAGCCTTGTCTTAATCCCTTCTCCCTAGCTCTGAAGATCCCACACCTTCCTCGTTTTATGTGGTGCGGATCATCTCCAAAGCTCCCTGCATGGTTCTCCGGTTGGGGTTCCCCATTGGCACACCTGCACAGGCCAGGAACAAGGTGAGAGCTGGCTGGCTGCTTCCTGGGGTAGGAGCAGAACAAGGAGTTCTGGATGTGGAAGTGGTGGGTAGATCACAGGCAACACTGTGGGCAGGTATTCTCTAATAACTAACTACTATGTTAAGGCTTAGATGGGTGTGAATTTACTGTAACAGAAAGGGACAGTTTGGACAAAGCTTTCTGTGTTAAGTCTGTGAAAGAACTAAATCCAAAGACTGGAAGATCAGTAGAATAGCTGGTCACATGAATGTTTTTCCCACTGCTTAATTCAACTGTGGGGCTTGAAATGACTCAAAGGTTATCTAGTCTATCCTTTTGACCAAAGCACAATCAATACTGTCTGTCAGGAACAGCAGATACTTGTTTGGCTCATCTGTAAAGACCTCTGTGATTGATGTACTACATGTTCTCTAGGCTATCTGCTTCAGTAGGTGGTGAATTACATATGTATATTGTATCAATTTGGGCAAGGAGGAGTTAGTTAAAGTGCAAACAGTGCCCTGCATGAGCAGTACAGGGAGAGAAAAAAATGTAATACCTAGAAAATGTTTTAAAGAGATGAAAGTCTGCTAGATAGACTTCTAATAACCTCTTTGTACCAAAAGAAATGGGCTGCCCTAGTCAGATGCAGAAGGTGGGGTTACTGTCTGAACTGTTTCTCCAACTAAAATGGCTGAGACAAGTGTAAGTGTTCCTAGGTAAAACAGTAAGTATGAGAAAGATGTCCTGCTATTAAGCTGTGTGAACTTTTTGTTATAAACGAGGTTTATCATTAAACCTTGATCTTTTGTCTTCATGAAAGAAATCTTTGGTTTGTCTCACTTAGCTTTAGTGTTAGATTAGTCTGAGGAGAAGCTGACAAACATGGGAAGGACCATCTCTTTCTGAGATAATGAACACACATAACACTAGATGCTCTGGCACTCTGGAGGATCTGCTCTTTCATGTCTTCAGGGGATTCAGGCTTTGGGTACTGGTTGCTGAGCCAACATGCGGGCTGGTAATGCCAAGTGACAAGTTTTATGGAGGAGTTCCCTCTGGCAGGTGTAAATTAATACCTGTGTCATGAAGAAGGTGTGAGACAGGCACCATACCCTGCAGCTCTGGGCAAGCTCCAGATCATTGCAGCAGGAGCTGTATGTAGATCATAAATTGTGTCATGCACAATTTTTATTTTTTTTTTTTAATTTTGTTTTTTTGCCTGCCATAGGACTGATTAGTTACCCAGTGTGGAAGATGGCAGTAGAACTTAGCCTGCCTTGTTTAAGGGGAAGGGGTTTTTGTGTTGAGCAATTCAAATTTCCAGTGCTTAAGGGAAGGAAAGCACCTGATACAGTCTGACTTTCAGAAGGCTTTTGGTGAGACTCCATATAGGGCACAACTGTAAAACTTGAGTAGGATTGGAGCATCATAAAACAGAAACTGTCTTAGGGAACAAGGCAAGGAAATGGAAAAAGTACTCTGTTCTCATCAAAGCAGAAGCTGTTTGTGGTTTTCCGCATCTTTTTACTAGTCAAAGGGTAGGGAACTCATCTGCAGATAGGTAGCAGGTAGTGAGCTCGGAAAATCTGCAGGTGGCACAAAGCTATTTGGTTTTCTCTGCCCTTTCAACCCACGTGCTTTGTGGACGCTTAAGCAGCACGATGGTGGCTGGAAGACAGTACTGATAACTGCAAAATAGTGCACCTTGGATTTGGGAGCTTGAACACCATCAATGATTCTGTGTTGTCAGTATGAAACCATGAAGTGGACCCAAGTGGCATCATAGTGCAGAAAAGAGCTCTGCTTAATGTTTGGGTTTGGGGACACTCCTTTCCTGGAAAAAGACATAATAGTGATGGGGAAAATTGCTGAAATAATTAGTGTTGAGGAGCAATGGAGAGCTGCTGTTCTCCTGTTTGCCTACAATGGTAATGCAAATTAAAATGAGTTGAACAAAGATCATGAAAAGAAACGCAGCCATGGAAATTTCAAAGAAAACACTGGGGCATTGTGGGGATCAGATGCTGCTGTGGGTAGAACCATATTCAGAGCTGCTAAAAACTAAAAGGAGTAATCAGGAAGTCATTTTGAAAGTATCTTGGAAAAAATTAGCCTAAAAAATAACCTACGCTCTTGAAACCTTTTACCATAAAGGTCTGAGACATGAACGTGATAGTAGGGGAACACATCAGCTGTGGGAACAGTCTGGCTCTGTCTTATATGTACTAGTTTACATTTACTGTAGGCTGTTGAGGAGAGGAGGAGGGGAGGAATGACGGTCGGTACTCAGACTGCTTCTGTGGAGGAGCTGGCATGCAATTAATTTGTTTTTCATCAAAGTTATGGAAAGTGATTTCTTCAGTCTTGAAACCGTCTTTGGGGTTTTTTGGACCTTTCTTTTGCTTTTAAAGGTATTTGTAGTTGTTAAAATGTGGACCTAAGAGACATCTTATCTTGGTCTTGCTAGTGCCTCAGAGGTAAAATGACCTTTAACTCCTGCTCATCTGTATATTCAAGGAGTGTTCTATTCCTTTTAGTCAGGCTCTTGTTCTGGAAACTTACTTTGAATAGCTTATGTCTCCAGACAAAGGTGGTCACATTTACCTTTTGCTTTTGCCATGACAGATAGTGGAGGAGTTACGGGACCGAATCTTGCAGCTGCGCTTTCCCCACAGGGTCCAGAGCAAGGAGGCAACTCCAAAAGCAAAGAGGAAAATGTTTGGCAGTAGTTCTCCCTCCAAGTCTCCACCTGTGGCTGGGGCCCAGTCAGCCCTCTCAGACAGACCCTGCCTCGTTGTGCTGCACAAACCGTTGGAGAAGCTACTCATCAGGTAGTGATGGAGATCCAGGCCATCAGCACAGCCTCCCTGCCCTGGGAAGTGGGAGAGAGGAGGGTCTGTGGATGGTGCTGCCAGTTGCAGGATGCCAGTGCTGTGAAGCTGGTGCTTGTTGGGCTGGGTTTGGGTTGTGTGGCTGGGAATGGCAATTGTAATCTGGGAGGGCTGTGACTTGCAGTAGGGGGTCTTGCTGGACAGGCAGATTTCATCATAGAATCATGGAATGGTTTGGGTTGGAAGGGACCTTAAAGATCATCTAGTTCCAACCACGCTGCCATAAGCAGGGACACCTTCCACTACACCAGGTTGCTCAAAGCCCCATCTAACCTGGCCTTGAACACTTCCAGGGATGGGCCATCCACAACCTCTCTGGGCAGCCTGTTCCAGTCCCTCACCACCCTCCCAGTGAAGAACTTCTTTTTTATATCTAAATCTACCCTCTTCCAGTTTAAAGCCATTACACCTTGTCCTATCACTATACGTCCTTGTAAAAAGTCCCTCTGCAGCTTTCTTGTGGGCCCCCTTTAGGTACTGGAAGGCTGCTATAAGGTCTCCCCAGAGCCTTCTTTTCTGCAGGCTGAACAACCCCAACTCCCTCAGCCTGCCTTCACAGGAGAGGTGCTCCAGCCCTCCAGATTTGTTACTCCTAACTAATACGATGCAGAAGTAAATTTATTTACTGCTCTCTGGGCAGGATCCTATGCTGGGCTAGCCATGTTCTGCTGCTGTCAGGCTCTGTCCTGGGTCCATCAAGCAGGCTGCGAATCCAGACAGCTCTGGTCTTGAGCAGAGCATTCTTTCCACCTCAGCGAGCCACACCTCTGCCCTCTCCTAGGTATGAGAAGCTGCCTTCTGACTATCGAGCCCCCTTCATTCTCAACCTGGAGCATCCCCCAGTGTCTGGCCCGCTCACTATGGTGGCCAATCGCACTGCCTCTTCTACCCTGGCCTCGCTGTCCCGCTACTTCTATCACCAGCGTTGGATCTGGAGTGTCCAGTCGGGGCTGGCACCGGCTGTGCCCATCACTGCTGTAGCCCAGCTCCTTTCCACACTCACAGAGTAAGTTGCACACCTGAAGGGGGGGCTTTCTCCAGCTAGTCCTGGGGATGCAGAGAAAGCAGGGTGGATCCGAGGCCTTGTTATAGGCAACAGTTGAAGCTGCTGTGCAGAGGGTTTTGGTCCTGTGCACAGCTTCTAGAGCTACTTGGGCCAGTGCTTTACCCAGTTCTGCAGCTGCAGTTGAGGAAAAGAAGAGTCCTGGAAAACATACAAAAGGGCAAGAGGTGTTACTGTGCCCAGAGTATGCTGATCTTCACACAGACTGTCCTGTGCAAAGTGTCGCATCTCCCCGTTCTCTGTGTGTAGCTCCCTGTCTTGGGAAGGAAGGTGTTTTGGGGTGAAGGGTACAGTCATTCTTGTATTTAAGGCTCATAGTATGGGTAGAGAAGGCTTCCATGTCTGACTGCCTCTCTGTTGCCAGGGTTCGTCTGTCAGAGGGTTTCCACTTTGCATCCAGTGGGGATGGAATTATCAACATGGTGCTGGAGCTGCCCATACAGGTGAGCCTGAGTGCTGCAGCGTGGACACAATCTGTCTTTGCTTCTTCTGAGGTGGATTCACCTTCCTGTGATGGGATTTCCCATCCACTTCTAGCACACACATATTGACATATACAGGGAGACCTGCCTCCTCCCCTGAAGTAAAGCAGCTTGTGGGTTTGGCATTTTCCTGTCATCATCTGCAGTTAGAGAGCTGCTTTGCTGGTAGGGACATGCTGTGCTGGAGGAGTTCTTGGGGCTGGGACAGGCTCCCTCTCTCCACTGCTGCTAGTGGTGCTGGGTGATGGGGCTGTGTTGTGTAGGGGGGCACTGGGTAGGCGTGGGCTGTTACTGCTGGTCAGGCTCATGCAGTGTCTCCCCTCCAGATTGATGGCTCCAGCGAGAGCAGCAGTGGCAGGGAGAAGCACACCTGTGTCGTCCAATACATCCTCTTCCCGCCCCACTCCACCTCCACCAAGGACAGGTGAGGCTGTTGCCCTGCTCCCAGGGAGGGCTAGCAGCAGAGTCGCAGCTCCAGACTTGCCCTTTGCGGGCAGTGTGGGAAGGAGGGAGCCCTCCATCATCTAGTACAGACAACTAGCTGTCGTGGATTGATCACGAGCTAGCTGGGGCTTTGCCTGCAAACCTAGGGTTTGTGTGGCTGCTCTCACAGCTCTGAGAGGAGCTGCAGTGGGCTACTGGCTCTGTGCCATCTCACAGGACTTGCTTTATGTCTTTCCTCCAGCTTTTCCACAGATGATGACAATGATACGGAGGTAGAGGCCATTGAGGTGGACACAGAACTGAACCTGGTCACTGAGTGCTGGGTAGAGCCACAGAGCGGCCATGTCCACAGTACTGCTGAGAATTGGAAGCACCTCCATGGCTTGCCCTACCAGAAAATACCTAAAGCAGTAAGTCCCTGAAGGTGTAGGGGCATGGACTCGTTTGTGGAGGGAGAAGGGTTTATTGCAAGTGCACTGCAACACTGCAGGTGGATTACTGAGGGCCAGAAGAGATGGAAATGCTGTTAAAAGAACGTAAGATTTCTAAAAGAGGAACTGGGCTACTGCACAGGAAAGGTTTCTGGATTGCAAGGCAGTGGATGCAATACTGCTCTGGGATAGGTAGGAAAATACAAGTTACTTTAAGAGCCATTCTGTTGGAGGGGAGCAACCTGGACTTGGGGTGGGATTGCAGGCAGTACTACCAATGTATCTTCTGAACAAGGCAAAAAGAGGCTAAAGGGCTGGTGGAGAAGGAGGGAGCAATGAGGGTAGGTCAAGTGATGGGGTTATGGGTGTTTCCTCCTCTTGCTTTTAGACTGTTTTGTACTGCATTTGGGGTAATAATTCTGCTGCATACAGTTGAGCCTTGACTGCTTATTGCAGCTCTATCCCCGGGACCTTGCGTGCATTGCCACCATGCTGACCTTTGAGTACATCAGCCAGTTGTGCCAGAACAAGGAGTGGGTCTGCCCTCCTTCAGACACCAAAGCTACTGAAGGTGAGTCCAGAATGTATGTCCTAGCAGGCTTGAAGGAGCAAGAGGCAGCTAGGCCCTGAATGTCTCAGGGCCCGTTAGAGGTTTCTGGAAGGTGGAACAGGTGTTTTGACAATGACTTTATAGACTTTGGTGGGCGTGGGTCACTTTGTGGCACTTGCACTAAGCTGCCAGAGAAATGGCTTCATCCTGGGAAGCCCAAAAAAGCATTGAGGCTTTCTGCCCAGACTGAAGAGGTGACTGGGTGACCCTGCTTGAGCAGGGGGGTTGCAGAGGTCCTTTCCAACCTCAACCATTCTGTAATTCTGTGAGGGGCTGACTTCTGGAGCAGAAGGAAGATGAGCTCACCTATACAGTGATGGGCAGGGTATGCCTGGGCAGATGGTTGTACAGAAGCTGTAAATGATGTGAAGGAAGAGCTCCTCTGTTCTCATTTACAAGACACCATTTCCAGAGCGGTTTGTGGGACACTTGCTTTCTGGTGGACCTGTTCATCTCTGGACCCTCTGTGAATGCTCCATTAGCCCGCTGTCATGGTTTAACCCCAGCCAGCAACTAAGCACCACACAGCTGTTCACTCACTCCACACAACCCCCCCCCCCCCAGGGGGATGGGGGAGACAATTGGAAAAAAAGTAAAACTTGTGGGTCGAGATAAGAACAGTTTAATAGAACAGAGAAGAAGAAACTAATAATGATAACACAGCAGTAATAATAAGAGGAGTGGTGCACAATGCAATTGCTCACCACCCATCAGCTGATGCCCAGTTAGTCCCTGAGCAGTGGTCCCCCTGCCCCCACTCCCCCCAGTTTATATACTAGACATGACATCACATGGTATGGAATACCCCTTTGGCCAGTTTGGGTCAGCTGTCCTGGCTGTGTCTCCTCCCAAACTTCTTGCGTCCCTCCAGCCTTCTTGCTGGCTGGGCATGAGAAGCTGAAAAATCCTTGACTTTCGACTGAACGTTACTTAGCAACAACTGAAAACATCAGTGTTACCAACATTCTTCTCATACCAAACTCAAAACATAGCACTATGCCAGCTACTAGGAAGATAATTAACTCTATCCCAGCTGAAACCAGGACACCCACAAAGATAGGGAAGGGGACCTTAGGAGGTCTGATATGTCCTCTTCCTTAAGGATAGGATTGTGTATCTGGTCTGACATGGTTAACATAGTTTACTGAGAACTCCAGGAGTATGTGGGGGGTTTACCCTTGCCGGGCAATCTGTTCCAGAACCTCACAATTTTTGCTTTCTTGTCACTAGTTCACCCCATCCTAGATCTTTTGTTTACTTGCCGTGCAGGGAGTAACACAGCAGATATTGGGTGGGTTTGAGGGAGCTGGGATCGTCCCAAAGGCTGAGCGCAGGACCTGAGGGAACCCTACTGGATCATATCACTGGCCCTGTGGGAGGGGAAGAGGGCCAGGAAAGCTCAGGGCCTGAAGGGCAGAGACTCCTTCCTGAGGAGGAGGACAGGAGACACCTGCAGGGATGTGCAGAGCCTGCCCAATGGGACATCTCTCCCAAGAGCAAGGGAGTCCTTGTCCCCGACTACGCTAGTAATTCAGGCTCCCTCTGGCTCCCAGTGTGGTCATTGCTCTCCAGCAGTGTTACCTGCAACACTGATGTTCAGTTTTTGTCCCCTGGCAGCTCTGGGCCTGAGCTGTATAAGGCCTTGTGGTGGCTCCCTGACTCCCCTTGTATGAACAATAAGCAATTGGGCAATAAGCCCAGGGGACTTTTACAGCGAGGTACCTCTCTCTCTGTAGGTAGCTCACAACCTGCTGCAGCTCCCAGCAGGCTTTGCCCTTTCCACACATTCATTCCTTGTATCCCTCTGTTCTTCTAAGCAGAGGGAGTTGGAGCAGTGTTGCTGTGTAGCTTTACTTGTGCTACCTGCACTTAATTTAGCACTGGCACCATGTGTGCAGTGGTGGCCTGGGAGGCAGGGCTGTGTGTTGCCCACAGGGATATTACATTCCCAGTTCTTGTTGCAGATCCAGACATGGGGGCTGGTTTTCGAGTGCATGAGATCCCATTCCAGTTCAACCTCATGAAGCTGTTGCCCAGGTGCCAGCAGGTTGAAATGTTCTTCCTAATGCTGACAAAAGGTAGGTGCCTCTTCACCACCTGCCTCCTCTTGTCCTCCCTCCATGGCTCCAGGCACCCTGCTCTGTGTGTGTCTCCCTGGCCAGCAGGCATGTGAGAGCTGCCATGCCTCTTTCAGTAGCTCAGTGCTGTTCTTCCCATCTCTGCAGCCCCAGGGCTGTCCAGGTATACTGCTGTCTTTCCTCGGATGATAATTTTAGAAGAGTTGCTTTTGAAAACATTAAACTTGGACTGTTGCTCTGTGGTGTTGGTTTCTTGTCTGTAGCCCCAAACATCTCCAGAACAGTTACAGTAGCAGGGTGAGTCAGTGCAGGGTAGCTAATGATGCTGGAACTCCAGGGCTTCCTCCACACCCTCCAAGGCAGAGGGGGAAACTCCTGGCTGTGTGGAAGTGTCACTTTGCAAAAGGCTGTCTCCTGGGGGCCTGGGCAGGTGGTGGCTGTGGAGATGCTGTCTCTGAAGCTGCCGTGGTTCTGTTTTGGAGCAGAGAATGAGGAGGTGACCAAGGACTCTTCGTTTGTGCCCAATGAAATGCTACTAAACCTCTTCCATGGCTGCCTGCAGCATGACCTCAGTGACCGGGAGATCCCCATGGCTGATGCTGATCATGTGGCTTTCATGGAGCAGGTTCTGCAACGGGATCGTGATGGCCATCAACCCCCCTTCACACTCCCTGTGATCAGAGGTAAGGGCCAGGAGCATGGCAGCCATGACACCGGGAGCTGGGGTGTTTCAGAAATCTTGCCTTCAATTCTCTTCCTCAGCTGGTCTTTCTCAGGTTTGTTTCTCTGTGCTCCATTTCAGAAGAAATGCTGAAAGCCTCTGGGACCCTGGAGCAGCAGGATGCTTCTGCATCCTATCATCTTGTTGGCAGCAATGGCACTAGGGATATGACTGGCTCCACAAGTACTCTGCAGGTACTGGTATGCTGCTGTCTTTCTCCTAAGCCCCCTCTGAAGGCAAGGCAGCAGCTGTTGAAGAGCAGAGGAATTAATAGAAGGGTTGAGAAGAGATTGAAAGGCTGGTGTTTTCACCATGCTTCGCAGCAGTTTAAGCTGTAGCCTGTGGCTGAAGTCAAGCAGGAATCTGGTAGGTGTGTGGATAGTTGCACTCCCCATGGGCCTAGCCTGTTACAGCAGCACTGATGCTGTGCTGCAGATTGCTCAGAAGCCATGGGCAATCCCTGCCTGGAGGTCAGAACTGGCCCCAGCAAACCTGGCTACGTGTTTCCTGGAGCCAGGCTGCTCTCAGAATGGTGCAGGGGATGGCCAGAGTGATTTCAGTGCTGTGCCAACCAGCAGTTATGGAGGAACTGTGTGGTTGCTACCTTCCTCGAGGTAGGCCTGTGCCATGTGCTATGAGCTTATCCAGCTTCTGCTCTTTCATCAGAGCCTCGGCAACACAGAGCTGCCTGAGGATGACGTGACCCTGAGTGACACAACGGGGCCCTTTCCCCCACAGTGGCGATGTTATGCCAAGCTGGTCAACCCGCAGCATGTGTTCCTGACCTTTCTGCCAGCCACCTTCTCAGGTGAGGCCACCTGTTGTGGGGAGCGAGAGGAGGTAGCAGTCCCAAGCACCTTCTCAGGAAAACAGCAAAAGCAGAATCAGCTCTGGTAGGATGGAAAGAAAATTGAACAGCAGAGTCTAGACCCAGTCTTATTGCACCATATGGCCAGGAATAGAGTAGTGCAAAGTGCTGAATGTCTTGCTCTTCTCTCCTTGGGCATGGTGCTGTCCACATAGTGTTTTCAGGCAGGGGATGTGGCTTTGAGTGGTTTGCTGGTTGCAGCCACTGGATGGTTTTCCCAGTAGGGTTGTTAATGAATGGAGTAAGGATACTGCTAATGGGATGGTCTGGGAGAGTCCCCGCTTCTGAGCATTGGCATTGGTCTGGCTTCCACTGAGCTGCTGGTGAAGGCTGCTAGGCTCAGCTAGAAGTACTCTGTGGAACTGTTCCCACACACAAACAGGTAGCAGGGACTCTTGGGAATGTAGATGGAGGGGTTAAACTGTTTTCACTGAACAGAGGGTGATATGTTGTTTTCTTCCAGATGTACAGAAGCTGATGGCCTGCGGGTTGGACAAACCTTCAAAAGATGAGAGTCGATCTGGAGAGGATACCCTGGGACCTGTCTGTGCAGAGCGAGTCAGGGCTGAGGCTGAAGAAGGGGATGCTGCAGTGCCATTACCTACCCTCAGCATAACACCAGCCCACGGTACCACCCTCAGGACAGCACCTTGCTAAAGTATTAGTATTAGTATCCCTGCTATTCCTGAGCACACTGTTGGGCCAAGTGAGGTAGGAAGAATAACAGGCTGCTACAGCCTGTCAGCTCCTGCCTGGCAGTCAGCAGAGTCAGGGTCAGGACAAGGAGCACAGTGAAGCCTCAGCCAGCTTTCATGATGTTCATGGAGGGGTAAGGGAGTGTAATGTGAGCTGCCTGTCCGTGGCCCAAGGCTGGCTCCCTGTGGGCAAGAAGGTTGCAGGTAGATAGAAGATCCTAGGAATGGCAGTACTGGGCTGCACTGGAAAGTCAGTGACTCTTGTGTTGTGATCCAGACTGGCACTACCAGCAGCACATTGTCTTAGGGAGAAGGGTGCAGGTCTTGAGGTATATAGGATTTGATTGCATAGCCCCTGATGCAGTCAGCCAGGCCTGCAATGAGGATGGAGGGTTGTGCTGCTGCAGAAGGTGGTAGTGGTGAACAGTCATGGCTGCCCAAGAAGGGGATCAGTGTGGCCAAAGCACTGGGCTGAGTGGTTGGGTGCTGGGTGAAGAGAATGGCCCCTGAGGTTTGAGGGATGAGAAGCTTGTAAAATGTGGATGCTGCTGTGACCTCTCAGACCAGGGACGATGAGCCCATCGAAGGCTTTTATCTCAGGATTGTTTCTTTTGCAGAAGCGAGCCATGACCCTGGAGAACAGGGTGGCCCCTCACGGAGAGATGTACATATCTCCTTCTGTCGCCAGAACTCACAATCTGAGCTAGGCGAGTGCCGCCGATTTCGCTGCCCCATTTACATCTACAGCTGCTCTTTGGAGCTGTTACGAGAGCAGCTTGTCAGCCCACGGGCACACCGTCCTCCCCGGGACATCTTTTTCAGGTAATGCCAACTATACTTGAGTCCTAGACAGGAAACAGAGGAGCTTCCTTGACAAGATGCTGGCTGTAGCCCTGCCTTATTCTCTTGGCTTGGTCTCTCTGCCTTATAGCAGTCACTGCCTGTGCATGCCCTAGGGCCCTGCTTTACTGGTGCCAGAGCCGTTTATAGTCTAAAATGTGCTTCATTGGTGCTGAAGGCTGTGGCTCCTCTTTTCCAGGTCCCAGTCTCTGGAACGTCCTCCTACTGCTGCTTGGCTAGACCACAAGCATAAGGAGTTGGTGAGCTACTGCACACTGCTTCAGGAGCACTCCCACCAGTGCTATGTGAAAGGTGAGGAGCAGCTCGATGGGAACTGAGGTAGGGTGGGGGTTGGGACTGGACCCTGGATCTTCTTTTAAGAGAGCAATGTCTCATTTTTCTTGTGATCTTACACTGAGCAAGGGGAGGAGCTGTGGGACTGATGTGCAGCCAGGAGGGATTTAAAGATGCTTTTGCGCATGTGCCTATGTGCCTTGCACAGGCTGTTCCTGGACCTGTGGAGGGGGTTCCTTCTTTGATTTTTCCTCTCACTTTCAGGGTGGCGGATCCCTAGGGCACTCTGGTGTGACACAAGCCCAGGCTAACATGTAGCATTAGGCATCCTAGCTGAGTCTTGTCTCCCAGCACCTGTGCTGACTGCACCTCTGTGTTGGGACTTGGTGAAAATCTTTATGTGGCTACTGCCTGACTCCCATGGCCTTGCATCGTTGCGGTGGGGTCCTCAAGCACTGTGTTTGATCTGTAGGGCTGTTCAAGAGCCTTCAGCAGTCACACAGCATCAGCTCCCAGGACCTACTTACAGCCATGGACTACTGTGAGGAGCTGCTCCAAGAGATTGACATCACCAACTTCTTGCTGACGGTGTGCAGCCATGTCCGCTCATTCAGAGAGAGCCACCAACATTTCCGTATGCACTCCAAGACAGCCAGCTTCCAAGTGGGCAGCATAGAGCAAGAAGAGGAGCAGAGCTCTAGGGAACGGGGTGTCTTGGTCTCTGAATCAAGGTAGGGGCCCACCTTGGTCTTGCTTCTGTTCTTAGCATTGGGCCAGGACAGATCTTTTCTTCAAGCATCTTCTGCTGCCTGCTAGAAGGAATGTTGTATGGCAGGGTCTAACAGAGCCACATGTAAGAACAGATATTTCCAGTGGGATACTCGCCTGGTATGGTGTCCACCAGGACCTTCTCTTTTTTTATCATCTCTGGTGACATCCATCCTTTTGCTTTCTCTTGTAGTCTTAGCTCATTACTGTCCCATCTGGCCTGAGCTGGAGGGCAGTTTGTCTGCAAGTAACTCTCAGACCTGTTGTTTCTGGAAAAATTATGCATCTCCTGCTGCTTGACTTATTTGAGTTTGCTGTTGACTCTGGTGAAAATTACAGGTTTGTTATCTTTGTCTAATGAATGAAGTATTATTATTTTTAATTAAAACTGGAAAAAAATTCACAAGAGAAATATCAAGGCAGAATTGGAATATGCTTGATGCTAAACTTCTGTCCTTCTATTCTTTAGGGTATTTATGAGGTTTCTGTTGCCTCTGGAAACTTGAGGGGAAAAAGTACTCTACTGTGCCTTAGTGTCTGTTGAAGAAACATGCTCTTTAGGTCCTTTGTCCTCTGTTTGCACTTGACTATCCTCAGTTCCTCTATGTGAATTCACTAGCATTTGTTGGGAATCCCCAATCCCATTTCTTCTTATAGTGTAAGTCATTGAGATGAGGCTGTGGTTTTGAAAAACACTCAGTGTTTGGAAAGTCGGATGACGACTTCAAGTGCTACTTTCCCAGAGAATAACTGAGGGGACTTTTTTGGTTTATAATTGCCTATCCCAATGAAGATTGTATAAACTTTACTGAAGGATGTACAGCTTGTGACACATTGCACCCAGATCTGCCATCTGTATTACTAATTTGAGTACCTGGGGAGTACTTTGACCAACCAACATCCCACTCCCCAGATTGCCTTTTTTGAGTTTTGGGGACTGATTCTGTCATGGAGCTGCTGTGTGAGCATGGGCCTGAGCTTTGCGCTCTGCTCTGTGCTGCCAAGACACTAGGGGTGCTGGCGTGGTGATATTTGCTGTGAGGTGCAGGGACTGGGTGTTGGTAGTTCAAATTGCTCCAGGTCTGTCCCTATGCTCAGCCATGTGTCTCTCTTTCCCAGGGAGGGTGTGTAGCATGGTGTATAGTACCTGGCCACAGGATCAGCATGATTAAACTATCTCTGGCCTGGCTTCAGACAGCCTGAGCTCTTATCTGGGTTAGTGGGTAGCAAGAGGCTTTCTGGGGCTGTAGGGGTGGGGACTGTGTAAGTCACATTGTGTTTACACAGATGAGGTGTGGGGAACTGTGAGATTGGATGCTTGCAGGGTAGGTGATACATATAACCACTCTCGTTTCTTGATTTGCCTGTCTGACCTGTCCACAATCCTCTCAGTGCGGAAATGGAGGACTACAGTGAGCAGGACTCCCATAATGTTGCTAGCCCCACAGAGGAGCCAAAGAGCAGCTCAGGCACCAGCTGCTGTTCAGAGTTTCCCCTCTCACTGCTGGAAATTGGACAGCCCTGCCAGGCGCACCCTGACTTGCATAAAATTATCCAGGTGAGGAATGTGGAAGCTCAGCTTGGCTTCTGCAGGAGGGTAGAGTGGAATGTCTGCTTCATGTTTGGGATTTCTCTTTTAGGAAAAATTCCTGGAAATTGGAAGTTTACATTTCAAGCCAGTGCCATCAAATCCTCACTATTTCTTTTATTGCCCACCATCAGCCAAGAAAGAGGTAGGCATGGTGCTGCTCTGGCAGGCACTTAGTCCTTGTGGAGGGAAGTAGGTTTGCTTGGTGTCAGATCTGGATTTGGGGCTGGCAGACCCATGGGTAGACTGAGCCCCTGGGGGGCCCATCAACAGCCTGCTTCACTGCCTGGCATGGTTCTAGTATCTGCCCTTCCTCTCTCCATCTCAGGAAGAGGCATCTCGGGATCAGGCAGACAGGAAAGGCAGTGAGGACATGGAGGGATCAGAGGCAGAACTGGCAGCTGAAGAAGGTAAAATTTGCTTGCTCTGTCCTGGAGAAGAAAATGTCTGTAGTCTCACTGTGGTGATGCCTTTCAGAGCTTGGCTGTGTCTGGTGGGGTCTCTGGGGACATGGGCCTGGTTTGCCAACAGGGAACCTGTATCCACAGGGACTGTGTCTGGGTGCTGCATTGCCACAGAGAGTGACCCAGAGCTGGAGGTGGAGTACCGTGAGAAGCTGGAGCACGAGTTCCCAGACACAGATTCCCTCTCAGACTCCAACACAGTGAACCAGGATGATGACTCCTTCAGTGTGCTGGGAGGGGACTCGCTCAATGAGCAGGAGTTCCTGGAGCAGGAGATGCCCCCGCTCTTTGTGCACCTTACCTGCTCAGTGAAGCTGCGCAGCCAGCACAGCTCCATGCCTGTGCAGTCCCTGCCAACCTGTCTAGGTAAGAGCAAGCCTTTCTGTGAGGTTAAAGGGCAGTAGGGCTTCTGTTGGGTGAGCAGTGCCTGGAACAAACATGCTGTGTCCTAAACATCAGTTCCTCTGGACTAGCCCTCCCTGTATGGAGTCCCCAGGGTCTCCCAGCATCAGACAAGGGCTTTTTCACCAGGTTTCCCACTTGCTGAGGGATTGGTCATGGAAGGTTGAAAGGATCATGGAGGATGGTGGCCTTCTTGAGCCTGTCCAAGTGTGTGGGACAGCCACCTCTTGCAGTCTCTGTACTTGCCACCTGGCTCTGTGTGTGTAAGCAGAGCTGTTTGTTGCTTGATTCCCTTCGTCTGTGATCTCTCCTCAGGGGAAGTTCTGGGCTGCCTGGAAAGTTGCCAAGGCTTGAACACCATTGACTTGGGGGACCTCTGTGTGACCCTGGACATCTTCGTGCTGACACTGCCCCTGGAGATAGAAGTTGTGAACGCAGACATTCTCCACAACAGGTAGGTGGAAAGAGGCCCAGTCACTCGCCCACCCTCTGCCTGCCCTTTTCAGCCAGCCAATCTAGGCTCCTCTCTATGTGCTGAGACTCGGGATTCTCCTTCTCAGAGAGCCTGCCACAGCCCTAAGAAAACTGAAATTTTTCCAAGACAGGCTCACCTTCTCTAGAGATCCCTTTTCCCTTCTGTGGAGCCTGTGTCTGTTTATCTTCTCTGGCTCAAAAACTGATGCTCAGCCTGCTCGCTCTCTCCTGTGACAGATGCACCTCGGAGAGTAGCGTGTCCTTCACACGCTCTCCAGGGCAGCCGTCCTCTTTCCGCTCAGATGAAGATATCATGCACAACTTGGAACGGCTCCCGTCCACAGGAGATGAGAGGTATGGCACTGCAGGTGTAGCAAGCCCCTCATGGGTTCCTTTTGCTGCCTAGGAGCTGCACTGTGGTGGCTGCATGAATGAGAATGACTCACTGATTCTTCTTCTCCTCTATCCTAGGCACCCTGCACTTTCCAACCTCCCTGGAGTGCACAGGCAGGCTATTGAAGCCACTATGAATGAGGTAAGCCAGCCTTGTCTACTTCTTCTTGCTTCCAGCTGGAGCAAATGTCCACAGCACACAACTGCTATTCCACACTTCCTAGCCTGCTCCAAGCTGCAACCTCTGTCAACTGAACTATCAGGCCTTGCTGATGTCACACAGACCATTGGCCTTGTGTTCCCCAAAAGTGTGGGACTACCCTGACAAAGTTCTTACTGCAGTTGGGGTGGGACAGATAGAGCTGTCTTCCAAAGGCCTTTTCTTGGGTACATTCAGAAGGAGACGAGAGATGGAGGTGATGAGAGGGAACATCCTGTTGGGACTTGGATCAGAATTGGGACAGCCTTGCAAATGCAGGTCACCTAGGTCTTTCTCTGCGTCCTTGCTCTGCTCAGATTCGCTGGCTCCTGGATGATGAGATTGTGTCTGCGCTGCGCCACTCGCAGGTCATCAGCACCTCCATCCTGCACCGGGTGGCCACCCACATCTATAACTCCAAGGGACGGCCCAGCTGCCACAGCGAGGTGGTGCTACTCCAGTTTGTCTTTGGACCTGAGCACTCTCTGGAGAAGTTCAAGGAGGTAAAGAGAAAGCCCTGAGGCAGCATCATACACTTAGCTAGCAGGATGCTTATTCTTCCCTGTATTGCAGGAGTTCAGAAGAATGGCTCTGCCAGGCTACATGCTTAATGCAGAAGGCAGTGACTACCACTACATCTCCATCAGCCGCCTGCACTCCAGGCGGGCAGCTCCAAACCTTTCGGGGACACCCTGCTTGCAGCAGCCATCTGGAGGGGGTACCAGGACAGCCCTGGGCCAGGCAGGCCAGGAGGGGAGCAGTGAAGCAGGGGCAGAGGGCTCTGAGCTACACCATGCAAGCTGTGTCCTCCCAGAAGAAGCCCGGGGTCTCTGGGGGTGGCCAGAGAGCGAGACACGCATTGTGCCAGACGCAGGAAACCCCGTAGGTGGGGGCAGCCACACCCAGGATGAGGTGAGAGACACTGAGGTGGTCTGTTGGTGGGAAGGTGTGGGACACTCCAGTAACAGAAGGTAGAAGGATGCAGGAGGATGATGGGACTTTTTTCGGTGCCTGTTTTTCTGGTCATTTTTGCAACCTTGGCTTGTGTGCAGGTCCCAGGAGAAGCACTGAGCCTTGACCAGAGCAGAGCACCTGGCCATGACTCCCTGGAGGAGGCAGCTCCAGAGACAACCATACAGTCACTGCCATCCTCATCCTCCGAAAAGGGCAACAGTGAGAAATCACCATTGGTGACACCATCTGCAGCAAGCCTGTCTGACTCCGTAACGCAGGGCAGGGAAGGTAGGAGCTGCAAATGTGAGCAGGGTGTACCTCAGCCTCGGGAACTTTCAAGGGAAGAGCCCAGTTCTGGCTGTGGCATACAAAATATGACTGCTACTCCTGTCCCAGTCCCTAAACACCAGAATTGGTACCCAGGACTGTTGGTCTCTTCCTTGCTAGGGTGCTGGCAATTCACTGCCTAACAGTACCCAGGGTACTAGGCTGTGCTGCTGCACTGATATCCCTAATGACATGAAGTTCCTGTGACTCCCGTAATGGCTGCGAGAGCCCCATTCCCCAGCCCTGCCTTGTTGTCCTGCGGTGTAATGTTTCTTCAGCACATGGGACGTGTGCAGGGGCCTAGCAAGTGCTTTCATGATCAAACCCCTCTTCTCTTTGCAGGCTCCAGCAAGCAGCGTCCCAGCCGCGTGCAAAGCCTCGTGTCAAGCCAGGGCAGCATGGACTCCGACCACCTGGGTGAGTCGTCTGGGGCAGGAGTGACAGAGAGTGTGCAGACACTGGCAGTGACATAGTAGTGCAGGGAATGTGTGGGGGGTTGGGGTGACCCCTGAGGACAGGGTTTGTCAGTGGCTCTGATCTCTCAGAGCCTGCTGTGCCTGGGGAGGAGGCTGGCTTGCCAGGCCTGGGACTGAAGTGAGGATACATTGCAGGTTACGATGGGGGAAGCAGTGACTCGGAGTATGAGGAGGCACTAATGAGTGACCAGGAACCCAGGTGTCCCCTCATGCCGGATTTCTGGCTCATCATAAAAATCCAGCAGGACCGAGTGGAGGTCTATTACCACACACGGTAAGGAGGGTCCCCTGTCTGTCCGCTGCTTCTCTGTACCAGGACCTTATTGCCACTCACCCATCTCTGGACAGGATCTCCTTCCTGCCCAGTGTGGGTGGAGAGCTGCAGGACTAGACTGGTACTCCATGACGGGAAATCTGCCATCCTTCCCCACTGTGTTCCTGCTCCCAGCACAGAGGGACAGGCACTGTCCAGGTGCCCTGCTGACCCCTCTCTCCCCTTCCCTGTAAAGCAGCCTGAGTGTGGAGAAGGCAGCATCAGCAGAGACAGAAGAGGAGCAGCCAGGGGAGTGCCAGAGTCTCAACCAGGTGGTGGTGAAGAAGATCAGTGAAATCTGCAGAGTTGTCAATCAGGTAACAAGTCTGCAGAGGGCAGGGACAGAGCTGCCAGTCATGAGATGGCTTAGATAAGAAGGGACCTCTGGAGGTTATCTGGTCTGGGCCCAGCTCAGAGGAGGGTCAGGGGAGCCAGTTCAGTTGGTGGAGTCACAGCTTGGGGGTCAAAGGAAAAGGGACTCAGTCTGGCCCTAAGCCCTTCTCCTTGCTGTCTTCTGTTGGCTGTGAAAGCAACAGAACCAATCTTTTCTCATCCTTCGCAGCGCTTGCTGCTGCAGGACCTGCATGACAGCCACATATGCAACTCATTACTGGTGGCAGAAAGTGAGGAGGACATCTGGAAGAGCGAAACGCCCTATACTTCATACAGGCAGCGCGTCATGCCCACAGACGGTATGAATACTCCTTTGGCCATTCCTCAGCAGCAGTGCTACTGCCTGCCCATGAGTGACTAAAAAGATGGTGACTTCCATGCTATGGCCCCAGCTATGTCCTGTGCTCTTTGTAGATTACTCTGTAGAGGAGAGCTACCAGCCCCGGGACTACCTGGCTGCCACCATGCAGTTCATGCCAGGGCACTTTGCTTGTGATGTTGTGTGGAGCACACTCATCCATGTGCATTCACGCCTCAAGATGGGCCCCAACATGGGGGTCTCGCGAGGTGCGTACAGCCCAGGTTCCCTCTCATTTTGCGTGTCCAGAGTCTGGCTTCTGGCTGGATTGGCACACCAGAGAAGGGTATGTGGGATAGCTAACATCCCACGTTGCCCACAGCTATCCAGGCGCTTCGCTCGGTGCTCAACGCCTTCTCTGTGGTGAACAGGAAGAATATGTTTGTCTACCAGGAACGTGCCACTAAATCTGTTTTCTACCTCCGGTAAGAAGCCAGCGTGACTTGTTGGCCTGACCCTGCCCTGCTATGTGCATTACACCAGACTGAGAGTTCCTTGGGGCAGAAAGTGTCTGCCCAGCCTCAGGGACCCTGCTGTGACCCAAGCAGCAAATATCTGAGTTCTCATAAGTCAGAGTCACATCAAGTCAGGCACCTCCTGTTCTCCCTGCACTAAGCCTTCACATGGGAGGGAAAAGGATGATTTTTTTTTGATGGAGCCAGAGAGCTATTTTTCCACAAGCTCCATATCGTAAGGACTAATCCCCAGAAAGTGCACAGGGGAGAGCAAGAAAGATGTGGATCTTCTGTGGAGGTATGATGCTGTCAGAGGCTGACATGTCTATCTCCTCTAACCAGATTGACTGAAACCACCTACAGTGGGAAGGTGTGGGAAGCAGAGAGCACCCTTAGTCCAGCATCTCGCTCGCTGGCACTGACACGCAGCCAGGAGCCCATTTACACTGAGGATGTAATGGTGAGTCTGCTGTTCTCTGGGAGTGGATATAGATGCTCTTGGTCACAGGAGTGAGGGAACTCAGTAGTTCCAGCAACTTGGATTTTATGTAGGATAAAACTGATATTGTAGATGTGTGGAGTGGGACAGCAGTGGGTGGGTTCTGCCTGACCTTGCTGACAGCCCAGGACAATGATGGATTTAGAATTCACATTGAAACTGCTTCTGTGTGGCTGTCTGCTTCTCCAGGGTTCTCGTTCCTCTCTGGACACAGCCTCATGCCGTAGTGTGGACTCTGCCCGCCCTGTGGGACAGGTAGACAGGCACATCCAGCTGATGGTCCATGGTGTTGCCCCAGCAGGTAAGTGTTACAGCATCTGGTAGCAGATGGACTGTGCTGATGCAAAGCAGAGGAGTGGAGCTCTTCCACCTGCCCTCTTTGCTTGAAGAGCAGAGAAGGTATCTCCTTCCTGAGCAAGCTGCTCTTCCTGAGCCCAGAGCTGCTCACTGTTCTGTCTGGATGGGAATGTGAGGAAAGGATCCATGGCCCACAGTGAAACCTCCTGCAGACCGGGTGGCTTGTGCCAACTTTCCTTATGCAGGAGTGCATTTGTCTTTGCCTGCTGTACCAGCAGTCTTTTGTGATCACGAATGGGTAGAAAAAGATGCCTGAAGAAATTGATGGTGGGGAAAGACATGCTCCCTTTGGGAAGTGAGTGTGAGGCTGGTACATCCTGAACAGGCAGGGAGGGGTGGCTGTTGTCATTCTTACTGGATAGGGTGAAAAAGCTGCTTGTATATCTGCTTACTTGTCAGGGCCTGAGATCACAGATGAGCTGGTGAAAGTGCTGCGCAGACGCCTGGATGAGGCCACACTGGATATCATCACTGTGATGCTAGTGCGGAACTGCAAGCTGACCCCAGCAGATGTGGAGGTACCTCACTGGCTATCTGCTCTGCTCATCCCAGAGCCCATAACACTTTCCTACTTTTTGACCTGTCTCAGCCCCTCCTGTCCCAGGGCAGCAAAGGCCAGGGTAGTTTGCTGCATCCCATTCCCTGCTCCAGTGCTTGCTCAGGCTGGCATTCACCACAGTATACTGTGTGGGTGCCAGGGCAGGTGCTGGGGTTTGCAGCACGGCAGGGCCTCCCTGTGAATACCCCTGGAATATCTGCCCAGATCTGTCTCGGGGTGCTGCCTATGGGCCTGGATTCTGCCCACCATACTCTCCCTTCACATAGCCAGCTGGCGTAATTTGGATCAGTATCAGAGCCCCAGGGCATCCTGCTAGTCTCAGCTGAGTTTTAAAGCCGCCTCTCTGCAGTTTATCCAGCCCCCTGGAACGCCGCCCACAGAGGTCCTGCAGTTCGCACTGCCACCCTCCGCCCTGCCTTGGCTGCATGCGGTGGCCTACTATCTGCGCCAGAACCTGCTCATCTTCCTGCACACCCCGAAGTACACGGACAGCAATGTGGAGCACCACTTCAAGGTGAGGAGGGCTGTGAGCTGGGACAGCAGTCTGCCCAGCTTCTACCTGCTGCTGGGGACATTTCTTGGGGCAGCTCAATCACCATGTTCCCCGCTCTGCCATGTAGTGTTACAGAGGAACTGACACTAAATGCTGAAGCCTGGAGGAGTTTCGCTTGGCCTGGACAGGCCTTGCTTTCGCACAGTCAGTCATTTGCTGTGCAAAAAGCAGCAATCGCAAAGCTCATGCCCACAATCATCTCCCAGGAGCATGGGAGGAGACCCCCTTGCAAAGCTGAACTCGGGTCCTTGCATAGCTCCTTCAGATCTAAGGACTGAAACATCAGAATTAATAAAAGTTTGGGAGCAGCTACCCACCCGCTCAGCATGGCCATAGCAAGGATAAAGGGTGAGGCCAGATGTGTAGTGCCATATAACTGCATGGAGCTGTAGGGAGTTCCTTCAGCCCAACAGTGGTGAAGGCTGTGCTGCTGAGTGTTTTAAGTAGGTCTGGATTGTTTGCTACAGGTCTGGGGATGAGCTCTGCACGCACATGAGCCTCTGCTTCCAGTTAAGGCAAGTTCTCTAATCTCTGCCACTATTCTTCCTTCATCTCCTTAGCACTACTTCAACCACAGTGGGAGCATCCCTGACCAGGATCTCTATCTGTACAACAAGCCGGGTGGCCAAGGCACTGGTGGAAAAGGTATCATGCTCAACTCTCGCCTGAAACCAGGGCATGGGGCTTGTGTGTTGGGAAGCTGCTTCCCATGTTGGAGAGCTCTGAGTGACTGAGGAGGCCCAGTGCTGGGGTAGTGTGTTTCTCCAGTGGCTGGGAGGTGGGCAGGGTGTGTGCTTGTGGGACTGCACACCCTTGCACGTGTGGTGGAGCAAGCTAAGGCCTCTTGCAGAGCAACTTCCTAAGCTTGGCCTGTTGCTGTAGGAAGCAGCTCTAGGTCACAATAGCTGTGGGGAAAGACACAGTGAGACTTCAGTAAGTGTGGGGCACAGAGGCTCAGTGGGGCTGGAGGTGGGAGCAGGGACAGTTGTTGCAGGAGCCTTGCTTCAAAGGGGTAGCTGGATGCTGCAAGTAACTGAGCACGGGCTGTGGGGACAATGTCCTTGCGCTTTTCTCTGGACTCTTGGAGGAGGGATTGCATAGGGCCCATCCTGCAGCAGGCTGTCATGTCATGTTTTGTCCAGGCCATGTGGTCTATCACCTGGCCATCATGTGTCTTGTGCCCCTTGTGCACCGTCTGAATGTTCTTCTGTTATGTAGGTACCATGTCGGACCTTGTGCAGCACCTATTTCCACTCTCCCACTTCCAAGGTAGCTCCTGTGGCTCCGAGTATTCCTCCGGTTCCCCTTCCTGTGCAGCTCCCTGGCCCCTCTGGTCCCTGCTGTTCTTGTTTTCCTTGTGTCGTGGCTTCAGCTCTGACTCCTCTGTGTGTTTGTCTGTGTGTGTCCATTTAGCTGAGCCTCCTCTTTCTTGCTGGCTGGATAAATGAGCAAACAGAACCTGCTGCTCTGAGATGGTAGCTCTGCAGTCCCCAGCTGCTGAGGGTCCATGTGCTGCCCTCTTAGCTTGTAAGCAGTGAACTCCAAAATCCTGCACCCTTTTTTCCCACAGGTCCAAACAGGCATCTCTTCCCTGAGGAAGACAGGAGTCATGATGTTTCAGCTGTGGTTTCACACTCCAGGGTGTAGCATCATCACTCTCCCAGTGGCTGTGTCTTGGGGTGGGGGATTCCCTTGCATACCAAAGGGGTAGAGTGGCTGGCCACCCCTAGATGTGTACTTTGTATTTCAGGGAGCCTGGGTCAGAGGGAGCTCAGAGTCCCTCACAGATGGGAGGTAAAAGCTCCCTAGCACCCCACCTTTCCACAGAGTGCGATGGATGACTGTGTAGCCAAACTCCATTGCACAGGGCAGTAAGGTCCTTGACAGCTCTGCTAACTTACCTCTTCCTATAGCCCCAGAGCTCAGGTCTTGAGTTTCTTACCTGTGATTTAGTGGTTGCGTTTCAGCTTCCCTGTGCTCCTGTAACAAGATTGGGAGCCTTGTTCCCTGCAGCGAGGAGGCAAGCCTTTCTGCTGGTGGAGCAGGGGCAGCCATCATCTCTGCCCCAAGAGAGTGAGCTGGCTGCAGGGTGCTGAGTGCTTGGCACTTGCTTGGCAAACCAGCTCTGTCTTGGGGAGCACCTGCAAATGAGGAGTCTGCTCCTGCAGCTGCTGACCTGGCCTGCTTGAGACCACTGCCATGGGTGCTCCCTCTCTGGAGCATGTGTCCCAGCATGAGGAGGATGTGGGACATTGTGCTTGGTTGTTCTCATGTCCTCACCTCAGACAGACTGAAGTAGAGCAGAGGTACAGGAATGGATGTGATAGGGAAGCATGCCAGAGAGGGGGAGGCTGAAGGCACTCAGTGTAGTAATTTATCCAGGGGGAGAAGAAAGGAGTGACTACATCTTGGTCTACAATTACCACATGAGCATCCACTGTCATTTTGGTGGGCGTGGGGCTGACTGTCAGGCCAGACAGATGTGGAGTTTGTGCCCTTTACTTGTTTAAAGAAAGAAAGTCTGCTTGGTAGAGCTCATATTCACTGTCACATGGGGCAGATTTGCTGCTCCTGACACCTTTGTATTGATACCCACATCCCAGAGAGCTGCTGGGCTGCAGTGAGAGGCTGTGTGAGGTGGGAGAGCCCCTGTGTGAGGCTCACTGCCCTGCTCTGAAGGCGGATGAGGCTGGGTAAAGTCCTGGTCCCCTCTACCTTTGATATTTCGGAAATTATGAGCTTCCCCATTGTTTGCTGCGTAAAGGGTTGTTCCTGTGCCTGTCTCAGGGAGAGATGTTGGAGGCTGTTGCAGAGCACCTCTGAGACAAGGCTGCTCCTGTACTTTTCTTCAAGTGGAGGGGTGCTCATAGATGTAGAGTTTTCTTTCCTCAGTGTGAGTGCAGGTGAGCTGCCCTCTGACTTAAATGCCTACCTCTCTCCTTTGGAAGCAGCTCTTCTCATCCCAGTGCCCTCTCCCTTGCATCTGGGGTGTCTTGGAGGAAAGGTTGCTGCAGAGCTTACGCTTCATTAGGAACGATGAAGACTGGGTGGTTGTGCTGCTGATTAGCCCTGGGCACAGTCTGCTGAGACAGGATTTGTCTCAGCACAGGGAGGGCACCCATCTTCCACACAGTGCTGTGGATCCAGTTGGGTGCAGTTTGGTTGCTTTGTGGCAGTGGAGTCTGCTGTCACTCCCACCCTTGCTGAGATGGAGAGGAACGGAGTATGGGCTCAGAAATGCTGTGGGGCTGAGGTTGTTTGCATCTGGACACATCACCCTTTGGCAGTGTTGGGGCAGCTTTGCCATCCAGTCACCTGAGTGCTGGCTTAGTTGGTCAAGGGACTTTGAAAGGGAGTAGGATCTAGGGTTACAGCGTGGGGTTTGGACCTCACAGGTGCATCTGTGCTGCTGCTTCCCTGGTGTCCTGGCTATCGAGCTGGGCTGTGGGGATTGAGCTCCTGTTTCTGGTCTGGTTCGTAGCAGGGCTTCTCCTTCCGTGTGGCCCAGGGCATGCAGCATGTGGGCTCTGAAGCAAGCACCATGCTGCTACTCTGCATCTCTGAACTGTCCCGTTATGTGTGTGTAGGGGTCAGTGTAGAGAGGCTACAGGCAGGGCTTGAATTTTACTCTGCATCAAATCCAGGCTAATACTAGGTGTCAACCTGCTTTGTTCCCAGTCCTGCTCATTGGAGTGCATGGGGAAGGTACCTGATGTTGTATGGGCGTACAGTGAGGAGGGAGCTGTGAGTGTAATCTGCAACAGGGTGTCATGTATACAGTCTTCCTCTGTAGGGACTTGAGGTCCTTTATAGCCTGGAGAGGGCTGCTGGAGAGTACCTGGGCTCTGTATTCTGTCCCTTAAGAGGATAGGGATGGTGAGCCCCATCCTGGATCTCTGCATAAAGGCCCTCCTGGGGCAAATGGAGATACTTTCCCCTTGCATATGGGGCTGGACAACCCCGGAAGCTCCTGCAGGGCAAGGCAAAAGCTGCTGTGGCACTGCAAGAGAGAGACTCTCGGGGTGATGGGGACACCCTGTGCCAAACGCCATGCTTCTTACCCTGGCTCCCCACAGGCACAGCTAGCCTCTGCTCCCCTGGCTGCATCCCCTCCTGTGGGCCCTGCCTGCCACGTGGCACTGTGCAACCCAAGTGGTGACATGACGGTCCCAGGTGCGGGGTGGCAGGCTGTAGGCAGGGCTTGTAGAGGTACAGGGACTGACAGAGGCTGTCTCGGGCTCTCCCTGGCAGGAATCGCGTGCATTGCACTGACGTTCGTGGATGAGCATGGCAGCCCCACCTCACTGCCCCATGGGGAGAGGCCTGACCCTCTGAAGCTGCCTTCCTCCTCACCCATCGTGGGCCTGCTGCAGGATGCCGACTTTGAAAGCCTCACCGCAGTCAGCAGGCACCAGCCAGAGATCAGCACCCTGCATTCAGGTAGAGTGAAACAAGCCACAAGTTACCAATTCCTTGCTGTCTCCACATCCCCTGGGGCACCTAGGAGGGAGGGCTGGCAAAGGTGGGTGTGCTGAGCCATGCAGGACTGCCCTTTCCCTGCAGAGCCCCGCATGCTGGTGCGCCTGGATATCTGGGAGAAGGGCAACATCAGCCTGCTGCAGCTGTCGGAGAAGCTGCGTGGGGCCCTGCGCCATGCTCTTTGCGACGCCGTCATGGAGTTCCTCGTGCTGCCGGCCCCACTCTGTGTGGAGGCCACCAGCCCCCTGGGTGCTGCAGACCTGGAGGAGCTGAGCTCTTCAGGTGAGAGCCTGACCAGGATGGCCATTCCAAGCCCCCAGCCAGGAGTTTGGCTCTGCTGGGGGGACTGGGGCTGAGGGGGCTGGGAGGAAGTCACTCTCCCCTCTGCAAGCTGTGCTGTGTGATGTCTCAGGGAAGAATCATTATAGAAATTGGGGCTGGAAGAGGTATGTAAAGGTCTATCTGCTCCCCAAGACTGAATTTACTTTGGTGTTGCTGAGGGCTCTCTCCCTTCTCTCCAGCTTGGCTCTGGCCAGCCACAGTGGGGTACACGAGGACACCAGCAGTGTTGCAGTGGGAAGCTCTGGAGAGTCTGATTTGCTCTGTCTCTACAGGAGGCCTAAGGAGGACCATGTCAGAGACCAAAGGCCTGGCCCTGGCCACTGGTGGGGCTGGCAGGAGCTGTCCTCCACCCTTGCACTTCACCTCTGCCCCTTCGTCCAGCTCCGGGGAGCCAGTGACACCCACAAGCAAGCTGGGACGCCGCAGCTTCTGGGACATGCTGGTAATGTTGCTGAGGGACCAGTGGGGAGCGGGGCCTCTAAGTCCTGATGGTGTGTCAGGCTGGGAGGAATTAAGAGGAGGCATCTGGCTGGGGTTGGGAGGCCAGGCTGGTAGCAGGGACTTTGAGATCAGGGTGCTAGCTGGGCTGTGCATGTGCACAGCATTAACTTACCCCCTTCTCCCTAGAGCAAGGCAGAGTCTTCAGAGCTGGGCAGCCCCAAGACTACGGATGACATTGTGCTGGAGAGGCCAGAAGAGGCTCGCACGAGGCGGCGGCACAAGACTGAGAGTGTCAAGCAGCATCTGAGCCAGGATCGGGCCACAGCCACAGCTGAACTGGAACAGGCACAGAGGCAAGCACAGCCTGCAGGCCGGGCAGCCAGGGTGTTGTTCCCCTCTGTCTGCTGTACAGCGCTCCGCAGCCTGACATCCTGCTGGCTCTATCTGCACCTTAACCCTTGACCACATCACCTTTCCTGGCAGTTTCTTCCTTACACAGCCAGTTAGGGGAGCTGCCTTCCACACAAAACCCCTCAATCCTTATTGCTGCAGCGCTGCTGAGAGCACTGCTAGATCTCCCTGCCAGAGATCCCTCCCCTGCATTGTGGGGCCCTGCACAACACCTGACACCCCTATGGCTATTGACCCAGAGGGACCAAGCTCAAGGGCTGTAAGAACCCAAAAAGGGGGCTTGCCAGGCTCTGTTCTGAAGCTGGGTGGGGATAGACCATTGCGGACTTGTGCCTTCGTTGCTGTTGGCTTTGATCTGGTACAACTGCTTCCCTTTCCTCTTCCCAGGCGCCGAGCCTGCCAGTTGGAAGAAGGGGATGTAGGTACCATGCACCCAGTCTTCAATCAAACTTGCCAGCAGTGGATGGCATTCATGAACCACCTGGGTATGTGTTTCAGGCCCCAGCTCCTCCATGGAGCTGCAAGGACAAGTCCTCATATGGCACCAAGCCATCTGCCTTCATCCCTTGCTGATCTCTAGCTAGTTATGCACTCTGCCCCCAAACCTCATCAGAGTCCCCTCAGTCTTAAGGGCCAGCATCAGCATTGCAAAGCTGTGGCAGGAGTCCCAGCATGTGTCTGTGTGCATCTGAACAAACCTGCTAAGGCCTGTGGTTGTATCTGCCATGCTGCAAGTCTAGGGCTTGCTGGACTTGGCTGCAACTGCATTGGAAAGACTGAACTCCAATGGCAGCTACAGTAATGATAAGGCTCCCAGATGTAGCAGGGAGAATCTGAGCCTCTGTGACACACTCTGGAGCTGTGAAGTTGCATGGGAGACCCTCAGTCTTGGAGGGAGCAAGAGGAGGAGGCAGGCAGCAAGGAGGGATGCCCTTCACATGGTGGGATTTGGGGCTGCGCGGTTGCCCTGTTGCTGCTTTCTGGATACCTCTCAGTTCAGTGTTTCTTCATCCTCTTGCACCTCCTGCTGGCCAGGTAGAGTTGTTCTTTGGTAAGGAGTAGGCCAGGGAGCAAGGAATAGGCAGGGGAATAAAGTGCTGTGCTCAGGGCATGGACGGAGTTTGGTCCAGGCCCTGTTTCCGGCCAGAGCCTGAAACCAGTTTTTTGTTCAGCCTTTGTCTTCTCCTCCTCCATATAAAGTCCTTGTTCTCCAGCTCTGCCTACCTCTGTCCCTGGCAAGGCAGGAACTTGGCCTGCTCTGGGCAGCAGGCCCGCAATGGGGCTCCCTTAGCCCTCCCTGCTGCCCAGGTAGACAGGGCTTGGCTCTGGGGCAGCTTGGCACCTTTTCCTACAGTAGTACTTCTTCCGTGCAGGGTGCCCTTCAGTGCAGCAGTGCTCAGTGGAGATTGTGTCTCGTTTCCTCCTGTCCTCCATCCTGGTGGAAGTGGTGAGCCTGGTCACTGCCCTGGCGAGTGACACCACTGTCAAGGTGTTTGAGCAGATCTGGTGAGTTACACTGTTCACAGGGGGCTGTTTGGCACCAGCAAATGCCAATCAGCTGTGCCAGCCTCTGCTTCCATGGCTCTACTTGTCAGCCACCTTTGGTGCTCTTCTTTGCAGCTGCCATCAGGGCACTGCCTTCCTGCCGTATAAGCCTGGCCAGAGTGCCAGCCCTCGCCCTGCAGCCGTCAGACACTTCATCCTGCTGGGACGCAACTTCCAGCAGTGGCGTTGCAGCACAGAACAGGGTGAGTGCCTGGCCAGGGTCCCTGGGACTGTGTGTTGGGGGCTCTTGGGGTGGGAGATGTATGAGCAGGGTTCCCCTCTTTGCTGGGACAGACTGCTTGTTCCCAGAGGTGGGCAGTGGGTTGTCTCTTCTCAGCTCCTGAGACGTTGTTCTCAAATCTGCTTATAACTGCTTATTTCAAGACAAGCTGAGCAAGTACTGTGGCAAAACATCCTGTCATGCAGCTTTAACGGCACATGGGATGTAAGAGCGGGATGAACTGGTACTGAGGGTCATAACTCTGGCTTCTTCCAGCTCACAAAGGGCTCCAGCGCTTTGAGGCCATGGAATTCAGCTCAGCAGAGAGAGGCTCTGATCCTAGCCTTGCTGGACGAGACCTGGCACCTCGGCAAAGGTTCCTCTTCATGGAGATCATCGACAAAAAGGTAGCAATGATGCCTGTGTGATGTTGTCTCCCACAAGCCAGGCTGTTCCTAACTGGCCCAGGGCTAGAAAGAGGAGAAGAAGAGTGCATCTGCAGGCAACCAGCCTTCCCTAGGCAGGAGCCTTCCAAAGCAGCTGTGCAGGATGTCTCTGCTTGTGCCACAAGCAGAGCTGGGGGTTCCCTGCAGTGCTCTGGGGAGTGCTGGGGGGCAACAGCCCTTGCTGTCTCTGACTTCAGCTGCCCCACTGTGGACTATAATTGCCCTTTCCCTACCCACAGCACGGTCCACGTCAGGCTGGGCACTTGTGCGGTCAGTGCAAGTACCACCACCACTGCTGTGGCTGTTAACAGGGGGGCTGTGAATGAGCTGTTGCCACTCTCCCTGTCCCAGCCTTGTCATCTGAAAGTGGCTGCAGCTGTAGCAAGTACCACCCAGAGCACCTGGGGCCGCCTGTGTCGCCGTGCAGGCCCTCTCTGAGCAGGTCCTTCAGCCTTTCTCCCCCTCCTCTCTCTCCAGCTGACGCTCTACACTTATAACTGGTCCCCAGATCTGGGGGCCAACCTGAACTGCTCCCTTACTCGCCTGCTGCAGTGGCAGAATGCTCGGTCCCACATTGTGCACTGCCTGCTCAGCCAGAAGCTGGGACTCTTCCACCACCACTGCTTCATGGACACACCATGGCATGAGGACAGCAAGCAGGTAGGGCACCCTGCCAGGCAGGGCAGTCCTTTCCCCTTCAGGAAGGGCCTTCGCAGTTTGGGGGTCTGAGTAAGGTTGCAGTGTGTGCGCTTCTGTGCTTTTGTGTGCCAGCTGGCAAGGTATCCCCAGGTGCTCATGTGTCCGACTGTGGCTGTGTCCAGCTAGGCTGGTGCTGTCTGCTCTTGGAGACAGCCAGAGGTGGAAAGGGAAGTCAGGTCCTGCTGCTGGCAGCACTTATTTGTGACTGGATTATTTAGGGTGGAGGAGGCTGGGGAATGGGCTTCCCACTGCACATTAGGGCCATGCTAGGCCAAGGCCTGCTGTCCTTGGGACTGGTGATGGAGGAGGCTGACAGAGATGTCTGCAGATGGCCAGAACTGGGTTTTCTCTGTTCTTGTGGGTCCTTGCTCCAAGGCTGGCAGTAAGGAGGCTTTCATGGATGTGTCTGCTTGCTTAGGAGCCAAATCCTTTCCTGAACTCCACTTTGGAGGTGGATGCGCTGATCCGGAGCTCCAGTCCCCCACCTAGCAAGGAACAAGGCCGGCTGAGCAGCTCTGCCCGCAGCCTGCCATCTCTGCACTTCCATCCTGATGTGGTGCCCTTTGATGAAGCTCTGCGGGATGTTACGACTGTCAAGCGCATACCCCATGGGCCTGACTTGGGACCTTTTGACCCTGTGTCTTGGCATGGGGCTCAGTTCCTGGAAATCAAGAGCATGGAGAGGAAAGGTAAAGCAAGGGGCCTGATGTCACAGAAGCCTGTCTAATCATCTCACTCCTGGAAAAGGAGCTCAGAAAGAGCAGAACAAGAGTTCCAGCTGAGGGGACGGTTCTCGGCTCCTCCTGTCAGGGTGCTGTGAGGGAATGGTTTATGGCCTGTGTAGGGTGGGAGTGAAGGGGAGTGGCAATACTTGGGGCTGTGGCTTGATACTCTTGTGGCTGCTTTCTTTCCCCCAGAACTGGAGAAGCAGATGAAGATTGAAAATCTCTTTGTTACCTGGCAGCAGAGATCGGCGCAGTCCAACATGCCTATCAGTGTGAGCGCAACCCAAGTGGGTGGGTGGAGGGCTGGGCCTTCTTACAGTGCACTGGTAGCACCAGCTTCTCTATGGCAAAGGGGAGCACTGGAGCTCAGAGCAGGGTGTATGTCGGGGATGGTGTTTGGCAGTGGAGCAGTGCGCTCTGCTTGAACTTCTGGAGTTACTGGGCTCTAGCAACACACTTAGGCATGGGGCCTTGCTGCCCAGCACTGGAAAGGCTGTAAAGCAGGGGGTTCCCTCGAGAGTTTGATCTCCATTTGAGCAGCCGTGCAGCGCTGTGGACAGCCTGTTCCCAGGCTTGATGAGGGTTGTGTGCTGTAACTGTGTTCCTCTTGTGCTGTGCAGCTGGCAGACCTGGAGACCCTGAAGCAGTCCTCACGCCTGGTTCACTACTGTGCTACTCCCTTGCTCTTTGACCCAGCCTTCCGGCAGCAGATCCAGACTGACCAGCAGGGCAAGGTAGAGGGGAAGGTGAGTGTCAGCAAGTGCCGGCGGGGTTGGGCTTTGTGCAGTGGGGCAAAGGATGGCTTTGCAATCTTTTCCCAAGACAGGGCTGCTCTGAGCTCACCCCTGTGTTACAGGATGAATTTGCACCCTGTGAGATGGAGACTGAGAAAATCCTTGGGTCCTTATAGCCTTTCTCCTGCAGCCGCACCATCCCTGGGGAAGACTGACTTCCGTTTTCTACTCGGGGAGTTCAGGGCTGAGTCTAGTGAAGCCATCAGAGAGCGCTGTCTGGTAGCGATCTGTTGGGGAAGCAAAGCTTCCCTTTATGCATTCAGCAGCCAGACCTGGTAAACCTTGCCTGGACCCAGCAAATAGCTGGAACAATTTAAAGCAAACCAGCTGAATCCTGAGCAGGTTGCAACCTGACAGACTAACCGGTGCAGATTCCATACCGGCTGTTCACAGTCTGTAAGCGTGTCAGAAGGGAAGGACAGGCTGTTGTAATTTATCTAAATGTCAAAAGGATTCTGACAGGGTCTTTAAGCAGAGGTTGCTACAGAAATTGAGCACTTGCAAGCAAAAGGAAAAGTATCGTCACAGAACGAAAACTTCACTTTGTTTTTGGAACAGAGCAAAATGAAAATTGGTTATTGAATTTGAAGAGCCTGGCAGCAGGGGTTTCAAGGTTGTGTATTGGGTTCTGTATCAGATCATTTTTTGCAGTACATACGAGATGGCAAGGTTTGCAATGCTCTATGGCTGTTCAGATTGGTCAGAACAGAAAAAGACTGCAAGGAGCTCAAGTAGCCTGTGAAATGAGAGGTATTGTGGGAGCTGGGACCTGCTTCCCAGTAAAGCAGAGCACAATGTGGAGAGAAATTTGAACTTCTCCTGTATTGTACACTAACTGCAGAGCCTGTACAGACCAGACAGCTCAGTGGATTTCTTCAATTTGTGAACAGTTGGATACAAAAGGCAAATCATTTAGAGTACATCAGAAACAGGCGTTAGTATTATTGGTAATATTCCAATATGTTTCTAAAATACTAGCATGTTAATGTCTTCATCTGGACGACAGTAAGTGTGAGACCAAGCATCTTCTGACAAAGGCACTGAACTAGAGAGACTCGGAGAAGGTCAGAGAGTAGCAGGAGAGACCCCAGGTAAAGAGACTGCTCCTGGGTAGGTGAATGAAAGGTCAGATAGAAATCTGTAAAAGAGCCACCGGCTTGAGGTAGACAGATCAAGAAAAGAAACCTCAGTCTCTCACAGCACAAAGACAAGGAGTATTCAAGACATCAAAAGGAATGGAACTGGAAACAGTTAAAAGGAAACACTATTCCTATTCAGTGCTACTGAACTACTAGTAAATCCTGAGAATTCAGCAGGATTCATAAGGGGATTGGACTCTTACCATGGCAGTAGGAGCTGAAGCTCTGTTGAGCCTTGTGTGAACCAGTTGTAGAAGCCATTCTTTGGGGGTAGATGTGAATTTTCCCTTTCTGCCAGGGCACCTTTTCCTGCAGTCTGTTGCAGTCCTGTTAGGTCAGTCCATGGCTGGGTAAATCTTGGATCTTGTGTTTCAGCACATGCACTAGGACAGTGTTTGGGGAACTAGCTGTTAGTGCTCTCTGGCAGGGGGAGGTTTGCCCTTTGCTCAGCCAGGGCACCTGGTGGTGTCCCAGTAAGTGTCACCTGCTGGGGCCAGTCGCAGCAGGGCTCTGTAGGAAATTATTTTCTCTTCCAGAAGCGCCACCGCTCAAATGACTCTACAGCTTCAGGGAGAGACCGCAGCCACAGCTGTGACTCGGCAGAAGCGCTGCCCTGCAAGGTGAAGGAGGAACCTTGGCTGCAGGAGATGTGCAATGCCTTCTTGCAGCAATACATCCAGTACCTGCAGAGCATGGGCTTCATTCTGGTCCAGGTCCGGCCACCCTCACCCACCACTCGCAGGTCAGTGACATTCTGGGAACCCTGGTGTTGGAACAGCCAACACACTGAGCTCTGCCCTGGTTTAACACAACAGGAGATGTTGGCTCGCCTGCTCAAGGCTGTCTCTGCTGTCATTTCCAGTAGCACCAGCCGGATCCGAGCTCTGGCAGCAATGGGTGTGGAGGGGAGAGGGTCGTTTTCCTACACAAAGCCAAAAGCAGAAGGGAGTCCAAAGGTGAGTGCATGTCTCTTAGAGGGGTGGAACTGGGATAGAAGTTGGGCTGTGGAGTGGGGCAGTTCTCCTGGTTGGCTTTTGAATCAGTTTCAGGCAGAAAGGATGTGAGAGGGCAGAGAAAGCACCAAAGCCAGAAAAATGTCTGTTTAGATCAGCACCATCTTTGGGATCTTGGGTCAGATGAGACCTCCTTGCCCTCCTGCATGTCTTCCTGCAGCCCTCGGAGCCCCTTCCTGGAACTGGGTGGAGCCAGGGCAAATCTCAAAAGGATGGCAACAGCTTGGAGGGGTCTCAGAAGAGGAACAGGGTGACCTGGGGCCAGGACAGCTGCCTTTGGTTGTGATTCTGGAGGTTTACCAGTCAGAGAAGACTCAGCGTCTATGGTTAAGGGCAACTCTGGCACAGAAGGATCTTTAGTTAGAGTAAGATGAATGCTGAAGTTGAAGACGTCAGAGAAGATAAACCTGGAATGGCTCTACTGTGAGAGCAGGCTGAGGTTCCTCATTTCTAAAGAAGTGGCAACTAGGGAGGAACAGGACAGAGCTCTACCAAATCGCAGCTAACCTGGAAAAGGATTGACTCCTTGCTGTCTTATTTGATACAACATCTAGACACCATCAAATGAAAGCTCACATCATCAGCTCAGTGTCCTCAAACTCTAGAGACACCCTGTCCTGAGTAAGCAGGAGGCAAAGGGAGCAGGGTGCCTGGTGTGCTCTCTCAAAGGCTGTTTTTTAGGTTAGAATTCTTTTCACAGTCAGCTCTGGCATGTCTGCTCTCCTCCCTCCAGTGAGGGTGCTCAGTTGATGAGGCTCCTCTGTTTCCACCTCTGCCAAAGCCTTGTGGCAGCCTCGCACCCTGGTGTGCGGGCTGCTTTCCTATGCCAGAGAGCCTCTTGAGCTTTGTCCTTTTCTTCCCAGAGCACAAGCCCTACTGTTGCCACCTATCATCTACAGAGAGCTCTTCCAGGTGGGATTGTACTGATGGAGTTGGCTTTCCAGGTAAGAAAGAACAATAAACAAAGTATGATCTCTGGGGGTTCAGGGACAGTCTTCAGAGGTAACAAAGTGAGTGACAAGGAGGAGTGCAGCAGGGACCTGTGATTCTTCGTTTCTTGTCCTGCCTCTCCCATGGTCCTGTAGCTGTGGATCAGCTAGGTATGGTTCTGCAGGGCTCAGAGCAGTAAGAGTTGCCTGGAGGGGGGCTAATAAAACATGCAAAGGCTCAATACCAGGTAGGGTGCTCTGTGCTCAACCACGTGTTGGCTGGGCTGGCTTGGTTCAGACAGGAGGGGAGACAAAACATGGAGCAAGAGTGTCTGGGACCCAGCCCAGAGGGTGAAGCGTAGGGGCTGCTCTCCTTCCCTGGAGAGGCCCAAGGCCTGTGGTATGCTCATGTGCTCTCTCCTCCAGGGCTATTACTTCTGCGTGAAGCAGTACGCGCTGGAGTGCTCACGGATCCCCATGGGCCAGTCTGTGAATTCCCAGGTAATGGCTTTGCAGGCACAGCTGGTGCACCTCAGGGTCAGGGAATGCTTTGGGGGAGGCAGCGATCTCTGGGACAGAGTGGGCATTTCAGGTGTAGCAAGTTCTGGAGAGCTCTGCTCCCTCCTCATAGAAAAGCACAACTGCACAGAGCCTTCTGCAGCCATGTGCCCTCCATGGCATGTTGCTTGAGCAGATCTGGAGTACAGTGAAGGGACGTAGGGTGTTTGGCAAGAGGATGACTTTTATCTTAGCTTGGGGAGCAAGACAGAGCAGACTGGGAAGGAATAGGAGCAATTCTGGCAAAGATGACTGCTCCAGGCAAAGTCAGTGCATGGAAAGCCAGAAGGTCTCTGCTTCCCTTGGAACAACAAGGAATGGGAACAGGGATCTGTGAACATGGTTAGCTACCCTTTGCCAGAGGAGATCACTTTCTGCACCATGAGCCCTGGTTCTTGATACCTCTGTGCCTTGCTCTACAACACCATGGGGTTGCCTGCTCCCTTCTCTTTTGGTGTGTCAGGGTGTCTCCTGCCTGTCCCCAGGGCACTGGGTGGCTGCCTAGAGGCTGGCTAGCCCCAGCCTGTCTGAGGCAGGAAGCATGCATGACCATACTGTCCTTTCCAAGGTGGCTGTGTAGCAAGGCTGCATCTTATATAGGCCAAGAGTGGTCTCCTAAGCTTAGAGCCTGCCAGGACCTCACCTGAGGGTTTGCTGAGCCTTTCCTGGGAAGCCCACATATACACAGGGCAGGGTTACCAGGCTGCAGCGGGCATTGCAGGGAACATCCAGGCTCTCTCTGGCTGACTTGGGAAAAGACTTTGCCTGGTTTTGCAGTGGGAGGGGATGATCCTGGGAGCAGCAGGCAAGAGGTGTGGGGCTTGCTACAGGCGCCTGGCCAGCCTTCCCACATGTTGGGACTAGCCCAGAGTTCCCCCAGGCGGGGCAGCTGAGCTCCTCAGCCCCTTCTCTCCCCTTGTCCAACGCTGGGCCTGTGCAGGACAGGCTGGATGCAGGAACAAGGCTGGGCAGTGCCTTGTCCCTCTTCCCACTGGCTGTGCATCTCTCTCCATCAGGGCACTCTTACAGCCAGAGCTCGCAGCAAGAGCTGCATGGGACCCAGCTCCGTCTCTGAGTCTGCGGTATGTCCTCTCCTCCCAGTGCCATGCTGAGCACAGCAGGACCTGCCAGTGCAGGGCTGAACTTCCCACGGGCTGTGCTTCCACCCTTCCTGCCCCGGTGTTCAGCTTTGGGAGCTGCCTCTTGCCTCCTGTGCCAGTGCCTTCTGTAGCACTGGGCAGCACAGCTTGGGAGGAGGATGGGGTGGGCCCCAGGTGCTGGCATGGGGGCAGCACCTTCTGTTTCTTGCTCTTCACCCTGCCTTTCCTGGGGCAGAGCTATAGGCTCCTCTCTGGGCTCATCCTGGCTGTGCGGGTTGCCATCTGGCTCATGGCAGCAGAAATGCAGGTGGCACAGAGAGCAAGAGCAGCTTGTTCTCCTGCCAATGCCTCCTGCCTGCTGGTTTTCCCTGCTTGCCTCCTTAAACCAAGGGATTATGATGTGGGTCAACTGCCCAAAGGTGTCAGAGAGCCAAAAGACGTTAAAACTCTGAGCTCCTGGCATAAGGGCAAGGCTGAGGCCTTCACCATCACTGTCCCCTGGCACAGTAGCTGCAGTTGTGCTGGGAGCATGGCTGGGGTGAGTGTGTGTATGCTGGTGCTGCCTTGGTGAAGAACCAGCACGCTGTGCAGAGGTGATGGCCGTGTGCCGGAGGGATCCTCTCCAGGCACAGCTGTGACACACCAGCCACCACTGGATGTGGCTTCTCAGCAGCCAGCCTGGGTTCCTGTTAGTTACTGAGCACAGGGCATTAGCAACTCTGCTGTTGCCCGTCTCTGGGTCCATCCAATCCCCACAGGCCCCTATGTTGCCTCCTGCTCTCAAGGGACATTCAGGGAGTCACTCTTTGCTTGTAAATCCAGAACTTGCTGGGGCTCCAGCCCTGGTGTGTCCTGTACCCACTCAGGGACTAGGCAGTCAGAGCAGCACTCAGCTGAAAGGAGGCTGTATCCTCCTTCACAGCCATGTGGCTTTCAGCTCAAGGAGGGGGTAAACCTCATGCCAAAAGGGAGTCAGTGCCCATCAGTCTGTGCTGCTGCTGGAGATCAGGAGCGGGGTCAGTTGTGGAAGGAGCCACCAAGCTGGATCCCTTGGGGCCAGGCCTGCAGGTCTGCTATTTGCACTGGGCACACAGCTTCTTGGCTGCATCCTGCTCTGGTGTCGGGGCAGGGGTGGCTGCACTGGCTCTGCCATGTCTTGCTGTCAGCAGGGCTTTGCAGGAGGGTATGAGGTGCCTGGTAACATTCCTGCCTTGACTCCCTGTCCCTCTGCAGCTCTCTATGCTCTTCACGGAGGAGTGTGACAAGGTGCGGGACCTCATGCACGTGCATTCATTCAGCTACGACTTCCACTTGCGTATAGTCCACCATTATCTGCTGGGTTCCCACATGACTCTCCGCCAGGGCTACCATCTCACCAGCTTCCTGGAGGATTTCATTGCCCACCACCCCGACATCCCCAAATTTGGCCGCAACCATGTTTTCCAAGGTGTGTAGCTCAACATGTGATTAGTCTGGGGTTGATTGCCAGCCTACAACATGGCAAAAGGTTTCCAAGTGCTTTACAAATAAACCTGACCTTTGGAGTACCCAGGGGAATGACAGAGAGAGGGTGACAGGAGGGGCCCAGCTCCAGGGGAAGTCCTTGCTGCCCTGTTGTGGAAGGGAGGTGGGTTGCTCTAGAGCTCTGTCCCCCAGAGTAGTTTGTAGGACACTGCTCTGCCCAGGTGAGAGAGGCACTGACCGTCTCCTGTGACAGCAATGTGTCCTCTTCCACTAGGCATGCTGGCCCTGCCCACCAACATGATCACTGCACACCAGCTGTACAACTACATCGCTGACCATGCCAACACCTACCACATGAAACCCCTACGCATGGCCCGGCTGGCCACAGGCAGTGACAACAAGAAGGGGACACCAGGCACAGAGCAGAATGAATATGCACTGGTCTCTATTTGGAACAGGTGAGTGCTGCTGCTATAAGTTCCTGGAGCTGCCAGGGATTGATGGGTACCCCACATCAGGGACACTGCCCCAAGGTGCCAGCAAAGCTAACCGTTCTACATAGTGCCGAGCAGCAGTTCTGCCCAGCTTTTCTGAGATGGCCAACAGGGGTGGTGTGCATGTGTGCGCATGCATTTGACATTTCCCATAGCGCTTCTGAGGAGTCCTGCTGTGTCAAATTCCCCATGCCCAGTAGTTCCGTTGTGACCAAGAGATCTGGAGAAACAAAGTGAGATCCCCTTCATACTGATGTGCTTTTGCTCCCAGCTCGGGCTCCTACAAGGACTCTGAAGGTCTGCGTCATCATGATGACTTTGATGTGTCCCTCCTGGTGTGTCACAGTGCAGCACCGTTTGAGGAGCAGAGTGAGGCAGAGAGACGCATGCTCCGGTGAGCACTGGGGTCCCAGAGACATGACACCAAAGCTTCCTGGCTGGGGAGGAGGGCTCTGGGAGGGACTAGCTCTGTCTGGGACATCACAGGCAAGTTTGGTGCTGGCTGGGGAGGATCCTCGCAGGGAACTGGGCAGTGTCGTACCTGTCCTTGTCTGGGCAGAGAAGCACCCTTACTGCCAGGGACAGAGAGGCCCATGATTCATTTGCAGCCCAGCTGAGAAGGGAGCAGCCCTTCCCCAGGTCACAGGTGTCTCCTTGCTCTCAGCTTACGTTTCTACGTCATCATGACTAGCCAGCGGGAGCTCTTTCCACGGCTCACAGCTGACATGCGACGCTTCAAGAAGCTGCCGCGCTTGCAGCGGGAAGTGCTGGAGCCTGTGGTGGGCCGGGCGGCCTGGGAGGCAGCGGAGCCGGAGACAAGCCTGGGGCGGCAGCAGCCAGCAGAGCGGGAGCTGTGGCAGGACGTGGAGGACAGCAGCGAGTTCTACGCGGGGGGCACGCAAGTCAAACTGGGACCAGGGCTCTTCTACACCTCACCACTCTTCCCCTTGCTGGCCTCTGAGGTGGCCTCAGCCCAGAAGCAGCTCAGCAGCATGGTGCAGCTGGCCAAGTGCCACTGCCGCAGGGACAACCTCTGGAAGCGCCTCTTCCTTCTGGAGCCTCTAGCTTCTGACAAGCTGAAGCTGGGCAAGCTCTCGCTGGTGGAGCTGGAGGAGCTGCTGGACGCCGTGCATGGGAAATCCATTGCTGACGTCGACCCCCAGCTGGTGAGCAGCAGGGATGGAGTCATGGTGCACAGCAGCCATTGTTCTCCTCTGGGGATGGAGTGGGGTGCCAGGTGAAGGGCCTGCGGGGCACATCTCTTACTGCTTGGTGGGAGGATAGAGGCAGGAATATAGCTCCTGTCCGGCAGGGGAAGGGGGAGACTGCATGGACCTGTCTATGGAGAGTGAATAGCCCTAGGTCAGCATGCCTCAGTGGGCTGTGAGGGATGCATCTGATTCGGGGGTCTGAAGGCTGCTGTAGCACTATGGCTGCTGGGTGCCATGGCTAGAGGGAGGCTGAAATCAGCCCTTCTCTATGCCCACAGGGATGCTTCCTCACCATGACAGTCTCCTGGTACCAAAGCCTCATCAAAGTGCTGTTGAGCCGCTTTCCCCAGAGCTGTCGGCACTTCCACAACGCTGAAACTGGCACCCAGTATCTGGTAAGACCCAGCCTGTCGCCCACCTGCAGCTTCTCTCCCCTGTCCAGGGCTTCTCCCTGCTGTGGCTTCTGAGTGTGAGTCTGGCACGTGCTGTCAGGACTATGTGGGCACCATCATAATGTTGGTCTCCACTCTGCTACTGATGCAACATGAGGTGTGCGCTCCTGTGGTACAGCAGTGTCTGTCTGGCCCCAGGCAGGCAGGACGGACACTGCACCTGCTGACCCTCATGCCATGTACAGCCCCGTGGTTTGGCAGTGTCACCTGTGAGCCAGGCAGACTTGCACCTTCACAGCTTTATCATGCTACTTGTCCTGCGTGTCAGCACGTCCCTGGGTGGGTGTTGTTTGTATCCCTGTCCTGGGGTTTGTACTGTCTCCTTTCCAACATGTGCTGTGGCTTTCCTGACAGGTCGTGCTCAACCAGAAGTTCACGGATTGCTTTGTTCTTGTGTTTCTTGATTCCCATTCAGGAAAGACGGTAAGAACTTGGGAACATAAGAGCAGCTATATTGGCTTAGGCCAGGGATCTGTCTAGATTAATCCAGCAGTGGCCAAGGGCAGGTGCACATGGGGAGAATAAGAGCAGGTCAAGAAGCTTCTAACACCTTTCCTAAATACTGCCCCATCACCTGACAATTCGTGGTTCAGGCCCATCCTTAGTTAGAAGTGACCTTTGCATTTATTTAATAGCCCTCTGCAGCTTTATTTTCTTTGGTTAATTTCTGGCATCCATGATTTCCTCTGACTTGTAGCTCCATGAGGCAGTTACAATAGAGGTGAAGAGCTACCTTCCTTGGCTTGTTTTTGAACCTTCTTCTGCTCTTTTCATATGATACCCCTTTGTTCTTGTATTGGAAAACAGTGAGCAGTTGATCCTCTTTTCCTTCACAAGGTCGCTTTTGGATCATGCTTTCAGCTGTCTCTCTATCCAGGCTAAAGAGTCCTCCTCTCCTTGTGTATTCAGTCCAAAGCCAGATGACACTGGGTCTGGCTGGGAGGGGTCACCAGTGCTGTGGGCTGCTCCTGCCTGGGCAGAAAGGAAGGGGACCTGCACCGTGAGGATCCCAGCAAACCTGCGTGGGCCTTGGCCTTCTTTGTTCTTGAGGGCAAAAATACTCTGCTTTCAGCTCTGCTCCCAGGCAGGTTGCAGGATGGGTCACAGGGAATGCAGCTCCATATGAAAGCAGGGGATCTACAAGACACTTCAGTCCACAGTGAGGCTTTTGCAGACACTGTAGCGCAACTGATCCTTTTTGTAAATAAATCGCGCTCCATCATAAAGGCAAGTAGGGGAGACAGAAGAGGTGGTGCCTGATAGGAGGCTGCTCAGTGCCTCTAGCCCTCTGGTGGTGAAAAGCCCTTCCCATTTTGTGCTGGAGCTTTTGTCGTGGCCAGTTCTATCCTCTTCACGCCAGTGGTAGCTCAGAGCTGAAACCACTCTTCACTGTGCAGGTACCCGCTTCCTCCCTGGTCCCTTAGATTCACCTCCACATCTGAAGGTGGAATTTTTGCTAACTCCATGTTGCTGTGTTAAGTAAGCTCTGCTCTTAAGCCTCCCTTTCCTTCCCAATGGCTTCATTGTCTTTCAGAGCCCTTCAGGGCTCAGGTCAGCTTTTGTAAATACAGGTGTCTGGGACTGCACACAGTGTTCCTGAGGGGCCTCAGCAGAGCATTCTGCGACTGCCCTAAGGCTTTTCTGGCCCTGCTCAGTGCTTCTGGTACAGCCTAGGATGGTATTTGGCTTTTCGTGGTCAGGCCTCGCTGGTCATAGCGTCACCTTGTGGTCATTGATATGATACGCCCAGACCCTATATCACCTCACCCAATGACTCCCATTTTATAACAGAAATCCTTTGTGTTCCTCACGTTGTATTTTGCGCTTAACATTAATCCCATTCCTGTGGCCTCTCAAAAGTCTCTAGGGCTTTTTTGCATTATCCCAATCCTCTTTTGTATTAGTGCCTCAAATTTTATCAGCACGCTCCTCATCTTTGTGCCAGACTCATTAAAGTACTAGGCAACGTGAGTCCCAAAACCTCTCCTGGAGTAACTCCATTTGTAACCTCTCTCCAGCCTGCTGCTTCCCCTTTCAGCGCTACCATCTCCACCTTATAATTTTTGCGTTAATTCCTGTCTTCTCAGCTTACCTAAATTTCCCATGTGGCACTACATCAAATCCTTCCTAAAGCTCAGATAAGATATACCATGATTCCTTTGTCTAGAAATATTACCTTATCAAAGAGAACTCTAGCATTAGCAGATCACTTTGGTAACACCGAGCTGCATTTTCCTCATGGTTCTTTCTCTCCGAGCCTGCTCTAAAGCCTTGCACGCTGCTGGAGTTAGGCTCACAAATCACTTTCTCTTCCCTCTTAAATGATGGTGGTGCATTTGCTGTTTTGCAGTTACACAGATGTTCTCATGGCTTTATGAGTTTGTTAGGGGACCCTGGCTACTAGATGTGCTGTGTTTCAGCTCTGGAGAACATCCAGTCCCTGTGTCTTGCCTCCATGATGCTGATCTGAGTGCACTGAGTTGCTCGTGTTTTTCTTCTGCTTCAGCTCCTGCAACCGTCTCTTCCGAACCCTGTTCTCTGCTCCCCTCTGCCCTCACCCTGCCTTGTCAGTACAGTCACTAATGAGAATGGAGCAGCCAGCATTTATTTTTAGGATTGCAGTTATTACATTTAATCTCCTCCCCTTCCCCATTTGTTGCACTCCTACTCTTTGCCTTAGAAGAAGAAGAAATTTCCCTCTAATTTCCCTGGAAGCCCCTATTACTGTGGAGGCAGTAGGATCCCCTCCTCTCCTGGGGCTGCTGCTGGGGTTGGTATAACTGCAGATGCATGGGGGCTGGGACAGAGTGAGTAGGCAAGTCCTTGCACCTAATTTTCACCAGAAAAATTGGGAGGAGGCTCAAACATACTCTGTCACAGGAGGAGGCACCGGCTTAGTGCCATTGGCATTTTGAGACTTCTCCCAGTATCTGCCCGACACTGCCAAAAAAGTGCCCACGCACCTGGGCTAGGGTCTGCAGAGTGCTTGTCTGAATCCTGTCCCCTGACCAGCTCCTCCCTCTCAGCAGAGCCTCACCGTGGTTTTCCGGGAGCCGTTCCCAGTGCAGCCCCAGAACAGCGAGAGCCCTCTGCCACAGCTTGTGTCTACATACCACCACCTGGAGTCAGTTATCAACACTGCCTGCTTCAACCTCTGGACAGGCCTGCTCTAGCACTGGCACCCACGTCCTGGAGCAATGTGTGTACTGGACCTCTCTGCGCTGCTACGCCGTGGGTGACGATGAGGAAGAACAGGCCTCTGGGAGGGACCTGTGCTCTGGCACTGCAGGCAGCACTGCTAGCGGCACGCGTGGGTACTGAACTGAGGAGTCTGGGGATATGTACCTCCATCGTTTGCTGGCTGGCTGCTGTGGCCCTCACTCTGCTGTTTTCGGTGGGTTTGATACTGAATGACCTTGAACCGAACCACAAGGGCAGGAGCTCGGCTGCTGCGGCTTGGCTGAAGCAGAGCGACTCTCAGGGACATGGCTCGCATCTGCAGGTGAGTTCTGCCTGCTAGGAAGGCACAGATGAGCATGCTCAGCCCGTCTTCTGCACAGGGCAGCACCGCACAGTGCTCTGGCTTTAGGCCGACTTCAGGGCTCTGGGCAGTGAGGCTGCCCACTTCTGGCCCTTTGCTTTCATCAGGAGAGCACTGAATGGGACAGGAAGGGTGAACTGGACCAGGGGAAGGTTTTATGGAGATGTACATTAAAGCCATTGATATATCTGTTAAATAAACTGAACCAGATCCCTGCTTGTGTGCTGTAGGTTAGGATGTGGAAAGCCTCCCACAGGGGATGCAGAGGCAACCCTGGCTTGGGTTGGGGTTTTTTTGGTGGGGCTGGCTGGGTTTGCAGCGGAGTCTCTTGCTTGCTCCAGAGCAGGCGCAGCAGGGCAGACAGCCCCGAGTGTCCACAGGCCTGTTACCTCGGTTCAGGCAGCCTGTGAGGGGTCTGCTTCACTTTCCCCTCCTCCTGCAGGGTCAGTGCTAGGCACTGCAGGACTTGGAAGCCCAGAGCCCTCTTCCTACAACTCCAGGCACCAGCTGGAGCCGGAGTGGGAAAACTCCTGCCCTTCCCAAAGAGTGAATGCTCCCCTCAGCAGTGGAGACTGGAAACCTCGCCCTGGACACCCCTGCAGACTGGAAGTGACGGGTCTCCTGTGTACCTTAAGTCATCTACAGTGGTGCCCAAGCCATCCCCAGATATGACATGCTGCAGATGGTACTTGAGCAGATGAGTGTCCAACTCCTTAGGCTGGACCAGTAGGGCCTGGGGAAGGGAAATACGACATGGATGGTCCTAACCTCGCTCTAGGAATGGTCCCACCCACCACCACCCCCTAGTCATAGAGAAGACAGACACACTCCTCTCTTAAGCCATTGCTTCAACTTTTATTCCAGTGGTTTCCTTGTTTTACTCTGCTGCCTTGTTGGTCCCATCATGCTGCAGCCCTCGGCTCTCCCAGTATGTGCGCAGCCAGCCCAGGCCTTCCATGGTATCTCCTGCAGTGACAGACAAGGTTTCCTGCTGGTACCCCCAGGCAAGCTGGAGCGGCTTCTGCTCTGGGCAGGGCTCTCATCCCCAGGTAGGGACTCTGATGCTCACTATCTGCCAGCCCCCAGGACCTGCCTGTCTTCGCATGGTACCCAGCCAGCTGGTCCGTGCTTGGACCTGCCCGTGGGGCTCAGACCGCCTGCAGGCCCCACTCACCTTTTGGAGCATACTCGCACCCCACGTAGCCAGTGTAGCCAAGGGACTCCAGGAGCTCAAAGATGTAGGGGAAGTTCAACTCCCCAGGGCTGTCAGGCTCATGCCGCCCTGGCACCTGTGCAATCTGGATATGACCTAGAGAGGGAATGGGAGATGCTCTGCCCAAGGCAGCCCTGCCTGCAGTCTTCTCTAAGCATGAGACAAGGTGACCCAAGAGCAGCCCCACATCCCTGGTCAGCCACAGCAGAGTGTAGGGCAGGAGGGTCCCATCTCAAAGCCACTCCTGCACCACGGCCACAGAGGAGCCAGTTCGGGTGCAGGGCATTACCAATGAGTGGGAAGTATGTCTCCAGGTTGCGTGACAAATTCCCATCCATGATCTGGCAGTGGAAGAGGTCCTGTGGGAGAAAGGAGATGGATGGTGCAGCTGTTCAGTGAGCCATTGAGGAGGGCTGTGCTATGGTCCCTGTCCTCCCCTGCCACGTCCCCAGGAGGGGATAACAAGTCCACAGCCTCTGGGAGCCCTGTGCAAGGTTCCCTGGTGGAGGTTGGACCCTGGAGATCTTCAATGCTGACTCACCAGCTGCAGCTTCAGGTTGGGCTGTCCCACCTTCTCCAGGATGGCAGCAGCTAAGGGTGCAAAAAGTGGGAGACCATCACCCCCAGGCTGTAAGCTTCATGGTGAAGCCCTGAGACCCCCCTTCATTGACTGTGCTCCCTCAGCATCTCCCTGCAGGTGAGGCAACCTCCTGCTTTCTGTGCTCCCTTAGCATCTCTCTGCTGAGGCAACCTCCTGTCTTTCAGACTTTGGGGACCCTTTTCCTCCCTTCAAGGAGACTTTGGGGAGAGATGTCTGCCTTACCTTGGTGCGGGGTGTTTAGATAGTAGCGAGGGTCAGTGATGCGGTTGTTAATAGGCTCCACGAGTCCAATCATGTCTTCCTGTAACACAGTAATGTCACCCTGCGAAACATCCTGTCACCTCTGCAGCAGGGAGCGCGCCTTCCCCATGCCATGCTGGTGGGGAATTCTTCATCCTTCATACCCTAAGAGCTGCACCCACGGAGCAGGACCCATTCCCCCCTTACCTGGGCCAGGAGGTCAGCAGCATATCTGAGATTCTCAACAAAGGTGGTTTCCATCTCGCCTGCCACTGCTGCCTGATCTGCGCCCAGGGGAACCCGCCCAGCCATCAGGTGGATCCTACAGACATAGAGAGATCAGCCAAAGGCACCAGCTCCCCTCTCCAAGCAGCTGGTCAGATCTAATACACCTTCCTCTGCCGATGGAAAACAGGGCCAGGCTGGGGGAGCAGGGACAGAGGGGGGTAAGAGGAGCCACGTCCCATACAGGAGGCACAACAGGTGCCAGCGAGCTGCCGGGACACAAAGACAAGCTGTGGGGACACAAACACGCACCATGCCCCCTCAGTACGCAGAGGGCTGTCTTTGAACTTTTTGCCTGACAAATCACAGACCTCGATTCTTCCCTCTTTTGCCAGCTGCCTCCAGCTCTTTCACCCTGAGGCCGGAGCTTGAGGTCTTGGTCCTGGGGCTGCCCTGAGGCCAGCGCGATGGGCGGCAGGCATGCTGCCTCTGCCAGGGGCAGGTTGGATGCCTTGTCTCACTGCTTAGAGCAGGGAGGGGATGGTGGCCAGTGCAGGACTATGCCAGGCTGCATGCAGAGCTAAATGGCCAGGTGAGAGCAAGGCTCTTCAGCAATCGTTTGGGGAAGGCATCCAGTGGAAACAAAAGCCTTTTCACTCTGCCCATTTCCAGAGAGTGCAAATGGGTCTGGGCAACCCCCGGCCTGCGTGGCCCATGGCCTCCACAGGGCTTTGGAGTGTTTCTAAGGGAAAGAATGATGCAAAGTAAATGGAATAAAAGGTCCGTGTTGTTTTTGTGAAGGGGGCTGTGCCAGGCTAACCACATCTCTTAGAGGGCCTCTCCTGTGCTGTCATCGGTGATGATGACGGCCTTCAATAAAGCCACCGTTGCGGTGTCCTGGGGTAAGCAACTGGTCTAATTTGGGAGGAGAAAGGCAGGATTATCATGGGGACTGTCGTGCGGAGGTGCGGACAAGAGCCTCCACGGCGAAGGGCAGGGTTGGGTCAGCTCCCAGCGAGCACGTTAAGGCCGTGGCCCCGCACGCCGGGGTCCGCAACGAACCGCCTCCGGCCCGACGCAGCCAAGCGGGGAGACCCTGCCAGGGGGAGGCTCGGTGACCCGGCGGGCTGAGGGCACTGCGGAGCAAAGAGCGAGCCCGGCTCGGAGGAGGAGCTGGCGCAGGAGGGCTGCGGAGGAGCGCCTGGGGGCCGGGGGGAGCCGGGGCGCCGCAGGAGCGGGGGGTCCTGCCTCGCACCTACCTGGGGCAGCCCACCGCCTTGGCGTACTGCACCGCCGTGGCCAGGCCCTGGCGGAAGGCAGCCTGGCGCCCGGGCACGGCCGCCAGCCCCATCTCGCCCGCCTCCTGGTCCCCTAGAAGAGAGCGGCGGGGTCAGCGGCACCGGGGCACCCCCGCGCCCCCCACCCACGCAGCCCGGCGGGGACGCGGCGGTACCGGGGGGGGTGTTGAGGAGGACGATCCGCACCCCCGCCCGCTCCGCCGCG
>NW_010973284.1:10276583-10332642 GCF_000737465.1 Haliaeetus leucocephalus | reverse complement strand
CCCGTAGCGCTCTGCCCTGCAAGCGTGTAACACGGCGTCAGCTCCAGCGTGTGCCCGCGGCCACGCCGGCGCGGGGCGCCACGGGGCCCGTGTGGGTCGGCGGCCCCACGCTCCACCCCAGCAGGCAGAGGCGGCCCCACGCTGCCCGCAACACCGGCAGGGTGGCTGTCTTCCTCAGAGGGGCTGCGGGACAGGGGCGTGCTGGGGGGCGGCTGTCGGGCGGGGCAGCTGGCGTCCTCCTTGGGAAAGGTGTTTTTGCCAGGTGTTGGGCTGACATACACAAAGGGCCGTGTTAATTGGTTTCCTGGGGAGCTTGTCTCTGACGGTGTCTCATTATGCGAGAAACACTTTCTCTTTTGTCCCACGCTCTGCATATTTTACCATAAAGTGTTCATCTCCACTTCTGCAGAGCCGTGGCTCTGGCGCATGGGAGTCCGACCTCTGCGGTGCCCGTGACCAGCCCCGCATCCCCGGTTCCTGTCCCTCATGCTCTCTGCACCTCCAGGCACAGCTCTCAGGCTGCACGGGTGAGGTGTGAGTCCTGTCCAGCTCGTGGCCACCCAGGGGCTGTTCCGTGGCTGGCAGAGGTGGCACCATGAGCTGTGTACATTTTGCAGCCCTTGTGCTGAGCCTGCTCCTGGCGGCTCTCACCTGTCTGCCCACACCTGGGGAGCCCTGCATGCTCCGGCTCCTCTGTGACCGCAGCAGAAGCCCTCTGCAGCCCCCAGCCCCGCAACCTGCTGCAAGCCCCAGCAATTCACAGCAGTTTGGGAGAGCCCAGCGGCAGTGCCGCCTCGGCAGAGGCCAGCCACGGTGAGAGGTTTTTGGTGGGAGGTCAGGGCAGTGCCAGAAAAGGGGAGAGCAGTGGCAAAGCTATGCATTAAAGAGCCTCAACTCAATTAAGGCTATTGATTAATCAATTAGAAGAAGCTTGACTCAACTTCTCAGTAATAATCCAAACCGTCCCCAGTGATGGACAGCTGTGTAGGGGGTGGCATCTGTGTCCCCAGCACATGAGTCCCCAATACACGTGTCCCCAGCCCACATCCCAGCGCGCGTCCCCAGCACACAGACTGCTCCCTGCCCGCAGCCGCCATGCCGGGGGACCGCTGCGGCTTCCATGTGTCCTTCTGCAGCCTCGCTCCATGGCGCGTGGGGGTTGGTGTTCCCCTTCAATCACACCCAGGAGGCACCTGAGTGCGCTGGGCTCAGCACCGGCCGGCGGGTGGGTGGCAGAGCTGCACGGGAACCCCCAGAACGAGGGGTGGCACCCGCCTGGCCTAGGGGTGCAGCCTCACTGGGTCCTTGCACCTTGGGACTAAAGGTGCCTGCCGAGGCCATGTGCCATTCCAGCCCCGGCAGTCCCGGCCGCATCTCCAGCTGGAGGCCGGGCACCGGGCAGGGGCAAAGCCCAGGAGGTGGGAGCAGGAGAGCTTTGCTGGGGGGAGCAGCGAATAAACACACAGCCAAGCCCCAGCATGCGGGTGACCCGGACAGCCAGTCAGGAATGAGGGGAGCCCTTACAGCAAACCTGCCCTGCCAATGGCAAGAGAAGCTGCTGGGCTCCGCGCTGAAGCATTAATGGCATCTTTATATCTCTGGTAATATATCGCATTGATTTTCTCTTGTTATAACTGCGGTTCCTGCATTGCAGGCCGGTGTTTTGTCACTTTACCTTGACAGGGCGCAGTGGATTTACGCTGTGCCACTTGCAGCTCCGGAGCCATGTGCCACACTGGCACTGGGGCCTGCGCCCAGCACCCGCAGTTTGGGGGAGCTGGCACGAGCGTGGGGTCAGACCAGCACCTGTGTCCCCCCAGGGCAGCAGGGAGGGGGGCGAGCCGGGCGCTGGCGTGAGGGCAGCTCGGTGCCGAGCATCCCTGGTGCCGCCTGGGAGTTTTATTGGCCCAAAGAAAACCTAGCTCCTGCGTATTTTATTAGTGAGCTGACATTTTGGTTCTGGCCTCTATGACAGCCGGGGTGGAGAGGTGGAGAGGTGGCAGGTGGCCCCTGCACCCCGGCACAGTGCCACAACAGCAGCAGCAGCCAAGCGAGCCCCCCCCCCCCCCCAAGCCCACTGCAGTGGGGGCACCAGTCCTCTCAGTACCCCATAAATCCCCCAGCTCGTTGTGCTGCGGGGAAGGTTTTATCTCTCTTCATCTTTATGAAACACATTTTAATTTAAATTGACATTTCTGCATTTTAACTACCTGTCCCCAGGCTCCCAGGTGGCTCGGCTGGCACCCCGGGGGCTGGGAGGGCCAAGGTGCTGCAGGCTGGGGTGGCTGGGGGGCACTGTCCCACCGTGGCTTGTCACCCCTGTCCCTTTCGGGCACCCCCAGACCCGTCCCGATCCCCCTGCACCCCGCGGCTGTGCGAGGAGATCTGGGGCCGGGGTGGGGAGGGGGCACCCTGGGCATCCCTTCCTCCCTGGACTTTCTTCTCTGCTCTAAAGCACCCCAATATTTTGCAACCATGTTTGGTTTTCAGCTTTTATAGCTGAGTAAATTCCAGTCTTTTTACGTGTAGAAAAAGGCTGGGAAAAGTAATCTGTGTGTGACCCAGCATCTCGCGGAGGCAGCTGCAAGAGCTTTGCTTGTATTAAATCTCATGATTTTTCACCAAAGATGGTCTTCCCCAAACCCATCCCCTCCGGGTGTAAAGGGACCAAGACGTGAAAAGCCTCTCCAGCAGGACCCAGCACCAACCCAGCCCCCTCTCCCTGCCTGTGTTCCCGAGGCCAGTTTGTCCCGCGATGGCCATGCCCCCTGTCCCGTCACCCCCAGCACCTGCCGGGACATTCCTCCCAGCTCCTCCGTGTCGGGGCAGGCTTTGCTGAGCGGTGCAACCTGACCGACTGCATGTGTATCCCCAGCTCTCCTCCTTGCCCAGCATCCTGCCTGAATTTCTTGGACCTGTTTTCATGGCCCTGGGCACCACCAGGGGTTTGGCTCAGGGACCGGGCACCGAAGGGAGGCACCAGCCCTGGAGCACGCAGGGGACTCCTTGGTGGGAGCCATCACCCCACCAGGTCCTTCTCTGCTTACCATGGTCTGTGCACACTGTGCAGAGTTAATTTGTTAATTAGCGTCTTTTTGCTGCTGAGCCGCCGCCTTTACTGCTATCGACGTCTGCTGTGTCCTTTGCAGCCACCTTTGCTGCTCAGCCCGTTTCCCCCTCCCAAAATGAAGGACCTACCTAGGCTGCAAATGGCTAATGATGGGGTGCAGCAGGGCTGTGCCATAGCTGGGGCTTGCCCTGGTCCTGTGGGGTCCTCCCCTCCCGGTAGGAATCCCTTTCTCTTCCACCACTTCCTCCCCCTCTTCTTCCTCTTCCTCTTCCTCCTCCTCCATCCTTCCATCCCCTCCATCCCTCATCTTGTCCATCCCCTCCATACCTCATCCCCTCTATCCCCCACATCCCTCCATCCCCTCTGTCCCTCCGTCACCTCCATCTCTCTGTTCTCAGGCACTAGGCAGCACATGGGAGATACAGGGAAAGATGCCAGCCCCTCCCAAAGCTGTGATGAAGATTTCTGCAGGATGCCTTAACGAGCACATTGCCCCTCTCAGGCCTCGCTTTCTTACAGCCTACAAAAACACTCAGGTAAAAGAAATCTATACATCATATTATGGGAAACAAATGCCCAACCTTTGCCAGTTTATGTCTATTCTTCATCAGGGAGGATTGAACCGTGTGGGAATGTGATATAAATCCCAGCGGAGCCAAGACGAGGAGGTGAGGACCGAGCACCCTTGTGTCCCCGTGGCTCCCAGCATGGGTGAGCTCTTGATTGGCCAGCTGGGATTTTCTTGCTATTCCAAGATTTCACGGGAAATTAATGAGGAGGCCAAATTCTCCTCCAGCTCTTGGAGGAGGCTGGGGCAGGCGGTGCCTGGGCCCGCTGAGCTGGCAGATGTTGTTTAACATTCCCGGCAGTAATTAATAGACGGCTTCATCACTCTTGTATGATTCAAGCATGTCGTCCTGCTTCTCTCCAAATACAGAGCAGAAATATTTGTTAAACGTGGCTGGCGTTTTCGCCTGATCATTAGCACTCGAGCAGCTCCAGTGGCTGCAGGATTTATCGCCTTGCCAGGATTTCTTTTGGCCTCACGATGCCGTTGCCATCCCTCCCTCCGCTGTCGGCCCCTCCTGGCGAGAGGCTCTGTTTATCACTTTCCTTCTGATTTATGTCCTGCCAGTTGCAACCTCTCCTTTACACCACGGTTATGGGTTCCCCCCTTTTCCATTCAGTACGCTGCAACAGGATGGGCTTTGGCCAAACTGCCTCCCTGACCAGGGGAGCCCTGTGAAATTCAGCCCTGCAAGGCTCTGTGGGAATCGCTCCCACTGCCCGGTACCTGTGGTGGGATGCAGGGGAAGGGTCCCCCTGGGGATGCCTCAGCCCACAGCGCCTGGGTGGGCTGGCGAGGCCACCCTGAGCAGTGACGGGTGTGGGGACGCAGCCTGGGCTGGGCAGGACATGGTGACAGCAAGCAGTGGCTCGGGGAGCCGGGGCAAAGCTGGCTTGAGGGAGGTGGCAGCCCGTTAGCCAGCATTGCCGGCAGCCCGGGGAATCACTGCAGAGGCAAATAGGAGCCTCCTCGCTCGCAAACAAAAGCAAGCGGGGTCCCCCCGGGAGTGCCCCACTTGTGGCGGTGGCATGGCACAGTGTCAGTCCCCATGCCCAGAGTGGGGACATGGAAGGGACACAGGGAACAGGCATTTGGCACAGCCCTCATGGCCACCCTGAGGGGGGAGAGTAGGGTCCGGGGAGGGAAGGGGATGCACCCACTGCCGCCTGCTGGGGCTGCCGAGGTGCCTGGGGTCTGGGCTCAGCCTTCCCCTGGCTGGGGGAGCAGAGGCCCCATGCAGCCTGGCATCTCCAGGGTAGAGCCTGGCCCTGGCTCCCACCCCCTCCCACAGTCCAAAGGGGCTCAGGGACCAGCCCCAGCTCTGCCGGCCTCAGCACACTCCAGCCCCATGCCGTGGGGTGCAGGAGCTGGCCCGCGTGGCACACACCCCCTCCCTGCCAAAGCGGCCCTCTGCAGCCTGGTCACCATGTTAAGCCATCTCTTAATTAATCAGGCTGATTGTAATGTGTTTTTAGGGCATTAAAATTCAATTGTGGAATTCTCCGCTGGCTGGGCTCACAATGAATACAGAAGTTTGCCTAATTAGAGCTGACACGCAGCCGGCGGGAGAACCAGACAAACGGCCCCGCCAGGGCTGCCCGCCTCGCGCCCCTCGCCCGTCCCCCGGCATCCCCATCTCCGCCGCTGTGGGGACCAGCACCGAGAGCCCCCGCCGTGGGCACCCAGGCCCTGCTGTGGGCACGGGGAGGGCAGCGCTGCCTGGATGTGGTGGCCCTGGGGATAGCCCCAGCCGGTCACCCGGGCCAACCCCCTGGTCGGGCACCAGCCAAGAGCAGCGGAGATGTCTCCTTATCGGCAGCATCAGGTCCTCGCTGTCATTACCACGGCAATTATCATCTCATTTGGAGTCTTTAGCTGCCATAATCTGTCTCTTGCACTGATTTATTCCGCAGGCCTCTTCCCCAGCCGTGCAGGAGGGAAGAGCCATCAATAAGCAGGCAACGAGCTCCGTCTCCCAAGGAAGCTCCGTCTCCCTGGCTGGAGTGGAGCAGAGGTGCCCCGTGGCCAGAGCATCGTCCCAGTGAGGGCAGGGCTGTCCCCACGGCAGCGTGTGGCTGGGGCCAAACCGAAACCTGCCACCTCCCAGCACTCGTTTGGAAACCTGTTCCCCAAACCTGATGCGTGTTTATTATTTCAGCTGCTGTTGGCACCAGCACATGCAGGGCTGAACTGGCCATGCAGGCAGGTGGGCTGGGAAGCAGAGGAAGGTGTTCGCTCTCCAGGGATGGACAGAGGGACGCCAAAGCTGCAGCTTCCTTGTCTTTCTCCCGTCTCCAGACCGAACTGCTTCTTGGAGTTGGTTTTCTCTCCGTTTGCTCCAGTCAGTACCTCCTGTGACTCTGCCAGCCACCAAGAGCTTCAGTGAGACTTTTGTCAGCTGCATTTGCAGACCACCAACTCGCACTTGCTGCTCCCGGCTTTCCCATCTCCCTGGGCTCTGTGCAGCTCCCACCTCCTCTTTCACCTCCCCTCACAACCAGGATGTCTGAGGCTTTTCCAGACAGCAGTTTGGTGACAGCCCTGGGACGGTGACAGCCACCAGGCAGAGCTCCCCAGGCACCGTGAGGTGCCCCAGAGGAGAGGCAGAGTGGTGGGATGGGGACAACGGGACGGTGCCAGCTGACTGCCAGCCCCAAGCAGGCTCACGCCGTGGCCGGAGTCGCCTGGTGGCTGCTGTGTGCGGTCGCCACAGCTCCCCAGGCCGGGGCATCACTCCTGCCTGGCTTTGGCACAGTCTGGGGCTGTGCTCTGGGGTTTGGAGCTGGTACATCCCCTGGGAAGGGCCCAGTGGTGACAGGTTACGCAGCGGGAGGCCATCTGCTCACACCGGCTGGTCCCTGCTGCCAAGCCCTCCCTGGGTACCACTGCCTTTAGCATCAGCCCAGGGCAGGAGGGGGGTCCCCTGGCTGCCGTGAGTGGCCACCCCAGCTCCCCCCATACACGGGGGGACCCCAGGCACAGGTGCTGGTGGAGGCAGTCACCCTCACTGCGTGCATGGAACTGGATGCCGTCCCTGCAGTGCCTGCAGGGGGGGCTCTGTGCCCCCCCCAGCCTTGCTGACACCCTGAGCAAGACAAACCCAGCACCGCAGCAGCCCCAGTGCCCACCTTTGCTCCCACCCGCACCCCCAAGTCTGTGGTAGGATGCCTGGGGCAGATGTAGGGTCAGCGGGACAAGGGGAAGCCACCGGGTCTGGGCAGGGGCAAGAAGCCACTAGCCAAGCCCCCACGCCATGGCTGAGCCCAGCTGTGGGGCACAGCAGATTGGGGCAGGCAGGGTGGCAGCGGTGCCACTGGTCCTCCCAGCTCCATCCCAAGCTGGTATGGCACAACTCCCATCCCACCCCTGCACCCACCACAGCTCAACCTGCCTAATGGAATCCATTTATATGCAAAATCCCCAGAAAAAAGCGGTAATTAATGAAGTCCCTTTCATTACCATTATGCAAATGCGATTAATTTCAGCTGTTATGAATATGCAAATATTACAATTATGATCTAATTGCCAATGTGTGTAGGGGAGCAGGCAGAATATCAAGTCTCAGCCCAGGCCTCAGGAGCTTTGGGGTGCGGAGCCGCTCTGGGATGTTGCAAGCAGGAGGGGGGAGCCCGGGGGGGATGCCCAGCTTGGGGGGGGGCTCTGCTCGCTCCTGCAGGCTCAGTGGGAGTGTGTGTGGGGCCAGGCAGCAGGGACATGCCTCGGCCACCACCTGCCCGTGCCATGGGTCCTGCATGGGTCCCCTCTACCCATCCCCCCAGTGCTCCGGGCCAGGCTCCCCACTGCACCGCGACCGCTAACCCCTGTGCCAGGTAAGCCCGCACCAGGGCTGGGGCCAAAGGGTTCCCCAAAACCACTGCCCATCCATCTCCAGCCCAGTTCAGGCTTATGAGACATTCATCGCTGGGTTGCAGAGAGGAGGAGAAGGGTTACCAGGCAACTCGGTGCTGCAGCACTGGAGGGCAAGGAGGCAAATGGCAGTGGGAGGCAGAGACCTGCCCTGACCTTGCTCCCTCCCGGCCCAGGTGATGGTGGCCCTGTGCCCGCACGCGCTGCCTGTGGGGTGCCAGCGCTGTTAGCAAACCCAGCCGTGTGTCACCGGCCCTGCTGCAGTCTCAGCACGGGGCCACCATCACCCTCGCTGCAAGGGGGTCCTGTCCTCTGGGCCAGCTGGGCCCCCCAGCCCTTCACCCACTGTCTTGTGGGGGGTTTGGCATCCCCCACTGCCGTGGATGCTCTGGGTTTGTGGTGGGGACAGGCCCTGGTGCAAAGCGAGTCTGCAGCAGGCAGGCTGGGCTGTGGGGATGCCCTGGGTGGGGTTACAGGGATGCCCTGCATGGGCCATGGGGGTGATCTGTACAGGGTTATGGGGATGCCCTGCGTGGGGCCAGGAGGACGCCCTGCGTGGGGCCACGCTCCCGCAGGAAGGCAGGCTGCAGGCAGGGGCTGGGCTGTGCAGCCGCAGCCAGCAGGCTGTGCTCCTGCACCCCACAGCACACGGATGTCACACGAGGAAAGGCCAGCAGCAGGGCATGGCCCTCCCCGTGCCAGCTCCGGAGCCAGCGGGAGCAGTGGCCTGCAGGGCTGCCCGGGCTGCCCCGGGAGGAGGATGCTCTCTCACCCGCACCACTGCGCTGAGCCCTTACGCTCCAGCGTGCAGCCCCTGCTCGGCCTGGTGGCAGCTGAGGCTGTGCGCAAGGCAGCGCAGCAGCTGGTCCCAGCTGTGCCCACAGCTGGCCAAAGCACCTTCCCCGGGAGCAGAGCAGCCCATATCCACCCCAGTGCCTCCCAGCCCCCTCCTGCCTCCCCTGCCAGGGTGACAGCCCCAGCCCAGTCCTCATGAGAGCCCCATCCCAGCCCTTGCAACAGCCCCCCGTGCCCCCGGATTGCAGAATAGGGTCCCTGCCTGGCCCCTGGTGCAGGCTGCCAGCTGATGGCGGTGCCCCGTGCAGGGGTTTTGTTTGTGCCACAGAGGAGGGGGTGTGCTGGCAGTCTGGGGAGACCCTCTTGCCTTGGGTCCCTCTGTCCCAACAGCCCCCATTCTGCCAACCCCAACCCCCCACTCCCAACCTTCAGGCTGCTGTCCCCACCGGTGCAGGGGGAGCCCAGGCTGCCACCCCAGGGGAAGCCTGGGCGGGGGGGGGGCGTAAGGACACTGTCACCCCCCGGGGACCCTGGAGCCTGCTCCTCACAGTCCCAGCAGCCCGATGAGGCCGATGGCCCTGCTCTGGGGCTGGAGAGGCTTTTCGTCTCCCCCCCTCCCCTTCTCCATGGCAGCAGGGACCGGCTGGAATCCACATCTCCCCCCTGGGGCCCTGACACGGGGATGGAGTGAGCCCCCCTGTGTTGCTCATACTGATTTGAGCATCATGTGCTTTAATGGGGGACTTCTCGCACCCAGGGAGGAGGAACAGAGCAAGGCAGCAGGCAGCCGGGTGCCAGGTGGCTGGCACGGGTAGGCAGCCCCCATCCATGCCTGCACCCAGCAGCACAGCCTGGGCAGCCCCTCCAGCTTGTCCCCAGCCCCAAACCCCCAAATCCCCCAGCCTCTTCCCATGGGGCTCAGCTAGGAGGAGGAGAAAGAGGAGGAGGAGGTGGAGAGGCTTCTCAGAGCTGCTGCTTGGTTTCCAAGGCAATGAGACGGAATGGCTGTTCATCCCGGCAGGTCATCCCTCTGTGCTGGAGCCCCAGAAGAAGGGGCTGGGGAGCAGCCACAGACCTCAGCTCTGGCATCCCGGCTCCCCACCCTGTTGGGACCTGCTGAGCACCCACAGCCTCATCCCCGCCGGGGCCAGCCGTGCTCCGTGCAGGTCAGCGCGGGCCAGGCACCACTCGGGGACGCAGGGAGTTTCATGCAAGCTGTTCCTCATCAGTCGCCATCAGTGCCGGGGATGGAGCAGGACATTCAATTCCCCAACACAGCTGCCGCCATATCCTGCAGATGCCAGCGGGGTGCCGGAGCCAGTGTGACCCCCAAGGGTGGCAAACCAAGAGAAACACCAATGCATGGTGCTTCTGCCCCATCTCTCCAGGGCGGTGTGGGCACCCATGGGTGCTGTCACCACTGGCCCTGTGGTGACTCGCAGTGGGTGCTGGCTGCTCCATCCCCCTGGGTATGATGAAGGCACACAGCCCCTGCCCTGCTCCCTGCGCCGCCCACTGTGTTTTCCCAACTAATTGAATTCAGAGAGATTTCTTCCCGGCAGTGCCAATCGATGAACCCCGTGTTATCAGCCCCCCCGGCCCTCAGGATGGATATGGGCAAGGGGGAAAATTGAATTTGCGGCCATTTTCATTGGGATTTAATTGGGCAGTCTCACCTCGTTGCCTTAATCCCGGGCGCTGACGCGTGCAGCCGAGCCGGCAGCTCCCCTTATTTATCACTTTTCAAATATTTGCCTCTTTGCAGTTGTGGGAAATCGATGCTCCCGCCTGTGGCATGCTGGGAGCGACCTGGCCGGGCAGCGGGGCGGCTGGGGATCCATCAGCCGCTGCCATCGCTATCGACAGGGCGATTGGGGTTTAAGAGGCACTTTGATAGCAGAACCGGCACACATTAAGTGCTCGTCATCAGGGGATGATCATGACTTATTACCGCTAATTCTCCCTGTGCAGCGGCAGGGCTGCAGGGCTCTTCCTTGCTAATCGCCGTGTGGCTCCGTGCCGAGGCGCCAGCATGATGCTCCCGCCCCGCTCCCCAGGGACGGGGTGCTGGGTGACCCCCTGCGCTCCCGGCTCGGCCCTCGGTGCCTTTGGGGGTCCTTGTCCCCAGGGTGCGGGGTGTTGCTGGAGGGCCGGGGGCTTTCTCTGACCCCTCACGGCACATCCAACCTGGGGCAGGTTGAGACCCCGCCGGGCTCCTGCCAGGAGCTGCAAAGCTCCGGTTGCAGCCACAGCCACGGGCGCCTCTGGAGGAGCCAAATGCCTGCTCTGTCCCTCTGTCCTGGTTTCAGCTGGGATAGAGTTAACTGTCTTCCTAGTAGCTGGTACAGTGCTGTGTTTTGAGTTCAGTATGTGAAGAATGTTGATAACCCTGATGTTTTCAGTTGTTGCTCAGTAGTGTTTAGACTATAGTCAAGGATTTTTCAGCTTCTCATGCCCAGCCAGGGCACCTGACCCAGACTGGCCAACAGTGTATTCCATACCATGAGACGTCCCATCTAGTTTAGGAACTGGGAAGGGGGGGGCAGGGATTCGCTGCTTGGGGACTGGCTGGGTGTCGGTCGGCGGGTGGTGAGCAATTGCCCTGCGCATCATTTGTACATTCCAATCCTTTTATTACTACTGTTGTCATTTTATTAGTGTTATCATTATCATTATTAGTTTCTTCTTTTCTGTTCTATTAAACTGTTCTTATCTCAACCCAGGAGTTTTACTTCTTTTCCTGATTTTCTCCCCCATCCCACTGGATGGGGGGGGAGTGAGTGAGCGGCTGCATGGTGCTTAGCTGCTGGCTGGGCTTAAACCACGACACCCTCTCACCCCTTGCTGGCACCAGCCCCTGTATCTCACACCATCACCCCCACCTCAAGCCATCAGCATCCTGGTCCCTGGGGTCTCAGCTGGACAGGAGACAGGACCAGCACCTGTGAGAATGGCAGCACTGTCAGGGTGACCCTGCGCAGCCGCCATGTCAGCCCAGGGACATGGAATGGCTGGGCTACACGGCGTCCGCCTCTCCTGCAGGCTGGAGCGCAGGGGAACTGTCTTCCCAAGCTCATTCCAGGTGGCTCTCGGTGCCAGCGGTTGTGGTCATACCGGCATGGCTCTGGCCACATGTTTGCCTCCTTGGGTCCCTCCTCCCAGGATGCTCCGGGATCCCTGTGCAAACATGGGCAGCCTCCAGCCCTGGCAGCCCCGTTCCCCAGTGGAGCTACAGTGGGGCAGCCACCGAGCCCTTCATCGATGTGGGCTTTCATTGTGAAACCAGCCAGATTAGTGTCATCCAGCCCCGTGGCTTGGAAGGCATCCAGCAATGAGGAGCCAGAGAGAGAGAGAGATCCTCAGTGGCAGCAAACAGACGCTGCTGTCACCGTGCAGCAGCTCTGGCACACACGGGCTGCCAGCTCGGCGCTGGGAGCAGGACCACAGAGGTGCTTCCCAATGGCCCTGTGCAAGGGATGAGAGCAGCAGGTGACCCCGTCCTGTGCCCTCTGGGTGGGGAAGGGGGTCCCAACCTCTCTGCAGTGGCACCGGGGCAGGCAGGGAATGCTCCTGGGTTGCACTAGAGGCCCCCCAGCCAGTGCAGAGGACAAACATCTTGGCAGCTGGACACCAGAGCCTCGCCAGCATGGGGTGAGTGGACCCAGGAGGAAAGGCCCATGGAGGTGGGAATGGCCCCTTGTCCGGCTGCTGTGATCTCGCTGGCACCCATCCATCCCTGCACGTGGCTCGGCTCTGTGTCCAGCCCAGCTTGAGTTCATGCCCTGGGCAGTCCCATCTTGGGGCCACGCTGGGGCCCGCCGCCATGGCAGTGAGGACCTTGCTTCTAATTTCCAGCCTAAATTTATTCACGGCCAGTTCAAACCCATCATCCCTGTGCCAATGCTGTGCTCCAGCCCAGCAGTGCTGCGCCCTCCCGAATGCTGTGCTTCTTGCAGTGTGCTCGGAGAGAGAGCGCCTGTCCCCTCCAGCCTCCAGGGGACGCGGGTCTCCATGGGGACCTCCTCAGATGGACAGCAGGATTCGTGCCAGAGGGGCTGAGCCCGGCTCCCCTCCCCAGCCCCTTGCCCTGTGCCCCCAGCCGGGTCGAGTCCCCTGCTGCCTGCCCTGGGGTTAGAGGTGTCCCTTCCCGGTCCCCAGAGCCACCCCGGGGTGACATGCTTCACCCGCTTGTCCCCATTGCCATGGCAACGGGCGCTCGCTGCCCTCCACCCCACAGGGTAGCCCTTAACAAGGGGGCTAACGAAATAAAGAGGTCAAACCAGGCCTAATGGGGCTGGTGACATGCTGTTGACCCCCAGCTCGTATGGCCTCCGTGTCACTGCCACCGGCAACCCCAGTGGGGTTCCCCGGGGCCGTGCCGCCTGTCCCAGCGCAAGGAGCTGGTACTGCCCCGGGATGCTCCGGAAAGGGTGCAGGGGCCAGCTCCCCTCGCCGCCGCTGCCGTGTGGGACCCCCTTTCTGGAGATGAAAGATTCAGCGGAGGCTGAGCTGGGGTCTGGGGCTTTGCAGGATGGGAATTGGTTTCCTTGTTAAGCACGGGGTTTGGTTTTTTTAGGAGCCTGTTTATGGGAATGGAACCGCCCCGGCGTGAATTATTCATGGCCCCTTGCAAGCTCATTCTCAAAATATCAATTTCTCCCAGTCACGCCAAGCAGCACTTAAGCCTAAAAGCCTTGTTAAAATGAACCGTCGGCCCAGTGAGCCAGGGAGGGGATGGGAGCAGCCGGGAGTGGGGCTCTGCAGGGGGGGTCCTGCCCTTGGCCCCTGCACCCACCTTGCAGGTCCCGGAGCTGTGGGGCAGGACACAGTGGGAATTGCAGGAGGGGACCTGGCGTGGGGGGGGGGGTGGCAGCCATGACCCTGGAGGGGAGCAAGGGAAGGTCATTGCAGCGCCCGGGGACTCTCCTTCAGGCTGTCTCTCGAGCGAGCTGCTTCCCAGGCAGGGGGTACATGCAGGTCTCCCCGCTCCGGGCATCACAGCAGCATTTACGGAGCCACATGAGGAATTAATCAGGTGGAGGAGCAGGGACGAGTGCAGGCGTTAGCAGGGGGAGCTGCCAGAGTGGGTGGGAGGGAGGGAGCCGCTGCAGCACAAACCAAACCAGCTGCAGCTGCAGATGGCACAGTGATGCTCCTCTCCCTCGGGGCTGCAGCCGGGACCCCAGGACCCTCTTGCATTTGCACAGAGCCCTGCTCAGCCAGTTCCCCTGGTCTGCTGGGAGCCATCAGTGCTAAACCCTCTGCTCACCCGCTGGCATGGGGAGGAGGACAGGGCGGGCAGGGCGAGGGCATCTCCGGCTGCAGGGAGCAGGGGCTCAGAGGGCACCAAGCAGCACCCCAGCCAGGGCACCACACCAGCACCCACACGAGGGCCACCCTTGGACCTGCCGGGGACACCCGGCACGAGGCAGGTGCAGTGCCGAGACCCCGACCCTGCCCCAGCGCGGGCAGCAGCAGGGAGGGACCTTGCAGGCAACAGCTGGGCGGGAGCAGTGCTGCTGGTAATTACTAATTAAAATGCAGATGCTCCCCAAACTGCAACTTCTAGTTTCTCTAACAACTGCTAAATCAAAAGCAACGAGGCAAGGAAACACCGAGTCATGCAGCGGGGGCCACCGTGCTGGTGCCAGTGTCAGTGTAGGCTGGGGAGGCTGGTCCTGTCCTGGCACCCCCAGCCCAGCCACGCGTGGCATTTCCAGCCTCGCCGATGGGGACCCAGCCGGTGGGTGCCCCACGCTGGGTGGGGGGCTGAGCCCATGGGGGCCAGCAGGCAGCACCCTGCCTTCTTCCCTCTACTTCACCCCGGTCTGTAGTCCCCAACACAGCTCCCTGCAGCCCCTGGGCAGGAGGGGCTCAGCCCCCAGCAGGCCTAGTTTTTCTCCTTTTCTCTGCCTGCTCTGGGCCCACCACCCGCTGCAGGTCTCCTCACCCCCTGGTTAACCCCTGCCAGGCCAGCACAGCCTGCCTTCACCTTGTGTTCATGGTGGTGTCGGGTGAGCGGAGGGCAGCGTCCAGCCCATGGCCAGACTGGGCATCCCAAAGCAGGGATGGGGGCTATTTACCCGCAGGACCATCCTCTCCTGCCTCTGAGAGCAACTGCTCACAGGAAGACAACAAACCCAAACAAATAGAAAACTCAGAGGTTAACACGCCCTGCCCACAGAGCTGTGTTAAAGACACCCCATTTCTCCTTAAACCTCCACCTAAACACCTACCCGGTGTCACCCCTTGCATTGGGGCTTGTTCTGCTGCACTCACCCTGGCACCTCAGCTGTGATGCTGCAGCAAACTATCTTCCTCATTATTATTTCACAAGTCTTCCTCACACCAGCAGAGTTTTTGCATCCTCACATTGCCTGTTGGTGCAAGCAGTAAATAGTTTTGGTCCCCAGGGCCTCTCCTTGGCACAGCCCTTCCCTGATGCCTCCCCATTAACAAAGCCGTTTAAGGAATCTGTCCATGAGCGGGTTTTTAATCCATCTACTATGCCCTCTTAATTCCTCATAAAACAAGTTTTTAATCAAAATGTCGTGTGGCAATAAGTGAAACGTTGGAGTGAAATCTGTGGTGCTCTGCTGGTGCTGCTGCCTGTACCTGCCAGGCTCCACTCCTGCCTAAGGAGGCAGCGGGTCTGTTGTACAGGGCTGATGTGGGATATGCAGCGGTTCCCCTCCCAGCTCCTTGACATGACCCCAGATGAACACTCTGCTGTTTTGCTGAGCTCAGCATCTCCCCACTTGGTCTTTGCTTTTTGCACTGTCCCTTTTTCTTTGCCATCCCGATGCAGGGCAAAGTGGCTCTGCCTCTGGCACATAGTTTGGACCAGGCTCCAGGCTTTGGGCATGGCTGCTTTCTTCTATCGTTTGTCGACATTAGCGGCTGGAGGACTCGTCAGCAAGAGCACTCTGCAACGGGGTGGGTTACCTGCACCCAGGGTCCTGCCCCTGCTGCACCCGTGCAGCTCCTGCCGCATCCCCTCCCGCTGCAGGGCCACGGGTCGCCTGCCTGCCGGCATCGCCAGCCCCAAAGTGGGTGCCAGCGAGGCCACCCGGTACCCAGGTGCCCCGGGTGGGAGGATGTCAGTGTGTGACAGTGCGATCATCACCATGGCAACGGTGTGTGACAGCGCAAGCATCGGCTGCTCCACAGTGTTGGTGCCGCGACCAGAGCTAGGGTTGCCCATCGGTATGTTTCTCCTGAAGGGACCGGCACAGCGTGGGCACCCGCTGCCGATTGCGGGACGCGAGAGGCTGCCGCGAGCCCCAGCTCCACCCGAGCAAACCCACAGCCAGTCCCTGACCGCTGCTCTGTGAAAGTGGGGCAGAGCTGTGCCCACGGCCGGCTCGGCGGAGGCAGTCTGGGGAGCCAGGGACCCCGTCGCCCAGGTCCCCTTGCCCCACAGTGAGGGCAGAAGCCACTCGGGAGCATGACAACGCAGCGGGTGCTGCAGCTTCTCCGCCAGCATGAGCCCTGGCAGGCACAGGGCAAGGCGGCATCCCCGTGTGCCCTGTGCCCTTCTCCAAAATGGATGCACCGATATGCAGACGCCGAGCACAGCATCCCCACTCCGAGCGGGGCCGGGAGGAGCCCACCCTGAGCCCTGGTGTGCGGGAGCCCGACACCCCCTGCTCCCCCTGTGCGGGCGATGCTGCAGCCTGCGCTGTGCCCAGGGTGAGCACCCATGGGTCGGTGGCCGGCATCGAGCGCAGCGGGGGCTGCGTGGCCGGCTGGAGACACGGCGGGGAGGGAGGGTAGGAGACCGGCACGTGAGTGCTCAGCCTTGCTCCTGTCCCCAGTACGCCTGTTGCTTGGAGAGAGCTGCCAGGGAGAATGGAGTGGCCACTTAATCTCCCCCTATAAGTTTAATTAATGGGCTGCAGCGCTCATTCTGTGCTGCTGCCTTAATTGGTACAAGCTGCAAACGCTGTGGAGCCTGGAAAAAAACATTTGGAAATGAAAAATATATTAAGCAGGAAACAGATCAATGGCTCTTAATGAAGCTGATTCGGGGCCTCCTGTCGTCCAGGGGCCGGGGCCCAGGAGACACCGCCGCCACCCAGGCTCCACGGCCCCGGCACCCGCCCTCATTAGTGCCAACGAGCAGCCCTTGGGACAGGAGCAGCAGCCCCGCTCCTGTCTGCAGGAGAGCGGTCTGGGGCTCTACACCGTCTGTGCGGGGCTGTGGGGGTCTTCCCCTATGTTTCTGGGGGCAGTCTGAGCTCTCCTTGCACAGCTGGAGAGCCCCACATGAGCACAGCTGGAAGAACCAGCCCTGTACAGCTGGAGCCCCCTCCCACCCCTGCACAGCTGGAGAGGCATCCCTGGCACAGTGGAAAGATCAGCTCGGCACATCTGCAGCCCCTGGCACAGCTGGAAGGGCCACTCAGGGCACAGCTGGACAGGTGACCCCAGCACAGCTGGCCCATGTGGGGCTGCCCAGGACCAGCCTCAGGAGCACCCCCAGGCCCGCGGGGCCGGAGCGGGGTGGCCGAGGGCTGTGGGCAGCGCTGGCCGTGTTTCACGGTGGTGGTTTAATGCGAGTTTCTACCTTTACATGAGGCACGGCGGGCCCAGGGCTGATTTGCATGAGGGGGCCAGGGGGGCGGCGAGGCTATGCTGAGGGCTGTAATTGTCTCGGCTGTGCACAGAACATTAGCTGCGCTTCCCAGATATTTACACAGGGGAAAACAAAGTCATAACTCACCAAATAAATAATCTCCCAGGCGTGGCGGTCGGGGAGCGGGTGCCCCCTGCACTCACACAGCTACCCCAGCACAGAAAATCCTCTGCCATCCCCCAGGGGCTGGCAGCACCCCCCGGGCCACACACTGGGGGGCAGAGAGGGCACCCAGCGAGCTGGGGAGGGGGCAGTCATAGGGGCTGGGGTGCAGTCCTTCCCACTGGGGACAGAGGGGTGAGAGACCAGGGACTGGGTGTAGGCAGACATCCCAGCTCCCCTGCAGAGTAGGGCAACCCTTGGTGCCCCCCCAAATCAATGGGTCCAAGGGAGTCCTGCAGGTGTCCCACACACCAATGCATACTCCAAGAGCACCTATTGCCAGGGGCCCAGGCCCGTGAGACCTATAAATCACCCTGAGCCCCATGTGGGAGCTGGATGCCGCGTGGGAAACAGGGACCTTGGCACTGGTCTGTTTCACACAATACATTTCATTTAATATTTGGCATTTCGCTTTGTCTGCTTGACAGCCGGCTAACAAATTAGCACGGCATGGTATCAATAGCTCCAGACTGTGTAGATTAAAATCTGTTTAACCAATAGATCCCAAGAATAAAATAGCGAATGAGGGCAGCGCGGCTGCGAGGGCTGGGACTCCGCCGGGGTTTCAGCACAGCTGGGAGCAGATCAAACCATGTTTGCGTGACATCCAGGGAGGCTCAGCTACCAGGTGACCAAGTGGGAGAACCCTGTGGCTCCCAATGCTGGCAGGAGCAAGGAGGACCCCAGCACAGCCTGGTCAAGCTGTGACCAGGGAGCATGTGGGGACAGGCAGCCCCTCTGCACCCTTCAGCTGCCCGGCTTGCTCAGCAATGGGCCGGGGTCTGCAGGGACCGCTTTGATTTCCTGCTGCTAAATCCCGGCCCCACTAATGTGATTGCTAACGGCACGTGGCCCCTAATGGGGAAAGTACACTGCGGCCTGCCTGCCTGCCTGGGACAAATTACAAATCTCGTTACGGGGTTGTGTCCAGGTTTTTAATGTGGTAGTAGCTCCCCAGCACAATTATGCCTTTGGCTCAGTCCCCTGATGGTCCCAAAGAAAGGGCTTAAGCAGCTGCACTCTGCCGTGCTCCCCGGGCGAGGGCAGAGACGGGGGGACAGGCGTTGTTTGTGGGAATCCCTTTATAATGCCCCAGGGCCCCCAGAGCTGCCCTTTGGTGGCAGTGGCCCCACATGGTCCCCCGTGATGCCTGGCCGGGGACGAGAGTGTGCCAGCCACGCTGCCCCACGCACGGTCCCCCGTCCCGTGGGTCTAGATCCCCGTGTTAGTCCCAGGACTGGGCAGCAGCAGCCAAAACCCAGCCCCGCATTTTTTTCCCTCCCGCCGCGCAGGGGCACTCGGCCCCCGCCGGGCTCAAGCATGGCTGTGCTGCTCCTGGTCGGCCACGCACGGCTGCTCCTCACGGCGTCTAGTTAGAAAAAAAGAGGAAAAAAAACCCCGAATAAATAATTTAAAACATGAAATCCTTTGCACCTCTTTAGTGCTTTGCACTTTCAAAGCCCGGCGTGCCCATTAACTAATGAACCGCATCAAACATGCTCTCGCCTCCCATCTCACCGGCTTCTCTATTTGTCTGTACCAGCCTCTCCTGACTCGCTGTCTCTGCTGTCCCCAACCCTTCCCAGGCCCCCTGGCATGTCACCAGCAACCCTTTCCCGGCTCGGGGCTCTGTGGCGGCAGCCCTAGCCAGGGCAGGCAGTCCCAGCGCAGCAGCGGGGTGCCCGCAGGCTCCCCGTGACTCCCCACTGACGTGGGCTGTGCCCCATGCTGCTCCCATTGTCACTGGGATTACTGGTGAGCGCTGTAGCGGAGGGATGGCGAGACTGTCACATTTCAGCTGTCATTATGCATTCATTACTTGGTATCTTTTGCAAGTTTTTGAGCGTGTTACAGAGTTAAGACCACGTAAGTACAGGGATCATTTTCCTTCTCCCACCTCCGAAACGCAGCCGCCCCACAGCAGGGTGTAATAGCTGTTTAGCGACACGCAGGGATGTTACTCAGCACGGGGAGAAGGATCCCACGTCCCCGAAAGTTGACGGGTGCGTAAGTGTAAATTACTCGGATGGAGTATTTAACTGCAAAAGTGGTGGGCTGGGCTGCGGGGGTCGCGCTCGGCCCCCCCCGTGTGTGCACACGCTGCTCTCGGCTCTGCTGTCCCTCTGCAGCTCTCCCGGCTCGGGAGCCACCCCTGCTCCCACGGGATGTCACCAGCCAGCCCTGCTCCTGGTGTCACAGCCCCGCACCGGGGATGCTTGGGAGCCCCCAGCACCGCTGCGGGCAGGGCGGCAGGAGCAGGCAGAGAGGCAGGTGCTTATCGGCAGCTCCCTGGATGCGCGCCCGCTGCCTGCAGGGTAGCAGGAGAAGTGGGGTTTAGTCCAAAAAAGAGGTGTTTTCAGAGGGTTGAAATTAATAACACAAACGCTAATTTAAAATTATATTAGGCTATCAATTACTATCTGAGCGTCCAAGAGCTCTGCTGGCAGCATCAAATTGCCAGCTGTGATAAATGGTTTTATTGGAATTTCATAAGGTCTGAATTATTTGCAGATAGGAAATTTTCATAGATTAATTAAAATTTTGTAATGAGCTGGAGTGGTTTGCGACAGTCCCCCTCGCTGCTGGCCCGGGGCAGGCTTGGGGCTCCCCTGAAACGTGTCCCCAGGTTGTCCCCAGGGACTGTCACGGCAGGGGTGGCCCTGCCGGTCCTGTGGGAGCATCGCGAGGAAAAATCCTTCATGTTTGGCAAATTGGCAGAGCCGGTTATCAAAACCTGAGTGGCTGGAAGATTGCAATAGGCTCGGCTTGAGCCAGCACAACTTCTACACAGGAGCATCCAGACTCATTTGTTATGTTAGAGGTCTTCTAATACGTCAGTAAAGAGTGGGTAGAAGAAAAACCACTCGACATAGTTTATTCAGATTTTCAAAAGGCCTTTCGACAAGATCCAGCACAGGAGGTTACTATAGAAATTAAGTTGTCGTGGAGCGAGAGGCAAAGTATTGCCACACATCAAAGGCTCACCAAGAGAGAGAAAACAGAGGAGGTATAAACGGGCAGTTGTCATCCCAGCACAGGGCAGCCACGGGGGCTTGCAGGCTCCGCCGCAGCTCCACGTTGCTTAACATATTCGTGAGGTGTCTGGGGAGAAGCAGCAGCACTTTGAGACACAATGTTGGAGGTGTATCAGGGTCCGAGAGGCTGTCAGACACGGCAGGCGTGGTGCTGGTGTGCAGGTGATGGCAGAGCCACCGGGCCACGCTGTGGTGAGCATCCCTCGGGGGCTGCTCATGAGTGAGCACAGCCTTGCGCCTCGGCAGACCACCACGGCATTTCTTGGCTAACGAGCTACGAGCCCGGGGGGACGCAGCCCACAAGTGGGGGGTGGGGGGGCTGCAGATGTGGGGAGCGGGGACAGGGCTCCTGAGTAGCTGGGCAGACCACCCTCCATGTCCCTACTTCTCAGCCCATGCCATGCCACCGTGATTATCCCAGCGGGGATGTGGTTTGGGGCAAAGCCAGCCCTGCTGGGCTCTGTCTCCCCGCCCCTGGGCTCCCGCGCAGGGCATCGCCCCGCTGGGTGGGTGACACCCCTGCTCCTACGATGGCAGTGCCAGCAGGAGCGCCCCGGGCACGGCAAGCCCCTGCTGCCCTTGCAGGCAGGTCATGGCAAAGCCCCGGTGCCGCGGCCAATGCCTTTGGGGTAGGGATGGGCTCTCCCGGGCTGTCCACGGTGCGTCGTGTCCTCACACGGCACCTCGGTGCGCAGCTCGTGTAGGCGGCCGCCGACGGGCAAAGCGGTGCCTGCGGGGCAGAGCTCTCCCGGCGGGGGCACTGCTGGGAGGCTGCTGCAGGCGCAGGGAGCTCGTGGGCAGCCCACGCACGGGCGCAGGCGGGAGCCTGCGGAGCCAGCGCCACGCTCGCGTGTTTCCCAGGGCTACGGCGCACGGTGCCGTGCGCCACGGCCCCGGCAAGCCTTTGTTCTCCTCTGGGCTCCGGGAGTTTCCACCTCTCCCGCAGCTGCCTCCAACACCGCACGCCAAGGAAGTTCCCTCCTTCATCTGGCAGCGCTGCAGGACCCAGTTTGTCGCTTTGCTGTCATTAGCCCTGGCAAGAGCCCCGCCGGCGCGGCCACAGCTCCCTTCCTCCTGCTAACAGGCAATTACCAGCCAAGACGAGAGGCGGCCGTGATTACTGCATGGCTGGTTGCTTCCCCCAGCACCAGAGCCCGGCTGCGGGGAACGGCCCCAGACCTGCCCTGGCTGCCCCATGCACAACTGCGGTCCCTACAGCTGCTTCTCTGATGGGGGCTTGAGGGGCCCGTGGGGCTGCAGGGCTGTGAGGTGCAGATGGCGAGTGCATGTAGCGGCACTGTGTTGGCCCCGGAGAGCCGAGCGCTGAGCTCACGCAGTTCCTGCATGGGTCCGGCACACGCTGCCTTGCCAGCCCAGCCGTGCCGGTACTTGGGGGATGCCCCAATCACAGGCAGCAGCATCCAACTTCTCCCACTTCCCGGGATGCAAACAGGACACACTCTTAGGACTAATCATTTCCTGGGGAGGTGGTCGAGGCTCAGCTTAGAGAGCAGACAGGCTGGCGATGCCATGCTGCCATGCAGTGCTGTCCCATCCCTGGAGTCACCCTCTGCCCCGCCAGCGCCCAGAGTGGGAGAGGCTCAGCACCTGGAGGCGCTGCCCGTGCCCACCTCTGGAGCACAGCCAGAGGCCCCCAGGCTCAGGGCCCAGCTCCTTCTGCCTGCGGCATGATGGCGAGGGGGACGCATCCGGGGGTATGCCACGACCCCCGCTCCTCCATGGGACCCTTTTGCACGTGTCCCCTAGTGCAAGAAACAAAAGGGGATTTACACCCTGCCGGGCGAAGCCAAGCAAGCAAGACATGATGGGCGACTCTGAGTCACCCACGCTCCCAGATCCCAGCTGGAGAGGTGCGGACGTAGGAGGGGAGGTGGGGAGCACCCAGTCTGCCTGCCCTAGGCAGACACAAGGTCAGCAAGGCTTTGGCCTGTGGCTGCCCCCTCCCACGTCCCTGTCCCCACAGGCAACCCCAGCCACCGAGGAGGTTGCAGGGCCAGCGCTGGCACCCAGCTCCCCTCTCCCGCCCCCGAGAACCTGTTCAGTGGGAAAGGGGCCCCACGGGTGCCTGTGCGCAGATAAGGGCGGGAATGTAAACACCCTCCCGGCTCTGGCATCCCAGCTATCTGAAGTAGCAAGTGCCTCCAGAGCAAATTCCTCCCCCTCCGTCTCCCACGTCAACTGCGGGGCCCTCCTGCCCTGATCTGCAGGGATGCGGCCACCCCTCCCTGTCCTGCAGCCCCCCCATTTTCATTCACCCCACATGTGTGTTTGCCTGCTTCCCCTCTGCCCCCTCCCGCCTCCCTGGGAGGCTCCTGGGGCACCCCATGTTGTTCACCCCATCCCACCAGGAGCCTCAGCAGAGGGTGGTGGTGATTCCCCCCACCCCAGCTCCGGTAGCCTCAGCCTCCTGCTCAGACCGGTTTTGCCAGATGAAAAGTCTCCACCGTGCAACCCTGCCAGCGGTCAAGAGGCATTTCTCACACATTTAGGCATTTCTCACTGATTTCGGCAGCCAGAGTACAGCCATGCTGGGGTGGGGTGGGAGAGGCCTTGGAAGAGGCTCGGGGGGTTGCAGGGTACCCCAGTATGGGACACCCCGCACGGGACACCCAGCATCACTGCTTGGTGCTTTGGCTGGTGTCAGAGGATAAAACTCTCCTTCCCGTTCTCAAATCAGTAAAGGCAGCTCCCGCAGCCCCCTTCTGCCTTTCGTGGGCTGGGGGGGATAGCCCTGCTGCCACTGCAGGGGAGCAGATGCTGCAGGGCTTTGGGAGCAGCCACCAGTCCCTGCTGCTCCCTCCCTCGCCTGGCCGTGGGCTCGGTGTCCCGCCTGTCCCCCTCGCACCGGCTACAGCTGCTCACGCGGCTGCCTTGGGATCACAACCGGGTGCCATTGCATGGCCGGGATCTGCTCTGCTGTGCCGGTGGCAGGCTGCAAACCAGCAACACCGGGAGAAGCAAAATGCACCTGAGGACGTTGCCTGGCAGAGCCCGGGGGAGGCAGAGAGGAGAGGGCACCCGTGGGGACGTGGGGCCACGGCAGCGTGAGGGGCTCGGGAGGGCTCGCATCACAGCGTGCCAAAACGCTGCATCCGCAGTGAGGGACTCTGCCGGAGAACCTGTTGATATGGCAACCCTGTGCTGGGGGGGGGAGGAGGGGGGAGCCTACTCGCCTCTGCATCCCTTCTGCGTCCCCTCTGTACCCAGCATCCCCCAGAGTCCCCGTGGAGCGCCCAGCCAGCATGGTTCCTAGGGGCCACGGCAGGGCCAGGAAACTGGGGGGGGTGGTGGTGGGGTGAAATGCAGTCAGATGAAGCAAAATGCCACACACAGTGGAAAAATAACCCCCGCGTTCACACGCAACACAGGGCTTTCAGTTGCTGTTTGGATAAGAGACCTCGATGTCCCTGCGGGCTCCTCTCTGCAGTGCCAGCAATGCTCAAAAAGGCAACAAGGAAAGGTATGGATGGATGCTGGAAAGAAAACAAAAACCACTCCGGCAGCTCGTGCTGGTGTGGCAGAGCCACAGCCTGAGCCGTGCAGCCGGTGGCCGCCCCGGCTGAGCAAGGGACCAAGCACCATCCAGGTGGGGTGACGAGCTGTGGCCAAGTTTTTGGTTGAGAAGGAATTCAGTACCCTGGGAGTCTTCATCAGTATTCACTGTGTCTCTGAAAACAAGGAGAGCACTTGAATTAGATGGTTTGGCAGGCTTAAAATCGAAGAAATATTTTCTTATGATATACAGTTAAACTGCAGAGCTCATGGCCGCCAGGTCTGGCGGGGGCAGAGGGGGATCACTCCCCACCTGCCCCATTTTTGCCCTTTTTTCTGTGTATCATCTGCAGGGTCTGTGAGAGCAGACAGCCCCAGCAGCACTCGCCGGGTTCACCCAGCCCTGTTCGGCTGCTTTGCTGTCCACACTCTTCCACGTGTCGGCCAGTGGAGTTGGCTTCGGAGCAGCCCTTTTCCTAGGGCTATCCATGTTTGTCAGGAGACAGGCACCATTGGGCAGAGGCCTTTCCACCCCCTCATCCCCCCTTGTTTTTGGAAATGTGAGAGTCTTCCTGACTGTGAAAAGTCACAGCACAGCGAAAAGCCCCCCCCAACCCTGCACTGCTGATGCTCGGGGGTTCAGGGCAGGCACAAGCCTCCCCTCGGCACCCACCACCCCCATTTGGAAACGTTCACAAGGTGTCAGAGAAATAGATGGCAAACATCGCTGGGCAAATCGGGCACTGGTTTGCAGGCTGCCAATGCTGATGCTGGAGCGGTTGGGGGGTGCAGATGTGGGGGGACAGTCTGGTGGCACCGCCAGCTCTCGGGGCTGGCTTTGGAAAAGGTGCGTTTGCACTTGCCTGGGAGTTGCTGGTGGTGGCAGACTCCGGCTCTTTAAAATCAAACTGCGCTTAAAATTAAATCTCTTCACTGATGACTGAAGTTTGATGGATGAGAGGCATTTCTCCACATTTCCAAACGAATTTTTGGTGGCAGCTCTGCTGCCGGCCTCCTCACCCTCACCCCGGGTGCTGGCCCCGGACATGGTGATGGCCGAGCTGCCCTCGGGGACACAAGGGGCACTTTGGCTGTGACCCTGGGGAAAGGTGAGCGCAGACAGCAAGCAAGGAATTGCTATAAGGTATAATTAAACCAGACAAGGAGCAATTCCTCACTGCACAGAGCTGTGGTGGGCCGCTTTAGAGCATGGTCAGATCCATCTCGAGTGCCGCTGAGCCTTTAATCCCACCTGCTAATCCCCTACCTGAACTTTCCCTTCATCTTCCAGGGACTTTGGTGCCTCGTCACTGCAGGGTGGTCTCTTCAGAGGGATCCCCTGAAGTTGGGTTCATCCAGCAGTCCCTTTTCTAAGGGCCAGAACCAGTGCTGACACCACTGCAGAGGTTTCTCTGCGGCATGGGGAGAGGGGGCTGCACGCCCGAGCCCCAGCCTTCGCAGCGACGCTCGAGCTGCTGCTTCGTGATGCTCTGGGGTGCGCGCGCTGCCGATGGCTTTCCCTCCTGGTGGGCTTGTTTCCTGCCTCACCATGTCCTGCTGTGCCCAATGTTACTCCCAACCCCGGACATGTTTTAACAGCTTCGGAGCACTCAAGGAGCCGCACGGACATGTCCCCCAGGCATGGGGCCGCAAAGCCAGCATGTGCAGTCAGTGCTGATGCAGCACATCACAGCCCTGGCGCAGGGACCACCGGCCTGTGCCAGAGGGCTTCTCCTAGGCGGCAAAATGAGTTTGGATGAAAGGTAGGACAGCTCCTTGCCAGCAAGCCCAGCAGTACGGTTGGTTGATGGACCCCCAGCTTGGTTTTCCCCAGAACCCTCCTGCCCTCCCACAGGCACTGGGGTGGCTGCAGAGAAGGTGGCTCACCCCAGGAGCCGTCCCAGGGGTGAAGCTGCCACCCTGTGCAGAGCCCTCTGCCCAGAGGCAGGACATGGGGTGAGGCGTGTGGGCAGCGGGGGCTCGGGCACAGCCCACGGGAGGGGATGGGACCACAGAGACGACCTTCAGGAGCGGTGGCAGCATCAGCCGCCAGCCCTGCTGTGGCTCCCAATTAGGAGTGTCAGATATCTGCGATGCCATTACACGTGATGCCTGTCTCCGCACCCGGTTAATTATTAATAGGGTCCGTGTTGCTGCCGGGGGGGACACAGCCAGGCTAACCCAGCACCATCGCTCTGTGCAGTGACTGCTGCCAGAACCGGAGCACGGTCTTTCCCACAGCAGCCCCCGCTGCCTTCGGCACAGCAGCGAGGCAGCCCTCGGAGCAGGGAATCCCGCATCCCACGGAGGAGCTGTGCCACCAGCCAGGGACAAACACACGTTCACAATAACGCCTCTCTTTTCTCCCCTGCAGACTTTGTGCCTTTTTTCTCTTCTCCTTCTCTCCTCCTGGCTTTGCCATATGCAATAAGGAGTAAATAGAGAACACTCATGTGAGAAAAAAAAAAGAAAAAAAGGATCAAGGGAAAGGCTGGGAATCCTTTCCCTGGGATCTCGCTCACACCAGCCCTGGGGCTCCGGGGCTCCCTGCACGTGTGGTTTGCAGGGCTGTGGGGCTGCCTGCTCTGTGCCCTTGATGCTGCAGCCCGGAGGGACCTGAGGCAGCTGGGAAAGCACTGGTGAGCCCAGCTGGTGTGACAGCATGGGGATGCCCCTCAAGGCCATGATGGGGACTAGAGGAAGGGAGTGACTTGGACAGGCACGAGAGGTGACTCCCACTCCAAGAAACACATTCAAAGCACTCTTTGGGTGTTTCACAGGATTTTCCCCCAACAGGTCTCATGCAAGCCCCAGTTTGGCTTTCAGCTGCTGTTTGAGTAGCTGGGGGAAAAAGAAAAAAAGATTTCTGAATTTCAATAAGAACCCCCTTATCTCAGCCTCCTCCATCAAGGCTGCTCCCCATCTTTGCCCTCCAGCCTCCTTCACGCAGTGATTTACATGGTAATGGCCTCTTCAGCCCAGGGTTAAATGGGGAATTTGCACCAGTGCTGGCTGCCTGTGTGTGTGTGCGTGTGTGTGCGTGCAGCGGGGAACCACGCTGGTCAGTGTGGGCAAAAGCGTGGGAAGAGCCCTGGGCAATGGGGGGGGGGGGGGGTGCCCCAAGACCACCCAGCACACCAGTGTGTGTGGGGTGCATGGACGGCACGAGCCTCCCCGCGGGACCACTCGAGCTTGGCACTCAGCATTGCTTCTTCGCTGCTCTTGCCAGATGGTGACTGGTGCAGAAAGGCAGAAATGTTTAGTAGATATTTCTGTTCTGTATTTGGAATGAAGCGGGAGGATATATTCATCTCCAGATGATACTGTGGATGGAATATAAATCCTGCCATCTGTAACAATGGGGGATGTGAGGCATGATCTCCTCGAATTCAGCATTTGCAGATCATCCGGACAGCTGATGCTCAAGAGTCTAGAAGGAACTAGCTCAAGCCAATGTTACAGTTTAACAGATCTTAGAAAAATGGGCAAATTCCAAAAGACTGGAGAAATGTCAGTGCAGTTGCAGTGTTTAGAAAAATTTAAAGGCACAGCCCAGAGACCTGCACATCAACCAGTGTGTTTATGGGGTTTTGTGGTGTCTTTTTTTTGGACAGACTTGTAGGTCTGGTTGATAAAGGCAAGCGTACCAATATAGCAAACTTGGATTTCCTCGAAGCATTTTGCTTATTGCTACATGACATTTGGATTAAAAAATGCATGCTATAGAAGGAATTATCAGGGCACAGTCTAGATGGACTAAAAGCTGTCTCAGACAGAGCTCACCGTGTGGTGGTTACTGGGCAGACTTCGGAGGATGGAGGTGTCCTTAGCGGGGTCCCTCAGGCAATCTGGTCTTATTGCAATGCTATGTATGTTTTCATCCAGTGATCAACCTGATCATAAAAAAGCTGTGATGGTGAAGTCTGCAGGTGATGCAGTGACTGGTAGGGATGTTAGTAACGAGCAGGCCTGGTCTAGTATCTTCTAAATTGCCTGGTAAAATGGCCATATCCAACTAAATACATTTTAATACAACCGCATGCAAGGGAAAGCATCTGGGAACAAAGACCGCAGCCTTTATCTCCAGGATGGGGCTTGGAAAGCTGCAACTCAGAAGGCAGCTCAGGAATGATTGCAGGTAACTGCCTCTACATGAGCTCTCATTTCAACAGCACGCTGAAAGCAGCTAACACCTTCCTTGAATATGTAATGGGAGAATATCACACAAAAGTAGAGGAGCAATCTCGCCTCTGTTCACATTACTGTTGAAATGATTACTATGGATGTTACTGCCAACTTGGGTGTCCAGAATTAAAAAGGACGCCAAAGTTCTGCAAAGGAAAGCCATACGTACTGTCCAGGCATCAGAAAACAAGCGCTGATACGAGACTGGAATGTACAAACTGCTCAGCTTGCTGGAGAGAAGATTGAGAGATGCCCTGACCTCAGTGATAAGAGTTCCTGAGGGTTCAGCAGTCTCCATCTCACAGAGGAGCAACAAGATCTGAAGGCTGAAGCAGGAGTTCGTTAGAAAAATTCAGCTTGGAAAGAAGATACAAGATCCTAGCAGGAGGGCAGGAGATGCTGGAAGAGCTGACTAGAAGGCAGCAGATCTACCAATTTCACAGCAAGTTCCTGTATGTGAGCTAGGTAAATCCAGATTCTGGGGAGGCTCCGTAGCCCTGCTGTGCACAACCTCTTTTGCACCCAGGGGTGCTTCAGCTGCCCCAGGGACACCAGGACTGCCCATGCTGGCCACAAGATGTTCATGGCCTGCATGCCACGGGACAGGAGGTGGCTCAGCACTGATTTTGTTTCCCTCTATCCCTCCTTTCCTAGGATGGAAAGTCCAGGTCAGCAGGGCCAGGCAGCTACTCAACACACCAGGGTCGGACACTGGTCTAGGATGCCGAGCCCTTGTCCGTGGCTCTGCTCCACGTCCTCCAGGCTACATCCTGACAGTGCCGGGAAAACGCAGCAGTGTCATCAAACACCAGGCACCTGCCTTGTGCTAAGCCAAGCCCTAAGCCCATAGCAGCACACCTTGTGCATGCTCCTACCCAAGCACCTCTCCAAGCATCCTGCTCCTCTCTGGAAGATGGAACTGTTTCATTAGGTGAAAAAATGTTGCAGATCAAAAGCTATGTTTTTTTCTTAGTGTTTTGTTGTTTTGTTTTTTTTTTTTTAATTAAGAAAGTGTATCTATTTCATTGAAATAAAAAAGTTTGGAAGTTTGGTGTGTTATTTCCCCTGTCTCTTCTCCCATCTCTTCCCATTAGTTGTTCCTGCTCTGGAGCGGAGCAGAAGGATGGTGGGTGGGGACTGCCTTATGACTTTTCCCTTTCTAGCTGGAATGGGGCCAAACTTCCTCAACTTTGGAAAAGTGACAAGAGGAAAAAAAAGAAACACTAATTCTGGTGATCTGGAATGGCAGAATAAGAAAAACAGGGGTTTGAGGTAGATTTTTTTTCCCCAAAGAAGCAAAAGAGGGCAGAGAAAGGAAAATCCATGAAAAAGCAGGTGGAAAGAATGTGACAAAAATGAGGGAGGTGTGCAGAGGTGCTCAGATTTTGAAAACTGAAAAAAAATTAAGGAAGAACTTTCATTGGAACCAAGCAAAACATAAACAAGATCACGATTTTTCATGAAGTTGCTTTTCCATTTGCCTCTGTTTGGGCAGCAGCTAAAGCCCCGGCAGGGGCACAGCAGAATCATTTTGGGAAATGAGCTCATCTCCTTTGCTAGAGAAATCTCCTGTAGACACCCTGCACCAGGCAGCCCTCAGCAAGAAGAGGGTCTGAGGGGTCTGGAGGAGGTATCTCACTGTATTAGGGCTCTGCATGTGGGTTTCTGAGTCTGCACAGTCAAGAAAATGAGTCTGTGATGAGAAAAGGAAACTTAGAGGGAGAATTAGAGAGGGAATAAGCAAAATATGTCAGAGCTGTCTCTGTGTTGAGGCTGGAAACCAAGGGAATAGGCAGGAGGAATGAGAGGTTCTCATGCATGAAGATGGTTGTGATTTAGCTGGCATTGCAGAGGCCTGGTGGGAGGGTATGTGACTGAAATACCGGTGGGGAACCGCGCGGAGGGACCATGGCGGGGGAACCACGGGGAGGAGTACTGGACTGCCAGCCCCCCGAGCAGGCATGCCGGAGAGGGGGAATTAGCAGAATCCTGGAGATGACAGCAAAGGCAGCCGCCACCATTGCAGCCGTGGAGCCCTTTTACACCAGGACGGAGCCTTGGTGCCGATCACAGGGCACATGGGAGGCTCTACCATTGTTTAGAAGAAAAGCTCATTTTTATTCATAATTAATTGCAATGCAGATCAGCGGATACACATGTGATGGGCTTAAACCTTAAAGCTCAAACATAAGATTGTTGAAAACTTAGTGACTCATTAATAACAGACAGGCTTGTATGGAGAAGATCATTAAGTAAATGAGTTACAGAGGGCTGTGAGAAACTGCCATAACCTGAACTGCAGCCAGAGGCTTTTGGGGTGAAATTCAGCCTGGGCAGCAGGTCAGCTGCCGGGCTGTATGCGGCTCTCTCCTAAAGATGGGGGGATGAAAAGGCTGGCAGGCACCAGCAGGGCTCTAAATCCCTCTCTGCAGAATAAGCAGCTATTTACATTGCATCATTTCCAAAACAAAAAGCTAAAAATGAAGAAAAGAAAGGAGGAATAAGACATATTCTGACAGGCGGGAGTCCCTATTTGCTAAGTTTTGTTGGAAATGCAAGGCGAAAATAATTTCATACTTAGTCAAATATGCTACAAATGAAGCAGAAAATAATTCTCTCTGGTAGTGGCAGAGTTGTGCCAGGGTACCTTCTGGCAGAGAGGGTAGAAACAAGACTGCACGTGCAGTGAATGTCAGCAGAGCAAACCCTTGCAGAGGGGCAAATACACTCAAGCAAGTGGTGAAACTTTCCAGGGCAAAAAATGAGAAATGGGTGTGCAGCCACCAGAAGTTGGCAATATTGCCAAGCAATATTGCCATCCCTCCATCCACCCAAAATATCACATATTTGGTGTTATTTGCCTTCCAGCTTCTGAGAAGGCAGTTGCATCATATTTTAACACCCTTCTCTGAAACTTTGTGGGATATAAACCTATTCCCCCCCCGACCCTCCCCCCCCCCAAAAAAATCAGCCAGAACTGGTGAAGATGTCTGAAAAGATGGGCTTATGGAAGTATCTTGAAACTGGCGCCCTGGGCTTTGTGCTGAGCCAGCCCTGCCCTAAGCTGCAGGTATGGGGTGATGGACATGGGGCGATGGGTGCAGGGGTGATGGGCACAGGGTGATGATGGGCACAGGGTGATGGGTGCAGGGGCAAGGGGCTGCAGAGCAGGAGCTTTCAGGAGGGGAGGCAGCAAGCACCTCACCTGGGACTGTGGAAAGGCACAAACCACTTTGGAAATTACCATTTGAAAGCAATACAGCGTACTATAGTCAAGGGGATTAATCAGGAGCCTATAACAAAGACTGCTTCACATTTGGGATGTAAAAAAGAATAATAACACGCAACACCATTTGTCTTTAAACAAGCACCAGGTAATACATTTCCAACAATTCTATCCAGATACACCACTTGAGAACCTCTCCTAATTGTGAAATTAGAAATATTTTTGCTGTAAATGCCACAGGATGACATATAGGGAGATACTCACGCTGTGCCACTCCACACTCTTTGCGAAAGTTGAGACCTACTTTAGTTTAAAGGTTGGTGCACAGAATGTCACTTACATTAAAAAAAAAATAATTCAGCTGCAAAGTAGGAGAAACATTCGCTATAATAGGCTTAACCCAGGAGGATTCTCAAATATCTGGTTGGGCTGAGGCTGTCTGGAAAGGGAATACCACATTAAACTCCAAAGATCGGTTACTTCAATGATCTCTCCAAACCAGAAAAAAAAAATCTCACTTTTAAGGGGTAAAGCAAAAATGTAACATAATATAGAAAATCTGGGAGTTATTGAAAGGATAAGAAATTTCAGATGGAGCTAATTCTGTATCTGTCATTGAAAAGCCAGCTTAAGGAGGGAGATGCTTTGGTTTACATTATTTAAATGAATGCTGTTCTGTGAAACTGCTGTATGACAGGCAGGTTCCCAGCAAAAGGGGAAAAAAAATCACTGTGAAATGAAGGGCATTTGCTTCAGCAAATAAACTGTGAAGAGACAAGCTTAAATCTAACTTCAACAAGATCTTTAATATGCTATTTGGATGTTGTAAGGGTATGAGAATGCCCTTTGATATTAGTCCTGCTTCTGAGATATTTCACAGAGTAATTGCCTACATCTTTAAGGTACAATGTATTGAAGCTATGGTGATTGCTATTTTAAATTGGGCGATGGCTCTAAAAAAGCAGAACCGAAGAGCCGGGCAAGAACCACAGAGAGCGGAGAATACACTTCAGAATGAACTTTAAAAGGTCAAAACTTGGTCTAGCAGAATTACCTGTACTGGCTCTGAGCTGAGCTACGATGGCTTTGTTGCCAATTTAGATAAAATAGAAGCAATAATTAGAATGTCTAGCCTCTAGGATATAAAGTGGATCTACAGAAATTTATGAAAACAATATACTATTTGGCAATATCTATTCCTAAATCTATGGCCAGCGTTTCCTCAGGAGAGAAGTGCTGCAGTCTGAAATTGCCTGGCATTAGGCAGGCAGAGAAGCGAGCGCTGGAAAGGCTAAAGCCGCGGTGACGGAGATCCTTTAAGCACGCCCCGGGATTGCTGCCCGACACCTGCCTGCTCCTTGCAGGCCCTGCCTGAAGGCAGCGGGCAGCGAACCCCGGGTGAGCCGTTCGTGGGCTTGTCTTGGGAAAGCCAGGCGGGCGTTTGGCGCTGGAGTGGGTTATCATCTGAGCTTTTGTGGGGTCTTTCTCTTGTGCCCACCAGACAGATGTGGCATGCACTATGCTTCCCGATGGGTCTGGATGAAAGCAGGGCAGTGAGCTCCGTGGCAGGCTCCTGGCCCCCCCAAACCTGTGCTACCTGGCACATCAGCCTGCGCTAGCAGTGCTACGCACAGCTAAACGCAAATCCATGAAGGGTCTGGCATAGGACGAGGCTTTGCAGAGCCTGTCTTACACAAGCCCTGTCCTGCCAGTTCCACCACAGCAAAAAGGATTAAAATAGGCTGGAGACTATTCCTTCCTTAGGAAACCCTGCAATTGCTTAAATGCAAGAGAGGCAGCACTGCCGAGTGTCCCGGGGGAAGAGCCCTGCTCCAGTTCTGTGGGAGTGTGGGATGCCCAGACTGGTCTGTTCCCTTCAGTCTCTATAACCACGGTAATATACAACTGCTGTTGTCAGTGTCGTGGTTTAAGCCCAGCCAGCAACTAAGCACCACGCAGCCGCTCACTCACTCCCCCCCCCATCCAGGGATGGGGGAGAAAATCAGGAAAAGAAGTAAAACTCCTGGGTTGAGATAAGAACAGTTTAATAGAACAGAAAAGAAGAAACTAATAATGATAATGATAACACTAATAAAATGACAACAGTAGTAATAAAAGGATTGGAATGTACAAATGATGTGCAGGGCAATTGCTCACCACCCGCCGACCGACACCCAGCCAGTCCCCGAGCGGCGATTCCCTGCCCCCCCACTTCCCAGTTCCTAAACTAGATGGGACGTCACATGGTATGGAATACACTGTTGGCCAGTTTGGGTCAGGTGCCCTGGCTGGGCATGAGAAGCTGAAAAATCCTTGACTATAGTCTAAACACTACTGAGCAACAACTGAAAACATCAGGGTTATCAACATTCTTCACATACTGAACTCAAAACACAGCACTGTACCAGCTACTAGGAAGACAGTTAACTCTATCCCAGCTGAAACCAGGACAGTCAGTATCTAAATTTGGGCTACCAAACACCAGAAGTAAGCATGTTGTACACAGGGCTTCACTTAAAAGGCTCAGCTTCAGGAGGTGCTAAGCACCAAGTCTTTTGCACAGCAAAACACATATGCAAGTGTCTTAACTTCAGAGTCCTGACATACATACATATATTAGAAGTGTGGATGTGTCAGATGCTCTGCTGTGTTTATGTCCCACTGCTCAGTGTCTCGCAGAATCATGCCCATGGTGATCAAAAGGAAATAGTTAATAACATCAAGCTCCAGGTTGAATATCCTTTCCTAGCGACATGCAAGTGCTCCTGTAGAAGAGCGAAGCCATCCAGAGTTTTCACCATCACTTTGGTGGTGAGTGGCAACAAATGGAGATGGCGAGCCCCACACCTCCCAAAGGTGGGGGACATCACACGTGCCCAGCAATGACTTACCTGTTTTCCAGGTCCTCCCTGGAGATGCCGCTGCACCTTCATCAATCCACTTGCTAGGCAGAGCCAGGGGGTTGCTGCCAGGTCCTTTGTCCTGTCCCCATGTAGTTGGAATTGGCTGAGGGATGGTTCTGTCAACCGTGGGCAATGACGGCCGGGAGTACGTCATACAAGGAGAATTGTGGTGTGAGTGGCCAGGTGGTGAGAACAGCGATTCATAGATAATCCCCACGCATAAAATGGCAGACAAGAAATGCATAGCTAGGAAAGCATAAAAAACAGCATCAAAATTACAGGAGAGAGTTAGGAAACAAGAAATAAGAAATCAGTCCGTATATGTGGGCAGAGACATGACCTACTCTTTTAATCTATCAAAAATATGAATGCACCAGATCCACATGAAGGTAAGCAAGTGCCAAAACAATGTATACCTGTAAGAGTACATACTTGAACTGTGTATTTTAAACATCCTCCATGTGGACAGCTTCGCTCTAGTCACACTGCAGTGTTTGTGCATTAATATTTTTATTTAAAAACAAGAACAGAAGGGCAGAGGAATTAGGGAATAAATCCAAGTCCTCCAGCAACTGAAGGCTGAGTTGGGCTGACTCCAGGGCGGTTTGGGTTGGAGAGAACTGCTCTACCTACCTTCAGTAATGATAATGAAGAAATTGGGGATTCTTCTGCAGGAAGCAGAGGATTTATGAGAGAGCAGCTGGAGAGGCCAAGAGCAAAGGATAAACACAGAGATGGTAAAAGAGTATCTGACAAAACTCAACCTACATATTGTAAATCTGCAGTTCCAGACACAGTGCGCCTGAGAATTTTAAAAGAAATCTCCAAAGACAATCTTGAAAAATAATCTTCCCTTCATCACAGGAGTTATCTGGGCCTTGGGAGAGGCCAAATGTGCATCCCATTACAAAAAAAAGGTTGAGAAGATGGGGCAGGAATCTGCCGCCCACCTGACCGCAGCCGTCTGGCAGGAGAGTTTCAAACTGGGTTTTTTTCCTCATCCTTCGGTCTCCTCCTTTCCTGCTTCCCCTTGTTACTGCCTTACTGAGCCTACAACCTCTGCCCAGGGCTCCACAAAACTGCTGGGAGCTCAGAGGCAAGGCAGCTTGCCTGCAATACTCATCGCTTGCCTGCATACACAGCCCTGTGTCAGTCCTTCCTGTACGTCAGGAGCGGGTATGTTTGCACTCCGCCTTTGCTTTTGCACATGGAGCCTTTTTTTTCCAAAATCCAAAGGGAACTGGGTGTCAGCGGGGAGGGAAAGCTAGCTCTAATCTTATTTTCAAACTCCAGCACCTCATATAACCCACAGCCTTTTTAAGTGCAGTCCCTGGAAAATAAGAATTTCAATAACCTCCATTCTCAGATAACCTGCTGAGCAGCCACGCATCTCCCTTGCCGGGAAGTATATGCGTTGCCTTCCTTTCCAGCTTTTTCTTGTTTTGGGAAAGGACTAAGACATGAGAGAGCTGCTATGATTTGGGGAGCAAAAGCTCGGGGAATCAGTGGTATGAAGTTTCTTGAGGATGGGGAAACTCCCCTTCACCCAGCTCCTCCCAGTATACAGCTCACACCAGGGATGAATCACAGAGCTTGCGAGCCGAGCACATGAAAATGTGGTAATGAGGAAGCCGGTGTGGGATGCACCTTGAGCCTTATAAGCAGCTTGCGGTTTTGGGACCTCTGCAGTCATCAGAGCTGCTTTGCAATCGGTTGCTGAAAGGCACCCAACCGCACGCTCTCTTCAGCCCAGAGGGACATTCAGCAGGTGTGGAGGTGGGACTGCACTGCCTCTAGCCCACTCCCTCCCTATGTGTTACAACTAATTTTCTTCCCTTTTTGAACAGATCGTCCTCATTATGCAGGCCGCCTCTCCATCTCCTGCGTGGCTAGTCCTCTCAGAGTCATTCTTGTAGTGCTATAACTAAGTTTTCTTAAAAACTGAATGAAAACTGTATAGATTTAAAGAATTTGTTGTGGGCTAGAAATTAGTTGATGAGTCACAGACTCCGATAGTAACCATAAAAATGAAACTTCAAAATTGGGAACAATTTTAGTGATGTTAGCACAGGAGATAGGACTGACACTTGCATTTAAAGTTTCATTAAACAGAGAATGAGGTAACACCGTTCATATCAGTGTCACCAGTGGGCACTGACCACAGCCTGAGATGCAACCAAATCCACCCAGGAACATTACAGCCATGGGCTGAATGCAACAAGACAAGACCCGGCACTGACAAACAGCAGTCTGGAACCTTGGAGAGGAAGAGGAATAGCTCGGGTGGCTGGAAAGCAGTAAGATCAAGGCTAATGGGTGAGAGCCAAGCTAATATCATATAATCTTGCCATTTAACTGCCCTGAACTGAGCTGACGCCATTCAGCATGGACGGCTGGGAAGAGTGCTGTATGGCAGGTGCCCTGTGAGTGCCTGCTCCGGCATCACCCCTTGGCAATACCAGCAATGCTGCCGGCGTGGTCCCTCGCCCTGTTCTTTTGTCCCAGCTGCATCTGAGTGCCTGCCAGCTGTGCACCAGCCCTGGGGATGGACCCTCTTGCACCAGGCTCTTCTCTCTTGCCTCCCCATGGGGAGAAGGACCCGAGCAGCAGAGGTGCGGGCAGCATGTCGTAGCGCATGTCCACTTGCCTGAATGCAAGTTGTTCTGTGCTTAAAATATGAAAAATGTTCCTCCGTTTTGAGAAATATAGGTAATAGGAACGATGCCAGGATTAAAGCGTGTGGTTATGAAATACCGAAGGAACCAATGTTTTATAAATTAGCAGTGTGAAGAGTCAGAGGGGATGCAGTCTTGCTCTATAAATACCTTCAAGGTAACAATATAAATGAAGGCAGGGAATTAACTTACAGTCTCAGAAGATGGCAGGACAAGGAGCCTGAAGTTAAGGAGGAGAAGGTGAGGCTGGATGTAAGACGTTCTGAGCAGTGAGCATCCCTGGGCAGGGCACACTGCTCCCCATGGTACAGAAGGCTGGAGCGATGCAGCAGGCGGGACGGCAGCAAGGCGCAGCTCATGAGCCTCCTCCTCATGCACTGCTAATTGCTGGCAGATAAAAGTCAGAAGTTTGAAGCTCTGGCTCACCGACAAGATAATGCCCGGCAGAGCAGAGACACGCTGTGAGCTGGAGGGTTTGTGCATTTGCTGTGGTGAGAAGCTCTGCAGGTGGCCCTAGAGCGGCGACTGCCTCCTGTCCCATCCTGAGGCAGCAGTGGCACAGGGCTCCACGCTCCCACTGAGACATGCAAGTTGGGTTAGCGTCTCATTTGCAGAGCGGCCTCTCCTCGGGGAGCTGCCAGGGTGGGTGCTGGCCACGCAGGGTGCCTCCACACTCTGTCTGGGACAGAAGGCAGGAGGGAGACTCCAGCAAGACGTGCCAGGCATTGCCACCCATCCCCATGGTTGTGTCAGAGCATCTCCTTGGAGGGTTGGGTCCTACTACCACTTCCATGAATCCAGAGCATATTCTTGCTTGGACCTAGGTGAGGACAAATCCAGTATCCAGTGCTGCCACACAGTGGTGAAGAGGCATTTAAGAAGGTAACATCTGCAAAACCACCCCATGGAGGATTTTTGGTTGGTGCCTGAGACAACCCTAGGTTGACCTCAGGGGACACCCAGGCAGGTGCTGGCAAGAGCTTGCAGGCACAGGCCCAATTTAAAGCTCTTTGGTGGCCAACTCGACTCTTCCCCGGTGGACATGATTCCCTGCAAAGTGCTCCCAAAGGCATGCTTTCCTTTCCATCATCGGTGTTGGGGACATGTCCCTCATTGTAGGAACATCACCATAGGGAAAATTTTGTTATTATTAACTTAAGTTTCTTCCATTTGATTTCAGCCCAGAATTCCTGTTTATATCCTCACATATCATCCAAACCAAACGTTGGGCTCCACAGACTCACGGCTCAACAGTTTATCCTCTTTTGGCCGTGACCCTGAAAAGTGACACTCTACCAACACAACAGGTTCATACAGCAGGTTTTTAAATGTTGACGCTCAAATATGCAGAAAGGTACCAAGGGTGACTCCCAAGATAACCAGGTGCCCAACTCACACCTCCTTGCAAGGCTCAGAGCCCTCCAGCAGGAGCCCTGACTCTGCAGAGATTTACTTTAAAAACATGATCTCTTGACCAGGCAGAACATATTCATCTTTGAAACCCTGAACAGGGATGAATGAAACACAGGACTCCATTGCCCCATGGTCTGAATGACTCCCCCCAAAATACTTGTGACCTTCCAGGGTGTAGCTCACTTACCGTGGTAGCTCCTGCCCGTACTGCTGAGGTTCATGACCCTTTTCTGTTATTTATCTCTCTTCACTGGTGCATACAACACCCCCAGCTTTGGGATGATCTCCATGCACACAGTGTGCTATTAATACTGCATTGCACATCATTACTACAGAAGTTAATTAATACTCTGCCTAAGTATTAGGCCTGTGGCAACCTGCTGGAAACTCTACATGATCAGCGGGCTGTAGTCAACTGTTGCTTGTCGTTCACCCCACTGGCATCCCACTTCCACCATTTCGCCAGTCTCAATTAACTTCTGAGGTACAATAATAGCTGAGATTTAGGTCAGCCCATCATCCAGCAGCTATGAAATTTGATCAAAAGGAATAATTATATCAAGGGAAATAATAAAGTTTTATGTAATATGTATTAATAAATTAAGCTTTATATCATATAGCTATATAGGTATTATTATATGTAATAGTAAAGAGGCCACACCACGGCCAAGCGCAGAGGCAATGGGATCTCCTGGCCAGCATTTGGGTGCTCTATTTCTACACCCCAGAGTTTCACCAGCTCTTTTGGCCCCGAACCATTCTGGCAGCTCATCTGCAAGGGATTCCCCGCCAAGTCCCGTGAGTCCCCCTCAGAGTCACCGCTTCCAAAGTCCTCATTCCCTATTTGTAGCCACCCTTTGTTTTTAGATAAATGAGTTTACTATTGCTCATACTGAAACAGAGATTGTTTGCCTGCTCCTGTGTTAAACACTGCAGTCTGGATTGCTTGGTAAATGACTCTTTGCTGTTCATCACCTGCGACGCCTGGAAGGGTAGCTGTGGGGTAACAGCCGCTGCTCCTGGCAGGCAGCGCAACGGTTCATGCCAGTTGGAGGGGCCTTCTTCTCCAAAGCAGAAAACTGGCAACACAAGCGCTCGCTTTCCTCCTTCACCACCCACTTACCGTTGACAGGCTGGCAAACATCATTTGCTGGGTTCCCTCGCTCCGTCGCGGGCGCACAGGTTTCTCGAGACATCTTTGAAGGAGTCTGGAAGCAGAGGGTGAGTAGCGAGATGACACAGTCCGAAGATGATACGAGATTATTCAGGTTGCTGAAATGAAGCTAAACACAACTAAAGCTGACTGCAAAGAGTGGAGGGTGATCTCATAATATTGAGTCAGTGAGTTTTAAAATGAAATTCAGTGTTTGTAGCTGCAAAATAATACACAGGGGAAAAAAGTAACCTTAACTCTACATATAAAATCACGGGCCCTAAATGAGCTGTTAGTACTGTGAAAGGGGTTGTGGAGTCACTGTGGAAGGCTCCTTGAAAACAACACCTCACCACTCAGCACCAGTCTAAAAAGTAAATCTAAGATCAGGAATTATTCAGAAAAGAGTGGAGAAAAAACCAGATGAAATCACTGTTCCTCTCTAAATCCACCTTACAGCCATGTCTTGAATACTGCACCCAGTACTGATTCCTTCTTTTTTCATCATCATCTTCCTTCCCTCCCTACTTCAAGATCATGCCAATGTACTGGGAGAGGTATGAAAGCCTGTGCTATCAGCATAGTCACCAGACATTTGGAAAAGAAAGGTTGATCAGTGAAGTGACAAAATTTGTTGACGGTAGTTATTCAAGGTTAAAGGACAAGAACTTACCACGAAGAGATTAGAAGGATCTTACAATTCAGAATGACTGGACAATAAAATGTCATTTAAATCAATGTAGATATCTGCAAAGTGCTGTACCAAGGATACACAAATCTAATTTCAAGTACATGTGTTGGTCTGTGAGATGACTGTTACCACACAGAGAAAAGCTTTTGAGATTATATCACAGAGAAATGCCTGGAAATGTCATCCCTGTGTTCAGCAGAGATCAGAAAAGGAAGTAGAATAATTGAGGAAGGAATACAGACCAAACCACCAAACAGCATCAGGTCGGTATAAAACCCATGCGCTGTGTGTGCTGGGCACAGCCCTGGTTCCCCATCTGGAAAAAAGCGGAGAGCAGAGCTGGAAAAGAGGGGAACGGGGTACAAAGGGCAGTTCAAAACCCCAAGTACACAGGGATACAGGAATGGCTGAACAGATGAGGACTCCTAACCTGAACTGACACAACTGTGCTGGATGTTTATATGGTCCTGAACAGTCCAGAAGAGCTGAACTGGGATTTACTGTCCGATGCCTCTTTCAATACAAGAGGTTGGGGGCATGAGCAAAGCGACCAGGTGGAGGTTCAACACCAAGGGGAGGAGATACCCCTTCAGAGGAGAGGCAAACGAGCTGCGGGACTTTGCTGCCAGAGGATGCTGAGCATGAGGAAGGATCACAGCATTCAAGAAGCAACTGAGAAGATTAATGAAAGAAAATTTTATCATAGTTTATAAACTGAAAAAAATGCTCACCTTTCCTGGTTTAGGGAAAGCCTGAGTCGTGACCGGTGGCATGAGGGAGAATAGGCCAGGAAGGCACCTGCTGTTGTCCCCTGCTTGGTCTCCACGGACTTTTGGTGTGATCCCCCATAACCTTCGTGAGGCCTGTGAGGGCAGCAAGTCATGAAACAACACCTGTGTGAGGAAAAGTTAGGATTATGCATCCCGTAAAAGACAGAGCTGAGGAGATGCCATAGAAGCCTATAAAATAAAAAATGATACAGAGAAAGTGATCCAAGATAAACTACTCATTCTTTCTAGCTACACAGGAACTGGCAAGCTCTGAGCTGAAATGGGTCACAGGTGTAAAACCAACAAAAGGAAATACTTTTCTGCACGAGGGGGAGAGAGAGAGATAAAAATACATATATATAAAATTGTGGAATTCATTGCCACAAGATACTGCAGAGTATAAATGGGCTTAGAATGGGATTAGACAAATTCATGAAGGATAGGCACATTTGTGGCTATGAAACACAATCCTGTGGTTGCAAATTTTCTTGTAGAAGCTGAAAAGTGCCGATGTGTTACAGCTTTAGCTAATTCCTCCCTGGCCTGAGCGACCGAATACATGTTCTTAGGTTTCTATAAACTGTATAACATTCTGCATACGTATTATAAAAAGTATTAAGTGTAAGCTTATGGTTTCTGGTATATTCTTAGCCTTTGATGGAGAATGCAAATGCTATTTTAGAGCATACTGTGAAGAAGGCATGTTGCCAAGACAAGCCTTTGGTGCAGACTGTCTTCTTTCATCTAGTATCAAGGCTTTCCGCATTCCAGAATTTCCACAATTTTTGTGCCATCGACAAATTAATGATTAACAATTTATATTTTCTTTTTTCTTCACTGCTAAAACTTTCAGAATGTGCATGGCCAGGAAGTGACTGCTTCAGGCTCTTTAGTCACATCTCCTCCTGTGAGCATTCCTCATTTACCATTACACTGCCAAACCTGCGTCAAAACTGTCGAGAAGCCACCCGTCGATTCATTCAATCTTCAGCATGTTTGTTTGCATGTTTCTAATTTATTAAGGAGAATGTTTGTTATTAGGCAATTAGAAGTCTAGCTGTAGATGGTATTAATAGACTATTACTTTTTAAAATTGAACTTGTCAGCTATTCAAAAATATATCAAATTAGCTTGGTGTTTTCCATAAATTCAACGGGGATGAGTTATTTGCCAGTTTTAATTCTTCACCAACATGCTGTATCAGTCATTTCATTCTTTTGCTGTGGCTAATTTTCAAGATGAAGGGCCTACAACTGTGTATCTTCTTAAATACTCAACCAATGTTAATTTTTTAACAGATCCCTGAACTTTTCTTAGTTCCAAAACTTCTTGAAAACCAATGGTAATCATCTGGACAGCTTCCTGGCTGGCTCCTACAAAATTCTCAGATGCAAATTATGTAAGCTACTGATTTAAAAATGGTGCTATGCATTGCCTTCCATGATCAACGAGAGTTAATTATGTCTCACCATCATTTAACATGACAATGTCATCTATCTTTTCCTCTAAAGACAGAGGATGATGATTTATAAAAAATGGTGCTTTTACAATTTCATCATTTCTAGTAATAGACCAATATTACTGTTAGGATTGTTTTCATTCCAAATACACTTACCAAAAAAAAGGGTTTAAAAATTAATTATGTTAGGCATAGCTTTCTAGTTTCATCCTGACTGATTCTCCTTTTAAAAAATGATGAAGATTAGTCAGGATTTCAGGTTCTTCTATGCTGATTTTTAAATTTGTTTGGCTTGCAATTATCTTCCGGCAACGAAAAAGACTGCTCAACTCAAACTGAAATGATAATTTGAAATAAATATGAAATGGAAGAAAGGATGCAAATGAGTCAGTGCTGGCAAGAGCTTTCTCCCACTTGTGACCATCGCTTTGATTTTCAATTCCTCTCTCAAATTCTCCCTACCTTATTAAAAAAATTGTATACATAGTTTAGTAAATTCATCAGCTTGTTCTGGAAATTGGTTTGGGGAAGGGTGAATTTAGTTGTAGGGAGGCCACGCGGAAGGGATACGGCACACATAGAAGTGAGGCCACACAGGAGCTAAGCGGTGGGATGGAGGCAGGTGGCCATGGCTAGGAGATGCTGGAGGAGGTGGAGATGGGCTGCGGCTCTCTGAGGAGGTGGGAGCCGGGCACCAGCCACCCATCCCCAACATCCCCAACATGTGGTGCCACCCTTCACGCTATGGCAAGGGAAGACAGCTATTATGACTGAAATACATCTTACATCTCAGTCACCCCCTTTAGGCTGCTTGTAATTGCCTTACCCAAATTCTGCTGGATCTTGAATCCTAGCTCAGATGACATTTTTAAACCTTGCAGCAAATCCGTCCTGCCATTTTGCATTTTGCCTGGGCATAAAAAAACCACAGACATGTCATAGAGCTTTCCATCATAAGTTTTGCAGAGGCATAACAAGTTGTATTAGAACGAAACAGCTCAGTCAGTTTAAATGAAGAAGTTCTGTTTTTCTTAATACTGATAACCCAAAGATTTTAAAATTTCAGCTAACTTAAGTGTTCAAGAAATTGAGTTTATTAGCTTCTATATAATATTAATGATAGATTCAGTTTTCCTTTCAGGTAAGTTAGTACCTTAAATAATATTGATGTTTATCATTCTGAAGATGGTCTCAGAAATGCTCTCTATGAAATTAGTAGAAATTTTGCTATTGACTTCGACGGGCCCAAGGTTTTACCCCTAGCAATTAGCAGCCATTCTACTGTATAACTTGGCTCCCTGAAGGTCTGCAGAGCTCAGTGTAATTATAACAGATTGTGTAATCAGGCAGGCAGGACATACAACCAGCAAGGAGAACCATGTCTCCCTCCCTTTTTTTTTAATTTTAAAATAAGATATTTCCCAAAAGGAAGGGTAAATTTAAATGAATACATTTTCATTATAAATGTCTAAAATGCAAACTAATGATTAGGATGATTTACAGAAAAAGAGTCAACAAAACATCATGTTTGAAAATATTTACATGTGCTATTTCATCTCTAACGAGGGAGAAGACGATGCGCGGTTAAGGCTGCCAGGCCACTCTCTAATAGGACTGGAGTATTCTCTCTAAAAAGAGGGAAATAAGAGAGAGACAGTGGGGGAGAGAGAGACAGAGACTGAGAGCAAGCCCTGTGAGTATAGGATGGAGTCAGCCTTAAATTAGAATTTCCTTTAGCTTTGCAAGTACCTTAGACACCCGGCATTATTTAGAAAGACATTGTCAAGGTCGCCAAGCCCCAGACTCACTTCCCTTCCACCTTATGACTGTTTGCAAACTTGTTAGGATTCTTAATATTTGTTTACCTTCCTCCCAAATGCTCCAATGCTCTTAGTTTAAACCAAACACATAAACTCCCCGCCCCCAGTGTTTTCTGTAACTCCAGCAGCCATAAGCAAACCCTGCTGCACCACCCCTGGCTGCACGGCGAGCCCCCCCTGCACCCCCCAAGCAAACCCCCAGCAGCAAAGACAGTGGGTGCAGCCCGGCCCTTCCCTCGGCCACGAGGTACGATGCTCGCGCTCAACACCCCAGCACAAGCCCTAAACCTGATTTTCAAGGAACAACCCCAGCAGGCTGAAATAGCTGTGCATTTGCTGGAATTCAAAAGCAACTCCAAAAAAAAAAACCCCCAGAAAAAAACCAAACCCATGTGCACACGCACCGGGGGGTGGCGAGAAGAGGCTTGGGGAGGGAAGGGAAGCAGATGGGACATTTAATTCAGGGAACAAACTAATTTAAATCTTTCAAGGAGTTTGTTATTATTTCCAGAGTGTTAAGAATGCATTTTTTTTCCCTGCATATAAAATGCAACGTCCTTGCTCAGAAGAGCTCTAAGAAAAAAGCCCAACAATGTCGAATGAAGAGAAAAAGAAGTCCAGAATGTCTTGATGATATCCTATAAGAATACTATTATTTATATATTTCACAGATTTATATAAATAATCATAAATGTGCAGTTGGTATAGGTCTTTTGGGTAAAGGCAAAAGGAGGCAGATTTATAAAATGGGTTTACGTGCCAGGGTGACTGTAATGGCTCCTTCTGTCAGGTAAACACATAATTAGGATGTTTTCAAATAAATGTATTATGCACATGATTGAAGCCAATCCAGGCTGCAGTATAAATATTATGCTTTTTTTTAAAGTTGTATAATTACATATCTACCCATGGAGCTTCTTGCCTGATAGGCATCTATTTATGCAACACCACACTGTGGCTTTTCCACAGGTGCTGTAGGAGATACTTGCTGAACATGCAGCCCGGCTGATTTTTAAACTGCAATATCTCAGCTTTCTCTCAAAATACCAATTCTGCCTCAACCCCTTTTTGCCTAATTGCTTCTTAGATTTATTGTTTAATTAAAACCGTTCTCGGGTTATACAAACAACAAATCCCACTAATGTGTGTTTTTTCCACATACAAATTATCTTCTGAGGGGTTATGTATCTTCAGCTTGGGAAAGGATTCCGTCCTCCTTGGCTGGGCTGTCATTGCCAAGCGCAGCCTCGTGGTCAAAGCTGTAAGCTGAAGTTTATGATGGCAGCGTGACAAAGCTGTATCTATAGAGTCAAAGTGGCAATACTAAATGCCATTTGAAAGACTGATGCAGTCTTTAAGCCGATGCAGTAAAAACTCTTCTTTACTTTATAGCATTTTCATACGGAGTCTTACGGCACGTCTGGTCGTGCACTAGGGAAACATAAATAAGATGTGAGTGACAAGCTGGATGGGGAGGCACCCCAAGAAGACTCTGAGGGACGTCACCTCCGTGGTGAGCCTTTCCTCGAAGCCTTCCTTGCCTGGCAGGGTCCCACGGGGACACGTGGGAAGGAACAGTGTGGGGACACGCCGCAGCACTGCCCACGCGCTCTCCAGCATTGTCTGAACTCCTCACTAATAAACCGATGTTTCTAGACATCTCCCAGCCTCGACATCTGCCTCCTGGCTTCAGAGCAGAGGTTTGAGCTCCAACCCCCGTTTGCCTAGTTTGGACAATACGGAAACCTCTGCTAAAATCCCTGCACCTGGAGAAAGTTCTAGCCAGACGCTCAAGTTTCAGCAGCACGACTGCCCCTCAAAAAAGGGTGGTGTTCAGACATAAACTTGCATTTGGATGTTTTTATGGAAGGAACACTGAAAAAATGGAAAGCTTTTCTGCAAGGAGCATATGCTGCAGTTCCTGGAACAAGAACCCAGCTCTTGCGAGGATTCTGGCTGTCTCCAGCCTTTCAATATTAAAGGGCTCTCCAGCAGATTAGAGCGGCATAATAAAAGCTAATAAAGATGGAACTGGACAAATTCAGACTAGAAATTAAGATGCACATTTTTTAACAGCAATAGAGTTAAACAGGTTCCAAAGGGATGTGATAGATTGCCCGAAGCCGGAGCCTGCCTGAGGCACGGCAGCATTGCCAGCAGTTGGAGCGGGCTCGCAGGTGGCATGGAGGACGGCTGGCAGAGGGCAGCCAGGCTTAGGGAAGCTCCACACTGGGGCGGGAGGCTGGAGAGGGTGGTGGGTTGGGGGGGACGCTACGAGCAGCAGGCTGGAGGCGTAATGCAACCACCCGGAGGGAGATTTCTGGGGGAAGAGCTGCCAGCTTCTGTATCCCTGTGACCTTCTCCTGTGTCTTTCTCCATCCTCGGCTCACGTCCCTCGGGAAAGGGACCATCCTACAGCCCAGCCACCCCCAAGTGCTGCAGGTGTCCCTTGTTCCCCTCCAGCCTCCGTGGTCACCCTCAAGTAGCTCCCTTCACCCGCCTGTTCCCCTCCAGCATCTGTCAGTGCCTCCAGGCTGCTGCAGAGGGGAAGGCTCAGGCTCTGCATCCTGCTGGGGAATTGGGATAGAGACTCGGATAGGAACCAGGAGGAGAAGAGGGTGCTTGTTGCCAGGGCTGGGATGGGGGGATTGCAACTGTTGCTACCGTGAGGGGCTGCCTCCCTGCTCAGAGACCGGGAAAACCGGAGGGTGGAGATGAATCTCTCTCTGGCATAGAGGTTCTCTCTCCTTTTCTCTCTCTGATGCAACGTATAAAAAGATGAAGTATATCCCCAATTCACCCCTGTGCTGGCTGTGCTGTGCCCCAATGGTAATGCAAAGCAGCTACCTGAATTTATAGCTGCTTTACACGGCCAGCGCAGAACGTAGCAACCAAAGCATGCAGTGCTTTCAGTCCTATGGCTGGAAGTATTGATATATGTTTTAACCTAGGGAAACCTTTTAAATTCAAAGTAGGCACAAAGCAATTCCCTTTACATTAGGCTGTAATTTTACATATAATTTAGGCCAGCATAAACTATAACTGCTGCAGAAAGAAATGTCAGTTGTCCAACAGCAAAAGGATAAAGGACCCCTGCCGTGGAAAGCAGCCCTGCCTTCCCACCACCACGGCTCTTCAGCCTAGCCCTTGCACACCTTCACCTTGTGCAGGTGCCAGCGTATGCCAGGCTGCAAGGGAAAATGCATTGAGATTAAAACTTGCCTTTTTTTTGCCAGATCGGTTTTAATTCAGAACCATCCCCTGATTTGATTCATACTGCAGCCACTTCTGTTAATGCAATGGAAAACGTCGTATCAGGTAGGAATAAGATGACATGGATGCTTCTTTCGGTGGCAGCACCAGCCTTTTCTCGATTCAACTGTATGTGAAGGTCAGGTCTTAAAATGCTGAGTGTGCCTGGCTATGCATGGAGATCCACCTCATCAGGAAAACGGGAAAAGGCTTGTCTCAGTGGCAGCTCTGATCTGCCCCAGATGCTGGGGAAGGTGGCAGTGTGTGGGAGGAAGACTTGGAAGAGAATGGGCTCATCTTCCTCCCCGCTGCCTGCACCATATCCACACCTGACCACAGCAGATGAAGCTGGCTTGCCTCCCCTTCTTTGCAGTTTCATTTTTATCAGTTTTGATTCCTCTAAATCAATTCCTAAGACAGTATATGATGCTATGGCGCGCCACAGGAATGCCTAAGGGAACTTATTTGTACAACTCTTTTACAGATCATTTTGTCTCTTATGAGAGTGAGATTCTGAGTGGTGGTTTTATTTCTTGATCACCAAGATGAATTGTTTGAGAATATAGGGTTCTTTACTTGCCTTTTAAAAATCACCTCGTTTACTAGACCTCTCCTCCTGAACTCAGTTGTTCCTTTTCTTTTCCACTCAGAACCAGCTGGAGGATAGGGACAGCAGAAACTGACTCCATCATTTAAACCAAATATGAATGTGATGATCACACTATTTTCTTTCAATGTCTGTTCTAAAGTGGAGCTCTCACTGTAATTAAAAATACAAAGTATAAATCAGGGAAAAAAACCTCACCTTCAAGAAGGTAGCTTCCTGCTAATAACCCATGGAATGAAAAGTAAGAAAAAAAAAAAGAAAAAGGACTATAATTTTACTGGTTTTGTGAATTTGGGGGGGGCACCTTGAACAGCATCAACAAAGATTTTGGAGAACTAGGAACACAGAACTGTTCAGACCAGCCCAATCCAGATACCCGTGTAGCCCCATGTCCTGCCATGACCAACAGCAGTTGATGCAGAGGAAGGTATAAACACTGATGGGACACGTGTGGACTGCTCTGTTCTCAGCTTGAGCTCTAATAGTTAGAGCTGACTTGCACCCAAAACTAGAAGACAGAATACTGTTGGATAGTTTTGGTCATTAGATATGACAATGCCAAATATTCTTGGTATCACAGGAATGTAGCGCAGAGATAACATAAAAATTGTGAAAATCTTCAACATAGCAGGGCACATTGAAGGGATGAAAGAATGAAGATTGCGGGTGACGCCCCCAGCCTCTCGGTCACAGGAAGATCTCACAAACTGAAACTTTACCCGAACAAAACAAAGACTCCAGCACAGCAGGCACAGCCCTCCTTCTTGGGAGAGAATGGGGAGAGAGAACAAATCACCCGAGCCTGACATGAGTCACATCACTTCATGCATGACTGAAAGGTGCTCAGATACTACAGCCATGAGCCCAGGCCAAGAACCTACATAAAGAAAATTTGGCAAGTGATGTGCTAGAGCTGTTAAAAAGACTTGCAGGTGGGAAAATGTGGAGTAGAGAAGTAGGAGTGTGGGTGAGTTCAGTACCTCTGTTTTGAAGTTTGACCTGGAGGCAGTCTGAGCAAGGAGATCTTGGAGGTACGGAGGGGATGGCCAGTCCCCAGGGCAGTGACGCAGCCCTGCAAGTGCTCAGCAGGGGAGTGCTTTGGGGGCTTTTTGTGCGTGTGTGCCTGTGTGTGCAGCAGGGAACAGGGATGGAGAGAGAAGAAAGCCATAGGCAAGCCCAGAGAGCTGCTGGGACGAGGGTCAGCAGAAGGGAAAAGGCAGGCGAGGCTTGGTTTAGAGGAGGGCTGAGGAGGAAGCCTTGCAGCTTTCCGAGGGGGCCGTGATTCAGGCGAGAGACAGTCAGGAAGGCCCAGCCAGCCCGTTTCATTTGCTGAACACGCCTAACCCTTCAGTTTTGGAGAAATGGCATCTCAAGGTGCTTCCAAAACAAACCCAAACACCACTCTGTAATATTTGCAGAGTGACTATTGGAGCGAACTCTCCCACACTTTGAACAGCACTGCAGAAACCTTTTATTCCCAAATTTTAACAAAGTCTCTACTGTGTTTACAGCCTGTTCCTCACCCACTTTATTGCTCTTACTTAAACTTGCAGACAGTTGTCTTCAAAGTTGGGACACATATTTCAGGAACAGGTTTCCACATCCATTGCTCTGAACACCTTAATAGGAATGGCGCTTAGAAAAGACACTGGTATTATCACCACAAAAGCAATTGTTATGCTGACGGGCTGCACCTTTCTGCTAGAATCAGGATGGGAAGGTTAGTTAAATATAAACAAAATTTATTCTCTGAAATTCCAACCATCTTTAACAGGAAAAGCTATAACCTCCCTGATGTACAAAACAGCCCTTGCAGCTGATGTCTGAAGCCTGCACCTGTTATTCCAACAGAGGTGACCTCTGAAACAAGAAAGCCATTCTATATAAACACCAAGTTAAGTGACTTTCCCCATGTCTCCTCAAATAACACCCAAATGTCTTTTCTTGTCAAAATCTTGCACTTGTCCCATAATATACACAGTAAATCATGACAACCAGTGACTTATTTGAAGGCTGGAGCCCAAAGCAAGAGGTGTTGGTGCTGAAAGAAGTTTAACCAGTCACCAGCCTCTAAAATATTAAGCTATAAAATACAAATCTATTTTTACAAAAGCAGTTTTAAATGACCTGTCAAGACAGCTGGTCCCTGCTGGGTTCTTTTTTGGGGGGGGTGGTGCTAGAAGGAATAAATTAAAGGGAAATAAATAAATAAATTAGAGGATCATTTCAGTTTACTTCTATCATACTTGCATGTCCCGCAATAGGGTAGCAAAATTCTGAGAAGCATTGAAGTCGTGTTCAAGCTTATGAGATTAAACGTCACGTATCCCTCATTCTGGCCTCTTCCCGGGTGTGAATCCTGCCCTGTGAGCACTGCAGGGATTAGTCCTGCAGACCAGAGGAGGAACGCCGCTCCATGGTGGTACTCACCACCGCAAGTGCTCATCACACCACGGTCACACTTTACATTGCTGCCACCTTCCCCAGGACCACGGCATTCCCGTGCTGTTCACACAGACCGGCCACTGCAACCTGGTCTCTGTGCAGAGCTCAGATGCTGAGCTTCACACTGAGAAAATTCACCGTTGGCTGTAAGAGGAGGAAGTAAAATTCAGCTGCGAAATTCTACTTCTGCCAAGTTCACGGCTGCCTGTTGCACTCCAGGCCAGCTCTGGCACCTGTAATACTTCAACCAGGAGATCCCAGCTTTCACGAACATAGCTGGGCAGGTCCCAAACCCCTTCTCTGTGCCCTTAGTGTAGAAGACCGGAGTGTCCAAATACTTCTGCTTGATTTCTTTGCAGACCTCAGCTGCAGAGTGGAGCTATACTAACTGTGCTGTGCCCAAGGGCACCTGAGACCCTTCTGGGGCCAGTCTTGCCATTTGCACACAAAAGGCTGAGATTATCCGATGTGGGGGCAATACTTTATTCCCATCGCCTTTTCAGGACTACAGCTCTCAAACAGTGAGGTAAGAATATGGGACTCTCCATTTATTGCACCTTGAAAATTTCAGATCTGATTTTCCAAGTTAAAAAGAAAATTTGGTAAACAGCAATTTTGTCAGCTTCTTTGGGGATAAAAACATCAATTCAATACATTTGATCTCTTTGCCTGTCATCTGTTGCAGCAGAGCCGTGGTCAGGGTGATCCTTCTCTCAGTTACACTTGCTGTATCTACTCTCTTAATTACCTTTTTATCTTAGGTGGCTGTTGTCAGAGGGTGCTGCTGCACACAGAACCAAGGGCAGAATCCATCCTGCAATCAGACCTGAAGTCGATGTTACCGTCAAAGAAAAGCACTAGCTTTGCAATCCCACAAAATATTAAAAGCTGGTAAGAGGTGGAGTTCTCTGAGGGAGGAGCAGCCATTTGGGCAAAATCATTTTTGGTGCTGGGGAAGAGTATTTTGGGATACCTGCCTTGCTTTAAAATGAAACATTCAGCATTACTTCATCTGCTACTTGGTTGTGAGCTAAAAATTTGAGGTGGATTTTTATTGCAGAAAGAGGGTGTGGAAAAGTTTAGTCAGCACAAAAGTTTAACCTCGCTAACAAGGTCTATAAATTTGCTACAAGGATAAGGATAAGGCAATGCCACTCCCTTTCCAGTCTCAATGCTTATAAGGACAAGTGTTTGATCAAAACCCACTCCTGTACACACAAGCTGCATTAGTGGCATTCTTCACCTCGTACTTACAACCCAACCTGAAGTTTCAAAACAAAATTGTTTTTAAGGTCTCTGAACACAGTCTCCAGTATTTTCTTAACTGCTTCATGGCTTCTTTTAAAATGCTTTCAACATGTTCTGAAAACTGAATATAAAAGTAGGCAGGACTAAAAATTAATATGCAAAAAAAAAAAAAAAAAAAAAATTGGGTTGAAATTTCATTTCCAGAAGCTCCTGCTTTCACTGGTGTGAAAGCGAGGAGGGGAGCTCTCAGCCCCCAGACGGATTTTCTGACAAGGCTGAAATCAGCCGACAGCTTTGGTCCAATATCAGAAATCACTTCTCAACAGTTGTCAGGAAAAGACCCCAGCTTCTTCCCCAGAGCAAGTCCAAAAGCCCAGTCACTCTGCAAACCTGGGCCAGGCTGGTATTGCTGCCGCTGCCTGTCTTGAATCTGAGTGCAAATCCGTCCCTTCCTTCCGAGGTTGCCACGATCTGAAAGCTTGTGCTTTGAATTTTCCGCCCCGGGTTGCCATGCTCTGAAAGCTCCTACTTTGCATTTGTACCGGTCTATAAAAGCCCATGGGCACTGACCAGGCTTTCAAAACCGTTTGAGCCAACCTGTCCTCTGGCACGTGGCACTGGGGCCGGCAGCTGATTTCATTTCACTGCTCTGCCACCAGCTCCTGTGCGACATTAGCTAAGTCAATTAGCTTCTGCGTGCATCTGTTTTTCATCTCTAAAAAGGGGACAGTAGTAATTTCCTACCTCACAGAAATCCTGTGAGCATAAATATATTAGCTTAGGAAGTGCTCAAATACTAGTGTGATTAGTGGTCCTTTCCATCTCTTTGACAGCCTGTATTTTGCAGCCTGGAATCCTGTGGTCTGCCAAACGGTAAAGGATCGGAGCTGAAGACCACCAGAGCAAGTCTTGGACCAGCTGAGCAGAGATGTCATTGCAATGAAAGCCAGAAAAACCCAGTTTCTCGGGGACCTGACAAGAATGGAAAGCTCACTGTATTTTGTATATTGTTTGCTTTAACTTACATTTTAGTCTTTCCATTACCATTCATTTAGGGTTAGAAAAGGACAGTAAGCTGGTATTTCTGGGACTTGAACACATGGAGACCATGCTGCAAAGGATAATTACTCATCTGTAAGTCTGCTTTTCTGAACAAGCGATTGCATTTCGGGAAGAGTGTTCCGTGAGCCAATTGCCATTAGTACTCCAGATTTTGGCCCTTAGCAGAAGTAGGAGGTGATTTCAATTTCAGTCTTGGTGACCAGCATTCCCAGAGCCTTCCTCTACCACATTTTATTCAGTCAGGAGCAGAAAACTTCTCCCATTTAATAATGCCCAAAATATATTTACACACCAGGAACAAATTCTCAGGTGGTGGGTTTTTTTTGGTTTTGTTTTTTTTCCAATGAACTTACCTTTCCCATTTAGTATGGGGAGAAGTGGGTAAATGAACTATGAGAATTTTTACTCATGTTCATGTACTTTCTAGGACCTCTAAGGCATCAATCAAGAGGGGAGCTTCACTGTGCTAAGTGCTGTGCAAAGCCACAGAGAGAGAGAGCACATATTCTCGCCAGATCTGGTTGGGCAGCTGAGATGAATGATGCAGAAGGGGAAGGACACTTGTACCTACTTTCCAGAAAGGCAACCGAGAAACAGAAAACTTAGGGCCTTGGCCAGGAAATAGAAGCAAATACCACTTTAGCATTGTGACTGCACTTTTATTACAACACCGACTTTTATTTTTGCAGTCAAGTACAAGCTGTAGTAAAGCAAAATTAAGGGCAAGTTGCTATCCTCAGCTTAAAGATTCCCCAGTCCAGACAACCTAGTGCTGTGGATGAGGAAGCATCAGGGCTGTCTCTCCAAGGCTGCAGTTCCTTCAATTGGAGAAGAACAGAAATGGGCAACACAGATTGTTTTTTTCTTTTTATTTGGGGCAAAACAGAGTATTCTAATAATCGTGTCTTACAAAGGAAATGAAAGAGTCTTGGGGGTAATATTGAAAAATGGTGGGCAGTCAGAGTCATGGCCATATGGTCCTCAAGCTGTGCTGTCAAGCAGATCTACAGATGGAGATGTATTATCTTACACGAGTACCAAGTTGAGCATTGCAGTAGGCACTTGTGAATCAGACCAGGAGACCTGACAATACAATTGACAATTACTATAAAATCAGGTGAGAAAAAGTCATCAGCAAGAATACTCCCTCAAAAAAAAAAAACCAAACCAGTTGGAGAAAGGACAAGCTTCTGACAGGCTCTGCAGCTTACAGATTCAATCCAGAGCATTTAGCGAGTTGCCTGAAATGAGAAGGGAAGTTGTTCTGACAAGTCTTAAAAAATTCAGAATTCCAGTCTTTTGATTTTATACCAATTTATTATATTAAAGGCAAGCAAAACCCATCCCACAGTACCTATATGCTAGCTGGCTATCAAGTGGCACATACGACAAGATTATGGGTGTGTACATTTGCACTGAAGAGCTGGATCCAAGGGAAGGAAGAGCTACCAGGGAGCAGTGACCTCCAAATCAGGTACTGCAAATAGGCGCTGAGACTTTGCTTTCCAAAAAGCTTGCCACTCAAACAGCTGGGCAGGCTGGAGCCATGAGAGCTACCGAGATGACACAACGGGGTGCTATATATAAACTGGTGGATCAGTCTCAGGGCTTTAGGACTCTTGTACACCTCCCTCCAGAATACAGCTCTCTGGAGACAACATGCCAGTGTATCCTGTGCTAAGCAAACTGCTGAAGTGGATGCCTTTGCTCTGAGGAACAGTGTGCCCCATGACTGCAAAGTCCTTGACAGGTAAAGGGCTGAGAAACCGGCCACCCCCATATTCAGCGGAGCACAAAGCACCAGTGCCTATTGGGCTCACACTATTCATAGCCTTCCAAGCTTTTACGTCATGGAGGCATGTGCACGGGGAATAATAGTTTTCGGTGGTAGCTGTACGTGAAAACTCTTTGTTTTGTGATTCAGATGATTAATGGCTTAAGCCCATGGGACAATCATTTACCTGCAAGTCTTGGCTAGAAGCTCCAGGGCATCAAAAGTTTATGAGGCAGCTCTGTGTCAGTCACGTGAATTCACATTTGTGAAGGTGTTAAGGAACCTGCACCTTTAGGTGTCTAAAAATATCTTAAAAAACTGTCCCGTAGATTGGCCCAACATTTCAGTGTCTCCACTCTAAAGTTCTTAAGCATTTGACAAGAATAGCAAAGGAGCAGTAAGGCACAAATCTTCCATTTTTCAAGCAAGCTTCGAAAACCTGTTGCTTCCACACAAAATGAAGAGGGGTCAGGTTGGCATGACCCACCTTAAACTTGCCAACGTGGCCGCTGTGTGAGGTGGTGGAGCGGCTCCGGCGCCTCCGTGAATCCCTGCTCTGGCGTAGGGATCTCCCAACTTCCCCGTGGTCTTGCACTCCAGAGCATCCTGAAGCAGATCCAAATTTTAACACGGAGAGCGGAGCCCATGGGCACTTTGGCAGTGCTGCGTGGCACTTGGCCAGCACCACTTACTCTAAGCTCCGTGGCCTCGCTGTGTAATGCACAGAAGGGCCGTTTTGCAGCAACATTTGGATACCGAGTAGGAAGGAAAATATCCCCAGAATCAAAGGCTTTTGCTGCCAGAGCTTCCCGCCGTGGATGCGAGATCCCGCAGGGGTGCAAGACCGGCTTCAGGTGCTCAGTTTAGGGCAGAGGTGAGCAATGCACGAGGGACCGGGCATCGCACTCAGGAGTGTGAAGCCCAGAGCTCCTCAGAGTGCTTGAGGCAACCGCGCTGGGGCAGAGGAAGAACCTCTGCAAACTATTTGGCTCTTACCACCGCCCTGGCTGAACGGACGAGAGGACAAACGGCAAAAGATCCTCAGAGGAACACAGTTACCACGCACAAGGAGAAATCCCGGAGACCACAGAGGGGAAAAAAATTAACGTGCCTCGGGGAACGCGAGTGACCCCGGCGCAGCGTGCAGAGGAGAACGGCGGCAGGGCGAAACCGCCGAGCACCGCGGTGTTGCCCGCGCTGACGCAACCCCAGCTCCTAGGACGGGTTGGGCAACGAGCCAAAGAGCACCAACACAGCCGGTGCAGTTGACTAACTTAACCCTTCCACCCTCTAAAAAGGCGGCAGAACATTCCCTCAGTGTCCCTGTTTCTCAGTCGGGGGCCCCGGACGGGTAAGATGAAAGGACTGGAGTAATTAAGCGGCCGAAGCAGCCGCGTGCTCGATGACTGCATGGGCTGAAACAACTCCGAGCAGCCACAGCGCGGTCCGACCGATCGCAAACCGCAACAGGTCTCAGCGCGGCGCTCACCCGCCGCCGCCACGGACGGGGAGACCCCACGGGCGGGTGGGGGGGCTCCGCTCTGCCTCTCGACGGGCGCTCCTTGCACCTACCGGTTCCACCTCCCGCCGGCGGCCCCCGGGCCACCTCGGCTCTGCCCGGCGCGCGGCCGGCACGGCGACCCGGGGCCACGAGCGGAGGGACCGGGCGCGGGCAAGGGCCGCCCCTCCGAGGCACGGCGGGGCCCCGGCCTTCCCCCGCGGGCCCTC